>NC_030443.2:16163457-16495957 GCF_001660625.3 Ictalurus punctatus | reverse complement strand
AAATTAAAACATGCTCTCATTAAATCGTAACATCCCCAGGCATTTCCCCACCCGTGTCAGACTTTGTTTAAGACGTATAATACGCTCGGTGATGCAACGGACAGCGAGTGCTAGATATGCGTGAAAGTACCACATAAAACTCGAGAACGGAACGTACGCGTTTGATAACGACAGAACCACAATGCTCTCATCGGTTTGTTATAGAATACACACCACCCACGGCAGATATGACTCTACGCTGATTTCCAAGAAAGTCTGCCTGCTCTGAGATTACAGGGGTGTTCCACAAGGCTTGAGCCTTGCTCCCTTTTCTTTTATTTACCGAGCTTATCGTCATCTCTTTGTGTTATGTGAAAGTTCCTGAACAACAACAGCACTGAGCGCTACGCTATAATTATCCTTCGAACACGTTTCTACTTCTTTTATAGAAGAATCAAGGAATAAACCGTGACCCGGTGTGCAGTTATAGGAAAATAATCAACGTGTTCGTATGCAACGGCACGTCCCGAAGAGTCGTATTCTGCCCGTGATGAGAAATTTCTACCAAAAATAATAACCTCGTACTTTCTATCCATTTATAGCTACGTTTAACGTTGTCCACGTTGTTGCTGTTAGCGCTTACGTTATCGCCACGGCTATAAACAGACCTTCTGCTACCAGTTTATCTTTTCTTTTCTTTTCCTTCTAAAGTCAAGAAGAGAAAAGGTTTTCATGTTACCCTGAAACTGCAAAGCGAGTCTTGGAACTCGGTTCCAAAGAGCTGACACTGGAGACTCCTTCCATAAATATTAAATAAGTCTCGACCATGTAAACGAGAACGTATTAGAACCTGCGATTGTTAATACAGACACGTTATTTACAGCCCTCGGGGCTGCCGTCCGAGACATCTGATCAGCAGAATTCAGAATTCAGCAGTGCTAACGTGTACAAACGGTCAATTGTGAAAGGTGCCTTAATCTGAACTTCCCCAGCCAACGCGGTGAGGTCTACCCACATCATCCGAAGGTCGAATGAAGTGACATTTCAAAAACCAGAGAACTAAAAAAAAAGGAAAAAGGCAGTCGTGGTGGATTCTCAGATCAGGCAGGCAGCACGAGATATCGATCCGAAGAGGTCTTCAGTGGACTGGGTGTGATACGCGCATACCGTGACGGAGAAAGCCAAAAAAGACGGTATATCCCATGACGGTGCATTTAATCCTTTCAGATATGCTACACGATATTTAAAACCGGCTGCTTGCTTTATAGAAGTGAAAATCTGGAGATGTCTGTATTATTTTGATAAACTCCTGAAGGACAAGAGCAACCCTTTTAACATGTCGGTTTAGCAAAACATTCTAGAAGTTTCCCCAAATGCTGTATAATGGGAATTAGCATAATGACCAGCTTGAAATTGGGGGGGGGGATCGGCCAAGTCGGCCTAAAATTGGGAATGTCAAGTCGGAATATTTCTCACAGCTACCCGAGTTCTCTGAACAAACTCCGACATGAGACGTTTCACTACACGGAATAAAGCTTTAAAACAGGAATAGATAGATAGATAGATATATAGATAGATAGACAGACAAGGAGATGGATAGATGGATAGATAGATAGATAGACAAGCAGATAGATAGATAGATAGACAAGCAGATAGATAGATATATAGATAGATAGATAGATAGATAGATAGATAGATAGATAGATAGATAGATAGATGGATAGATATACAAGCAGATGGATAGGTGGATAGATACATAGATAGATAGACAGGCAAGCAGATAGATAGATAGATAGATAGATAGATAGATAGATAGATAGATAGATAGATAGATATAGAAGCAGATGGATAGATAGATAGATAGATAGATAGATAGACAGACAAGCAGATAGATAGATAGATAGATAGATAGACAGACAAGCAGATAGATAGATAGATAGATAGATAGATAGACAATCAGATAGATAGATAGATAGATAGATAGATAGATAGATAGATAGATAGATATAGAAGCAGATGGATAGATAGATAGATAGATAGATAGACAGACAAGCAGATAGATAGATAGATAGATAGATAGATAGACAGGCAAGCAGATAGATAGATAG
This sequence comes from Ictalurus punctatus, assembly GCF_001660625.3. Classification (NCBI taxonomy): domain Eukaryota; kingdom Metazoa; phylum Chordata; class Actinopteri; order Siluriformes; family Ictaluridae; genus Ictalurus; species Ictalurus punctatus. The sequence goes on along the minus strand of NC_030443.2, from coordinate 16,493,870 downwards.
ATAGATAGATAGATAGACAGACAAGCAGATAGATAGATAGATAGATAGATAGATAGATAGATAGATAGATAGATAGATAGACAATCAGATAGATAGATAGATAGATAGATAGATAGATAGATAGATAGACAATCAGATAGATAGATAGATAGATAGATAGATAGATATACAAGAAGATGGATAGATGGATAGATAGATAGATAGATAGATAGATAGATAGATAGGCACCCTGAGATTGGCTCCAGGCTCACTGTGATCCTGTGTATGATAAGTGGTATGGAAAATGGATAGATGGATGGATGGAGATATATTTTTATATATATATTTTTATATATATATATATATATATATATATATATATATATATATATATATATATATATATATATATATACACACATACATACATACATACACACACACACACACACACACACACACACTGTACAATATTTTATTATGGTGAAGCTTACTGTTATGTAAAGAGATATTTATTTAACACGTTTTATTGGAAGGAGTCTCCAGTGTCAGCATATTAATTTTGGAAGTGACGGAAGGATTGTCTAGAGCTGTTCTTACACACACGTGTGAAGAACAACAAGAACTACCTTGTTTCGCAGACTGACTATGAACGGCTAAAAGAAATGACGGCATGTCCTTTATTATGTTTATACCTCTGGGTTGGGAGGGTTACTTTCAAAATGTTTTCCCTTACAAATTACAAATAACATAATCCACGTATCACAATATGAAAGACTTCAAGGTCACGTGTAAATAAAGTCAAGAGAAAAGCAATATGATCTAAAATACTTTTATTTGGAGCTTAAAACATGTTTTAACACAATTTTTACCTTTTTTTTTTTTTACAAAATGTACCTGTGATCTGATTACATTGTTTTCCGGCGTGACTGTAACAGATTACAGCTACCAGTTTTTTGCATCCTGATTACGTAACGCCGTTACATGTAGTCCGTTGCTCTCCAAGCCTGTTTATACAGAATTTATCAGTATATCCTTTTTTTTTTCCCCACAAATTACTTCAGGAAAAACAGTTATAGAGAGATGATCGACTTTATTACTTTCCTATAACCGCACACCCTGCTGTCTTTTATTCCATATTTAATATTCATAATAGTTTCAGGATGAAGGATGTTTAAAATCCATCAGCGTTTTTTTTTTCCCTCCAGGCGTCTCGGCTTCGAGCATGTTAAATACGGAGATGCTGGGAATACAGATTACAGAGCTGAATCCGAGTAAAGGTCACTCGCAGGTCCTTGACCCTGTGCCGCATGGTTCTGATTAGCCGAGTGTGTTTCGCATTAGCGGTGCGAATTTGCCTCAGCTCAAGTTCCACAGTTTGCTTTCTTTCCTTAAGCCTCTCCATTAATAGGAAAAGTGATTATTCTGCCTGGGGGTCACATAATCAGCCCTTCCATCCTCTCCTGTGGACTTGGGTTACAAAGAGAAATACCTCCCCGATGTTTCAGGTCAGTGGGATTACGGCGAGAGATTTATTTGATGATGATACGAATCAAACCGGGGTTTGTGTTAACCCCTGGAGGTGTACACTGTGCTCTTAAAGCGTGTGTGTAAGTCACAGATCTTCCTGTCAATGAGAACCTACTTTAATTCACAGTCCTGCCCCAAACCAGGGCCGATATATATAATGCGTGTGGTTTTCACACTTTTAAAAATGACTCGCCGGTTGGGCGTGGTGCGAATTTCCAGAGCTGAAAAAGTTTTCGCGTCTAACACATCGCTCATCACAGTACTAATGAAAAATTATTTCTCGACAAAATGCTAGACTGACAAATGAATCAGGACACACTATTCATTGTTCTTCTATTCATTTATGAGCAAGAAGCTTGATTTCATGGTAGTTAGCTTGATTTCTCCAAAACAACAACATGTTATAAACAACCCCTGAGATGATCTAACAAGGAACCCAGATTGCACACGAAACACAGCCGGATTTTGCTCGGTTGCATCAGATGATGTTTGTATAAGGATTATAGGAAAAGGATCGGCACGGCTGCGAGAAGAGAAGCAGAGCAAATGAATGACGGGACAATGAGGACGGCTGCCTGGCGAGGCGACAGCTAAGCCGCTCTAATCTATAATCTGATCCGATCGGTCGCGCTAAAACACATTAGCCTATCAAAAGCAACCTTGGAAGGATACGCAAGGATAAATCAAGGTCAAAAACACAACTCTTTGTTTCGCTATAAAAGACGCTAAATCTGTCTCCACACGGGCGCCGGAGAGACATCAAACGTCTCGTTCAGACATTCGATTCGGGTAATTAACGCTACGTACAGTATATGCAACAGCGTGCACGACACGACAAGAACAAGAACATTTCCTCTGCGATATTTAAAGCTATAAAAAAAAAAATACTGGAAAATTTAGCTCAGTAGATAAATGGAAAAACGGTCACGTTTGTCTGTCGTTTAATCGGGTTCTCTTCGTCTAGGACTTGGATGAAGATCTGATCACGTTTCGGATCAAATTGATGCAGGAGTACAGAAAATTGTAAAAGGTTCACAATATCTCTAGCACCGCTGTAAACGACTTGAACTCCAAGGAACTGGGTGCTTCAACGCTTCCTCTCCAAAACACTATAAATGGCTTCTTATTAATCGTTTAGCATAATTTCCATGCAGTTACGGGATAGTTTTAAAAAAAATAACAGCTTACACCAGCAAGACCAGTTTTACCAGTAAGGTTTTGGGTTTGTCGTTTTGTTTGACCAGACCTATACACACACACACATACATTTCAGAAGTGAAATCACAATCTAAGATAAAACAAAGGCTACCAGAGTAAACACACAATACAGTTTTTAAATGATGATGTTATTTATTGAAGAAATAAAGTTATCCGATACCGACTGGGCCTGTGTGAAAATGTATTTGCCCCCCATAGTTACTAATTCCCCAAATCTATGAAACTGCATTCATAATGAGGTTCAGCTGGACTACACACAAATTGGCTAAAAGGTCTTACACTTCAGTCCGCAAGTTGAAACTCAAGCGCAACTGGATTATGCAGCAAGACAAGACAAGACAACGATCCAAAGCACAGGAGTAAGTCCTAGTCCTAGAAGTAAGCGAAAGTCTGATCTCCGGTGATCGGACGCGTCGGTTGTACAAAGTTATTGCTGCTAAAGGTGGCACAACCAGATTTTACGTTTAAGGGGGCAATTAGTTTTTCACACTGGTGGTAGGCGTTGGATAACTTTTTTTTGCTTCAAATAGAAAACAACAACTGTGTGTGTGTGTGTGTGTGTGTGTGTGTGTGTGTGTGTGTGTATTGTGTGTTTACACGGGTTGCCTTTGTTTTATATTGTATTTCATTTGAAGATCTAAAACTATTTAGTATGATACACACACACACACACACACACACACACACACACACACACACACATACATATATATATACACACACACACACATATATATATATATATATATATATATAAAAAATGACTATCAACAATCCAAAACAAAAAAGCAAAAAACAACAGAACAATAATTTAAGAACCAAAAACAGGAAGTCAAAGTTTTGAGCAACAAGTTCTTAGGGAACTTTCCAAAAGGAAGATTGAGACAGCTAAGCCATTTTCCCAAAATTATTACTTACTGTACTATTTTAACATATTTGTTACTTATAATACATACAATAATACAAAGGAATCTAAAACATGACATGTCCCGGAGTTAAATGAATTACATTTCTGTCATTTTGGTCCTAAGGGGGTGTAAACTTTTCCACTCGAGCGTCAATTCAGTGAGTGAGCGGCATAACTGCTTCACAACCCGACGAACCTGTAGGATCAATTGTATTCGCGTGGATCAAAAGAAAGAGAATTTTATAAACATTTCTCTTTGTCACTCGTCTGTCGTTTAACAAGCACAGGCTTTGGAAATGTCAAATCAGAAATGAGTCAAGCCCGTCCCGTGGCATTAACACAAAGCCAGATTAGGGGTGGGGTGGTGTACTTACTGCTATTACAGACTGTAACAATGGCTCTACAGCACGCATGCACTCCTCCCACTCATTACCGCACCTGCAGTTAAGCCCAGAAACCCCGCCTTTAGCATTAACAGGTCAGGTGACTTCACGTGCCAGCAGCTGATGTGTAGTTTTGGTTGCTTTTTGCTGTTCATCAGTGACAACATTCTTAATTCGAGTGACTGGTTAAAATGATTCAAATGTTTTACTCAATGATGGATAACGTTAGTATGTTAATACATTTGTTAACACTGCTTTATTACTTAGATGTTTTGCTGTTGACCAGCTGCTAGCCATCTCCAAAAAATGTATACTTGTATAAATAAATAAATAGATAAATAACGAACTGCAGATGTTTACTGTAAATTACTGCCCATCGTGTACATTTCTGGACATTGTGTGAATTGTCGACTTCAAGACGAATTCCCAGTACACTTGGTGAATAATAGGTTCTGATTCTGATACTGACTCTGACTCTGCTTCAGATTCTGACACTGACTCTGTCTCTGATTCTGATTCTGATTCTAATCATGACTGATTCTGATACAGATTCTGACATTGAATCTGATCCCGCTACTGACCGATTCTGACACTGACTCTGATTCTGCTACTGACTCTGATTCAGACCTTCAGAACGTTTACATGGACAACAATAATCTGATATTAACCCGATTCAGACGATACTCTGATTAAGAAACTAGCATGTAAACAGCGATTCTTGATGACCTTAATCCGATTAAGTTCATCCTCGGAGTAAACACTAATCGAATTAAGACGTGTGGAGTACTCCTGTATTAGTCGCATTATCGATGTGCGTTACAGACACGTACACACCGTAATCACACTATTAACGTCGTGTGAGAGTTTGCATCGCATTTTGTGACGGGACACGTACACACACGGCAGCGCTCGACCGTTTTACTGCAAACAAGAGAGCACGGCTGCGTCCCGAGCCGCATACTTGCCTACTAGAGGCCTGTAGTAGGAGAAATACATGCATCTCGGCTACTATACAGTAGGTAAGTACGCGGTTTGGGACGCAGCCCACGGCTTCAAGCAGTCGTCTATTTGCACGTACAGCATGAGAAATAATTAACCGCACTTGAAGCGTTCGTAAAAAAAATTAAATAAAAACACCCAAAACTGTATACGGTACCATAACGAAGACCAACTATATGGAGGGATGTCGGATGGCGTGGCGCGGTGACGTAATGCCGTGTGCTGTTAAGCGATCTATGTTCTATAACATGTAAAACGGGTACATGAAAAGAATATTCTAAAAGCGATTCATGTAAACACCTTAATCAGAATATTGTCTTATTCAGAATAAGGTCAATAATTAGATTAAGACTGTCCATGTAAATTCTGATACTGACTCTGACACTGACTCCGATACGGATTCTGACTCCGATTCCGATACTGATTCTGACTCTGCCATTGACTCTGATTCGGAGTCTAATTCTGACACTGATTATGACACGGACTGATTCTCATACTGATTCTGATGCTAACTCTAATTCTGACCGACACCGACTCTGACACTTATACTGCTTCCGATACTGCTTCTGATACTGTTTCTGACTCTAATTTTGGTTCTATCTTCTATAGTGTGCAGTTTAGGCATTTCAGTTCTTTGTTGTTTACTTCTGCATTGTTCATTTCTGTGCCGTTAGTGTTTCTAACGTTTCATTTTTAGATTGACTCAACTGTAAGCACTGAAATATATACCGTGTTAAAGAGGCATGTGTAGTGGCTCTCTGCTCGAGTTCAGCCGATGCAGGAGCTTGGAGTTTTTCAGCAGCACATCTACAAAAGCTGTACGAAGGAATATTTTAGATTGACGATCCGGAACACACTCGGTACTCCAAGTTTGACAAAAAAAAAAAAAAAAAGATAAATTCGCATCACTATATATTCAGAGATCTGGATGGTCATCAAGTGTCCACCCACAAGCCGTTCTCTCTGCCAGGACAAATAATGCAGCTTCATAGAATACCAGGAATCGTGGCTTTATCATTAAAGAACTGCTATTCCCTTCATTCTAGGCCTAAGAAAACAAAAGTACAAATCAATGCAACAGCGTGCTCCACCAAAACAAACCTCATAAAGCACACTCGGCTGTCACAGCTGACCTTTTACCACGTCCAGATTTGTGTGTGACTAATTGCACATTATTGGCTAGTTCCCTGAAAGTTTATCACACTCTTTGACACACAGCTTAAGCGAGACAAGTTCATGTCCCACTGGCATTAACAGGACAAAGGGCTTTTAAGCATCGACTGAATAAATGCTCTTTAATCGGGACCGCTTTGTAACGCGAGCCCTCTGCGCCCGTGACACCCATCGTCCTCCCAGCTTGTTTTCACAGCATTGATTAAATCAAGTCTCCAGCAATTACATCACGTTTTTAAAGAGGGAGTTTGGCCTTTAGCGGAGCACACGGAGCTTTAATGCAAGCCCAAGCGCCGTGTTGGGTTTACCCAAATATTTTCTCAGTTTCCAAGGGAAACCTTAACTGGACAGAGAGTATGAGAGCACCCAGGCGAATTGAGGACCAATTAACGAGGGATGGGACACGGCCCGTACGGACTCGCGGGGTTTAATCGGAGAGAATTAATAGCCGAGGACGCGTCAGCTGTCGAGGTTGTACTGAAGCTGAGTCACCTATAAACACAGGCGTGTTTATGATACCTAACGTTCAAATCGAGAACAACAGCAGAGCCAGAAAGCGTTGATCTGGAGTCGTATAATCCTGTAATGCTTGTTTTTTACCTTGTGTGTATAAAGAGGTCTGTAAGAAGTGTGTGTTTGTGTGCGCGCGTGTGGTTTTGTGTGTGTACGTGTGTGTAACACACCCAGAGAATGACACCCTGGCACAAGCGGACGCTGTTTGACGCGGCCCCATTCGAAGCCCACGCGCTCCGGCGTGACATCACTGGGAGACTATTTGGCACGTAGGCCGATGCCTGTGCGATGTGTAATGGAAGAAGTCGTCGCCGTGTTGGCCGCAGTACGCAAACGCACATCTGAAAGCTGTTATCAGCTCCAATGACATCAGCCCCTCTTGGCCTGGGCCCGTGCTGATCTCATTTGCCCTGTCCATTCACTCGTTCGCAGTGGGGATGAGCGTGTTCGTGTGTGAACGCGTGTGTGTTTGTGTTTGGCCACTGGGAGGGACGTAAAGCCTAAAACACCTCGCCATTAAGGGCATCATTTCAGAATAACCCGTCATTACAGAATAAAGACAGCATCACTATTGTTATTACCAGTCTTGTTTAAATGCCCCGACTTCAGTCTATTATGGATAAGGAACTGAGCAAAACCATTTCTGCCCTGAAAGATGCGTTTGAAAAGAGGAACTCAATGTCGCCTTCATGAGCTTGCCCACAGGCGCAGGCTGACACGCTAATTTATGGCACTTCGACTACAGAGCGTCAAAAAAAAAAAAAAGAGAGAGAGAGGGAAAAAAAAAAGGAAACGGGATTAACAAAGCAGGATTTATGGAGCGGAAATTTAGAAGGAAACTAGAGATGAGATAAAAACACAAAGGGATACTCAATTCTTCCAGAAATCTGCATGAAAATCTTCATTTTTTAAATGTGCTGATTAGTCACAGTGGCATCGAAAGTCCGGTATGCAAACGCTTCACAGATGACATGGGGAGGGTGAGGGGGTGGCGGGGGGTGGGGTGCAAAGATGAAATACACAAGCCGTCAAAATGAGCAAGACGTGCATCTCTGGTTAGTGCCTTGGAGGTCATTTGAAAGCGCTTTTTTAAAAAAAAGAAGAAAAGAATTATGCCTGTAGATCTAAAAAATATATATATATATATATATATATATATATATATATATATATATATATATATATATATATATATATATATATATATATATATATAAAATAGTTCTTTTAACTTCTAGGAAAAGAAAATTACTTAAAAATGAAACTGGGGCTGAGGAACAGTGTAAGAAACAGAACAAAAATAGCTTTTGCGTCCAGTCAGCGACTTGTTAACGTAACGCTGGACGCCTTTTTCTCCGAATAGCGCAAAACATTTACTGCTACAACTCCAACGGTCATTCTTTCCCAACAACAACGTTTACTCTCTTTTCTTAAAACTCGGCAATTTGCCAAGGAATACATTTTTTTTTATTATTATTAATAAAAAAGTCATCATTTTAACCTATTTATAGTTCTATTTAATGTTGTGGAACGTCCACGGAACAAGTGATCTCGACCATATCGCCAAGCGTACGTTTTCCTTTGTTAAATAGAAGCGTTTCTTTAGAAGTCGCTGTGAATGAGTTGTTACTATAGAGACGATAACGGACTACTACAATTAATATCCATACTCATACATGAATACATCAAAACTGCTGTTATAGAAAATCAACCGGCACGTTCTGACCAATCGGAATCAAGAACGATAACTATTTACACGGATCGTCCTGTTTAGAAAGTTTACACCCCCCTGGATCTTAATTTATCGTGTCGCCTTCTTGAGCATCAGTGAATGTTTGCACCTTTTGTGATAGTCGTGTACGAGTCCCTCAGTTGTCGACGTCATATAGTCGCTGTTGGAAAGGGGTCAGATATGTAGAAGATGCTGGAAAAGTAAAGAATGTGCAGGTCCTGGAGGATTTTTCTGAAGAACAGTGGGCGGTTTAACTGCTCAGGACAAACAAGGGACTCATGAAGAACTCTCACACAACATAAACACAGTCGCTGATCATCCAGGTAACGACACACGGGATTAAGAATCGAGCGTGTGTGAACTTTTGAACTGGTTCATTTGTGTAAATTCAGTTATTATTGTGTCAGGTGGACTATATGTAAGCATCTGTTGTGTGACTAAATAAACAATAAAATGCCATTTTTATGATCCCTTTGAATTTTTTTGTTATAATTATTAACGTTTTGCAGATTCTGCAAGGGGTATGCAAACTTATGACCTCTCAACTGTAAATCGTGACACCAGCATCATATTATGTTAAATCATATCTCACATCACCACATCGCCCAGCTCTAGGCTGTGTTACAATGGTAACAGGTTGGGAATTGTTTGCTCTTAGCGTGAAAGAGAGTAAATTGCCCGTATCTGAGTAATTCAGGTATCGCAACGTATATTTTCCGCTGCATGATAACACACAACGTCGTACCAAACAAGAGCAGGCAAAGCCATGACGAGCGCACTCTGTCATTACGAGCCGGATCGTGGCGTGATGTGCGTCTGTCAGGGCCGCAAAGAAAAGGGCCGAATGGACAGGGAAAAAATAAAAGACAGAAGAGCAGAGAGCTAGTCATTAAGGTTTTTCCTGCGAGTATAGCGTGTGTTAGCGTTAGCATCTGCTCCAGACCAGTCATCAGCCTTAGAGCAGCCTATACTGTAGATTGCACAAGCACACATACTCGCATGTCACGAGCCACTTAAACAAGTGCTCTGCAAACAACTTCACTTAAATAAATAAATAAATAAATAAATAAATAAATAAATAAATAAATAAATTAGTTATAGCAGAGTTGAGAGTTGTTGTTTTTTTGTAATTAATATTTACAGCATTCATACTGCGGTTGTTGTTTATAGTTATAGCACGATGTACAGCACATTTAAATAGAGTCCAAAACTATTATATATACAAATATACATCTTAAATTTAAAACAGCGGAAAGTCCTAGCAAAAGGATCGAATAAATGTGTTTATTAAAACAGTTATTTCATTTCAGGAGCTAGTTAGTTAGCTAGCTAGCTAGTCAGTCGCTAGCTATTATTAATACGCTTGTTCTAATGGATTATCGTTTCTGTAGTGAAACTAACTGTGCGTAACGTGTGCGACGTTTTCTGCAAGGAGATGTTTATTTACAATTATGGAAGGAGTCTCCAGTGTCGGCGTTTTGTAACGCTTAGACGTAAAGCTCGAACTTTAGCTTTTCCGATACTGGGGGGGGGGGGGGGGGGGGGGGGAATTCAGGATGAAGAAGACGTTTACGCTTTCCAGTTTCTCAAGAACATGACAAGCTGTGTTGTTGTTGTTTGGCCTTGTTAACTTAAAAAGTATAGAGGCTGGTCGTCATGTAATATCGGACTAGAAACTATATATTGTTTCGATATATTGTATAGATATTGGTGTTGCAATATCTAGACGGTATATAAAGTTCTTTTGATACAGTGTAATGTCAGTACTGTCAATATTTTTGCTGCTGTATCGAACTGTAAAACACATTTAAGGATCATACAGCTTTGAACACAGCATTTTTATTTTATTTTATTTTTTTTGGACAAATTACAGAAATTCTTTAGCGCATATTTGGAAGCACATGGAGCGCCTAACTGAATTAAGCAAGTTTTCAAAATTTCTCACTATACACAAAGCCTCGGTGGTGCAGGAGGAAGCCAAGAATTGTGTAAAGGAAGTGCTCATTACGGCATTTCTATGCCCACCAGCAGTGGTTTGGAACACACCCAGCGTGGCACCGAATCTCAGCCTGAGTCAGCCTTATTACTGCGTAATCTATCACTGATCATTTCAAATTGCATGTGGGTAATATTGTTATGAGCAATGTTACAGCCGTTATGCTAAAACACACACGCACAAAACAAATGACGGGCCTCTCTTGAGAATCTTCACTTGAACACTCACTCATTCACCTTATAGGAAGTGAAAGTTTTGGCTCTGTAGGCAAACACTAGTGCCAAGAATTTAGGGGGCATTCATGTTGCGTTTTCATTTTACATTTACTCATCTGACAAACGGTTTATGAAGATACTTTTATTACACTCTTCGTGGGGTTTTTCCTTTGACATGTTTATTACTGTAGCTAAAATAGAGTTAAAACCCCTAAACCCTGACCTCAGTAACCTGAAGTTGTTTTCAAAGAGTTTTCTTCATGGGGTCAAGTCAAATATTCTCACAAGGCTAAAAGATTTTTTGTGTATTCCCATGATCATTGTCACTATTACTATTATATTATATAATGATCTCATTATTTACGAGTATTTTTATACATTATTTTTTATTACTATCTTACGCCATTATTACTATTATAATGATGTCATTATAACAACATATTGTACATCACTGTTACCGTTAAGATTAGTATTGCTATAGTGTCATTATACGTCATTATTACTATTACTACTACGTCATTACTGTCATTATTATAATACTTAATTATTATTTATCATTATTACTATTACTACTGACAGTACTGTCATTATTATAATAATGATAAAGTAGTATTAACAATATTACAATATGACATAATAGTAATTTTAATATAATGACAGTAATGACAGTAGTAATAGTAATAATGATGTATAATAATAATAATAATAATAATAATAATAATAATAATAATAATTGCAATTAATGCTAACCATGACAGTAGTAATAGTAATGTATGATAATAATTATTATTATTAATTATACATCATTATTGCTATTACCACTGTCATTATTACAATTTCTATTATTACTATTACTACTATGTCATTACTGTCATTATTACACTTACTAATATTATAAGGAGTCATATCATGATTAACATTTTAAACTTTAATTGTGTTGTTTATTGGTCGTTAGAGAATAGGTTAACATTCAACGTTTAAAAAACGCATCATTTGTCAAATACTCTACATTATTGAAGTGCCTCTATTCCCGAGCTGCCTAAAACTCCAAAGCCCCTCCTTCCAAAAAGCCCAACGTGCTCCGATTGGCCAGATGACTCGTTGCGTTGTGACTGGCCAAAAGCCTTGCGCCTTTCTACAGCAATTCAGAGCTCCTAATCAACATGTCGTCTTTTTTACCGTATCAGTTCGAGCCCGATTCAGAAAATGCGGGAGCAAGGTTGCAAACACGGCACGAGCAGAACGTTTCACAGTGAAAAGTTTTTCGTTTGTAACTCTCTCACCTTTCAGACACGATGTAAATTCCGACGCCCCGCCGGCGGGGCGAACTATGCTGGGCACAGCTTCTGTGTGTATATAGGCACTCGTGATATACCTTTGGAAAGCTAGGATTGTTGTGATTGGATTGATATAAACCGTTTCAAGATCCAATCACAACAGCAGCTACAGTCAACATCTCGGGTCAGACCACCAACATACAAACAAACATTTTTAAAAAACCTGAGGCAACTTAGCAAACGTTAGCTAGCATGTCAGCAGGTTCAGGAAGCTGTCCTCCATAAAATGCGCTGTGCACAAGCAAACGTTCGGGTTGTACTGCTCAGGAACCGCGTTATGAAGATTGGAATAAAGAATTTATAATACAGAAATGTCGACCTTCTGAAAAGTATGTTCATTTATGCACTCGACACTTGGTCGCGTGTCCTTTTGCACGAATTACTGCATCAATGCGGCGTGGCATGGAGGCAATCAGCCTGTAGCACTGCTGAGGTGTTATGGAAGATGAATGTTAATATTAATAATGAATGTTAAGTTTATTATTATCTATTATTATTACTACAAGTTCAAGTTTTTCTGTTGATTTTGAATGATGTTTTGGAGCGCTGTCTTGTTCCAGGATACACACACATTTCGTTATTAACTCATTTTATTTTGTGTAGATAAACTGTAAATAAAATACAGGTACATTTCCTTTTTTTTTTCCTTCAAAGGAGATGAAAATTGTTGCACGTTGAAATTACATTAAAGACAAGGTTTATGTGATTATAATAGGATAAACATTGCTAAAAGGTCATCATGATATCAGAAAACCACAGACTCATATATGCCTTTCAGGTTGACCTTTACGTGTTCTACTGTAAATGTAAATGAGCATCAAACCTCACCAATACTGTCTGATAACGCAACCTCACGGCAGGTTTTCACCTTCTCACACCCTCACACCATCTTTTCTGAGAAACGCTCCAACTTTGAGTGCTGTGTGTGTGCCTCCACATAAACACAGCTAATTATCAGCCTTTCCCTCTGACAGTACCGGAGTCTGTTTGATGGCGTTATCGGCGGTAATTCCTGGTGTAGGTGGGTATTACTGTAATTAAGTGTCAATAGAGACATGCAAATTAATATGTGATAAACCAAAATAGCACTGGCAAGCTGCTAATCTTCCCCCATTTCCACCCAGTCGCATCAAATCGCACGGATTTAGAGATTTTCGACATTTTTAGTTCAGATGGGAACAATTATCGTGGAGGATTTCGAGAATCTCAGAGTGAAATAGGTCACGCCGGAAGGAGCATTCAGCTTTCTCTCTCTGCCTCTCTCTGTCTTTCTGGACAAACTCATGTCAGCCTTCTTGCTGTGATCTGATCCTACGTCGTAAGACATTTCCAGACCGGGTTCCAAGACGATTTCTTTTCAAGCATCACATACAACATAGCGAGGACGGTCTGTATCACCCATAATGCACCGAGAACGCTCAGTATGTTCATTCCTCATATGTTCAATTTTACATATTAAAATACATTAAGCTCCCTGTATGTTCCTTCATAAGAGCTCTGAGTGACACGTTATTTAACATGTACGTACACAGGGCCTTCAGAAGGCATTCGTAACACTTTATTGAAACGATTTTTGGATTTCGGAACATTTAGAACACTTTGTTTGTTTGAAACGTGTCCGACATTGGGCCTTCGTGACATGTTCATAACACCCCATTTGAAAAGATTCAAACCTGGGCCCTCTGTATACTGTACATTCATAACACTTTATCTAAAGAATTCAAAAAGGCAATGGGCCTTTCACGTTCAAAGCATTTTATGTGCCTACGTTTGGCCTTCATAACACATTCATAACACATAGTTTGAAGCATAGCTAAATTAAGCCTTCATTATAGAGTCGCATTCAGTGTATTTAATGAGTACCTATATTGGGGTTTATGACACATTTATAACACTTTATTTAAAGGCTGCCTACATTAGGCATTTATAACACATTCATAACACTTTTTTTTGTAAAGGGTACCTACTTTAGGCCTTCATAACATTCATAACACATCATTTGAAGCATATCTAAATTAGGCCTTCATTATAGAGTCGCATTCAGTGTATTTAATGAATACCTATATTGGGCCTTTATAACACATTCATAACACTTTAATTTAAGTATGCCTACTTTAGGCCTTCATAACACATTATTTAAAGAGTACCTACCTACTTTGTATCTTAGAATTTTATTTAAAGGGTGCCTACTTAAAGGGGCTGTCATAACACATTCTGAAAATATTAATAAAGGGAGCATACATTGGTGCTGTTAATAAAGGCAGACTAATATTTTGAAAGATGAAGATATAAAAATACACTGTCTACCAATAATAATAATAATAATAATAATAATAATAATAATAATAATAATAATAATTGAGGCAGTGCTGTTATTGTAAGATCAATTTAAGTATCCTTCAAATTATTCAAGAAAGTCTAAGATTGTGTTATATTTATTTGTGATATACTTCCACCTAGTGGTCTAAAAAAGAAGGGGTTTTTTTTTTCTTTTCTTTTTTCTGTGCTTAGAAATGCGACACATGTTTTTGCAGCCCCGTCTGGCTCACCTGTCACTTAAAGCATGTAAACGGTAATTTACATCAGCTTGCAAAATCATTTCCCCAAAAGCAAAGCAAGAGTAAATATGTAATTATGTGTAATAGAGCAAAGAAAAACAAAACAAAACAATGAGCACAGCTAAAAAGAAAAGTCCCTCATGCCATAAAGATCTTTATCAACAGGTGTCAACTTTCATTGAACTTCACAACTTCAATGAAACTACAAATACTCTGCAACTTTACACGTAGCATTATCTTCTGTGATGTATACAATCATCCATGTACCACTCCATCACTACTTGCACTATTATGTCATATGCAATGAATGCTATCTGAAGGTGCATGTTACTGAACCACATGAATTTCCTTATCTCTTAACTCTATATTCTGAAATCATATGACAATAAAGATTGAATGATTAATTTTTTTTATATATACAGTATATATAAATGCACAAGATTAAAGAAGACACTATAACCTCTACATCGGTCATCTATGCATCACATTTTTAGTGACATGAGACTCAGCCTACCTGTCCTGCAGTTCAGTTCAGCACATACAAGCCTAATGAAGTTGCATTGAATTTCTTTCTCTTAACACACTCAGGATCTCCATTAGTAGTGTCTGGTGTGCTGTTTACACCTGTCAATAAACATAAGTACCTTCTAGCTGTCACATGTATCTCTAGTACACTACATTTCCTGTTTAGTTCTGTATCTCATCTTCCTGTTTACACCACAATCACAACCCACTAAGCCACAAGGGCTCATGCAGAGGCGAGAAAAAATTGTCTAGGAATTTAGGCACTATAAGTTCTTTCAAATGCATGACTAATGCAGCATTTGAATCTTTAGTGTTGATTATGGGTGCATTGCTCATCATTGTGGAAATACCTGCAATGATTACACACACACACACACACACACACACACACACACACACACACACACACACACACACACACAATGTTTAGAGCTTGTGAACATTGTACATTATATTTTAGAGATGAAACACCTCAATATTTAAGGTATGAAGCAGATGTTCACTTTTATATTTACTTTATTTAACTGCGATTTAATTATATTTTACATTCATTCAGTCTATTTATATCAAACCTAATATATATTCATATTGAATATATTTATATTTCAAACTAATTATGTCTAAATAATTGTCTGTCAGAAGAAACTACGCAACAACACAGAAGTGAGTCGCATGAAAAGGAAGAACGCACCAATCAAATCCGAGATGCGCTGTCACGTGACTAAACGCGACCATCTCCGCCATCTTGGAGCCTGGCAAAAAAAAAAACACCGCCACTGCCGTAACCTGCGCATGCGCACGGTTTTCACGCATGCGTACTAAAACGGTACAGGGAGCAACAGCTCTGTTATGAGAGGACGGATAGAAGCAAGCTATTTTTAAAAAAATATTTAAAAAAAGAGGACTGTATTCAACTCGTTTGACAGCGCTGATATTTCGGTTGCGACTTCAAAACAATGGTGCAGTCTTGTTCGGCGTACGGATGTAAAAACAGATATCATAAAGATAAGGACATTTCGTTTCACAAGTAAGTGGGACTTCACGAGCTCACCGTCAGAGAGTCGATGCTTCTCGTTTTTTTCATTTCAGGTATAAAGAAGGAAGAGAAGAAAAGAAAGAAAGTGGACAGCAGACCTCCCGGAGCTAGAAACTCTGTACATCTTGTCCTTTCCTTGTGAATGTGTGACGTGTGCTGGCTCACGCATCACTTTTTCATTATTTCGAGTTCGGGTTAAATCTCATTCCTCCGTGCCAAGTGCACTAGGTGCCCTATGGTGTTTAATAAATGCACTACCTAGTGCACTCTGTGTCCAGGTGGGAGCCATTTGGGATTCAGCCAAGACATCTTTTAATTCTGGCGACGCTTCTACTGTGTGCCTGTGACTCTCCTGGTCCCTGTGGCTTTCCTCCAGGTTCTCCAGTTTTCTTCCACCTCTCCAAAAATATGCCAGAAGCTGGATTGGTGACTCTAAACTGTCCCTAGGTGACCATAAATTGCACCTATGTGACTCTAAACTGTCCCTAGGTGACTATAAATTGCACCAATGTGACTCTAAACTGCCCCAGGGTGACTCTAAACTGCCCCAGGGTGACTCTAAACTGCCCCCAGGGTTTTTCCCAGTCTATTCTGACTAGGATAAAGTGTTTACTTACATCACCTAGTAATCAATTCAGGACCACTTTGACAACTGATGACACTTTTTCCACATCTGAGCTCTGAGTATCAGAAGATACTGATCCTGATCTGCGGTGGTGCTCTTCATAACCAAGCTGTGAGCATCCGTCTCCAAATTATATCAGATATCCCAGGTGTGATGTCATGTTTGAGCACGAGTCGATCCAGAGCCTATCCCCGGGAACGCTGGACGTGAGGGGGGAATACACCCTGGATGGGACACCAGTTCATCACACACACACACACACACACTCATAAATTCCCTTGGGGCAATTTAGTGAGGCCAAGCCAACTACTGGCATTTTGTGATATGGACGGAAACCGGAGAACCCAGAGCAATCCCACACAGACCTCGGAAAACATGTGAAACTTCCCTCAAGCAGGTTCAGGATGGTAGTGAGGACACTGGTGCTGTGAAGCGATAACGTTACCTGCTGTAAAATACACCGAATCAAAATCTGATAAATGTTAGGGGTTTCAGGCTCCAATCAGTGAATTTCCTCTTTTTTTTTCTTCTCTCTCTTCTTGTAGATTCCCTCTGGCGAGACCCGACCTCTGCAGGAAATGGGTTGTGGCGATGAAGAGGCGCAATTTCAAACCGACGAAATACAGCAACATCTGCTCACAGCACTTTACCAAAGACTGCTTCAAACGGGAATGCAACAATCGGGTGCTGAAGGAAAACGCAGTGCCTTCACTGTTCCATTTCAATAAGCTACAAATGAAGGTACAGGCCATCCCGATCACCATCATATCAGTAATTAATGAATAAAAAAATCCAGGACTCTACTCACCTGGTGCTCTGATTGGTCAGGAGGAGATTCATTTTCTATAACAGCAGCTCTGACATAGTTCCGGCCTCGAGGTGAATCACAGGTTTATATTAATGCGCCCGCTCTAATACGTAGATATCTGTTTAGTCCTCTTTAGTTTAGAGGACGTGGCGTCCATGGTGTCCAAAAAGAATTTCAAATTTCGATTCGTCTGACCACAGAACAGTTTTCCACTTCGCCTCAGTGTATTTTAAATGAGCTTTGGCCCAGAGAAGACGACAGCGTTTCTGGATCATGTTCACGTATGGCTCATATTTGAGATTTTTGCCGTTCCTTTGAGGTTCAGAGAAGTTGTAAAATCGAGAGATGGTCTATTAAAAGGAGAGAAAAAACATGGGTGTGAAAACTTTTGCACTCAGTTGTGTATATACAGTCAGTGAGGGTTCAAAGTGTGCCCAGTATAAAGAATAATAATAATAATAATTCTGTCATCTTGCAGGCTGAATCTCTAGAGCAAGCCATCACTCCGGAGCTGAGCTTCTCCTTGCCTTCACCGAGCACACACACACCGCAACCCGACGTCCTGCAAACCCCACACCCCCGACCCTCCTCTCCGACCTCCGTCTCCATACCGTCTCCGTCGCCGTCTCCGTCCTCGCCTCTGAAAGAGGAGGACCCTCTGAGAGCGAGTGCCTTCGTCTCCTGCGACCACAACTACACGCTGGACGACATGGTGCAGCAGAAGAAGCGGATGGAGCAGCTGGTGGAGCAGCTGAACAAACTGCGCAGGAAGCTGAAGACGCTGCGGCAGAAGTGCAGGAGGCAGGAGAGGCAGCTGGAGCGCTTCCGAGCCATGGAGGAGATCTCCACGAGCGGGAACGACCTGGAGCTCGGACAGAACTACGTCATCCTGCCCAGAGAACTCCTCACCACACTTAAAGGCATTCACACCGTCGAGGGTTTGTGAGACTCGCAGGACTGTGCAAGGATGCACGCAGGCGTGTTTGGGATATTTTCATCAGCTTTGTGTTAAGGACATTAATCGAGTACACGTTTAACAATCCAGTAATCAAAGACAGGTTTTTACCATAACGACCAGATCTTTATTATGTTTGTTTTATTATGGTTTACGTTATTAACATGATTTTATGTTTGCATTTTTAAAAAAATATCTGATTCTGTGTTCATATTTGTCAGAATGGAAAACAGCTGTCGTTATAGTGTACTGTTCTGCTTGACCTCCTTGCATGTAACGCAGGAGTAGTGACTTTATTTGCCATAGCAGACCTGTAAACCTTCACGCACGTTGCGTACGAGCTCCAGATTTTAACGTCAGAGTACGTGTTATCTCTCTATGAGAAGCTCCGCCCACTTCCCCCAATCTCACAGTAGTAACCTTTGGCACGTGCTCTCGTCTTGTCCCGACTCGATTATTAAAAAAATTTTCCCGTTTGCTTTCTATGACGGTAAAAGGAGAATGTTTTGAGGCCGTCCCGCGCCTCGTGCCCCGAGTCCCCTGGGATAGGCTCCAGGCTCCCCGTTACCATGTGTAGGTTTTCTCTCATGTCTAAGCGGTTTGTAAAAGGACTGTGTGTTATCCTTCATTAGTCCTTAATTATCGCAAGTAATCGCAAGTCTGTGTTAAGATCTTAATTGTGCGGGGAAAAATCTGTTGCACTTTATCTTCAAATCAGATCTGGAATCATATCTCATCATATTTTCTTTTTTTTTTTTTCTTAAATAATATTTTTCTTTAAGTTTTGCTTTATTTCTTGGATTTGGTGTCAGCATGTTCCAATATATATCCACGTTTTAATTTCTAAAATTCTGTATAATATATGTGTATATATTTTTTTCTATTCATACAGATTTTTCAAAAACCACGGAGGGCGCTCACGTGTCGTTTGAAAAATGAAGCAGTGTTCGAGTCTCTATCTCTATAATTTTTCGTTCACCCCCCCCCCCCCCCCCCCCCCCCCCCAACCCGCTGTTTCACTCTACAAATTTTCCTATGAACAACCCGTTCCTTTCCGTCTCGACGTCTCGTACTCGACTACAGAATTACTCGACCTGTCTGTCTGCTTCGCTTTGTGTTGTTTATAAATACCATGCTGCTTCCTTTATATAATATATAATGTTACGTGCTGAATTTAAATAGGCTGTAGTGCTGGATTGTTCGTATATTTTCCTCGAAACATTCACCTTTTTTTTTTTATTTATTTACATTTTTTTGCGCAGTTTCAGTTTATAACAGTTTGTGCACATACATCACAATATGGACCTCGTGTACTAACCTCTGTTGAGTTTAAATATCTGATTTGGAGTGAAATGAGGCGTGGTTAAAGGAGCGGTTTGTCATTTTTGAAACATGTTTCTAGACCTGTAGTAATTTTATCATCGTAAAGACACCATAGGAAAAACTATTATCCGTAATATTATTACCGTTTAATCATTCTGAATGTTTGGTTTGTTTCAAGCTTATGTTTTACGGTTTGTTTTTCCGGCCCTGAAAATAGGTTAGCGTGACGGCTGATGAATTTAGCTGAAATATTAAGAGTTTTTCCCATAAAAGGCGACTCATAAGGCATCGAGAGACGCGTGATGAGGTTGGACAGACGGACGGACGGAAAAACTTGACGTGTTTGCCGTTCTCCGTTTAGGCAGGAGATGGCGCTAAAATGTCACAAATCGCTCCGTGTGATAAATATGATTTTCTCATCCAGTTTTTTTTTTTTTTTTTCCCCTGAGATATAATACTTGGCCTTCAGCAGTATGTTGATATCTCATATGCTGGAAAATGCTTAAAGATTCCACGAAAATGCTGATATTTGTGCTGAGTCCTGATTTATACAAATGTATACAGGTGATTCTTTCTCTTTCCTTATTATGTTGTTTGTATAAAGGTGGACTGTAAGTGCGACATGCTCACCGGAGAACTTTGTGGCTCTTCTGGCTCATATGAACACTTATTAATAAACATCATGAGGTTTTTTTTTTCCCTCCCAGGAACAGATGATTCAGAAACAAATCCACCGTTCAGTGAACAAACTGCAACACGTTGCAATACATTTCCAAGGGCTTTACCTGTCTGGGATTATTTTACAGTTAATCGTTTATGGTTATTGTTACTTAATAATGTTAAACTGAATCAAAGCCATATACACATATACTTGATCTTTGGGTTAGGAGATGTCATTCGAATCACTGCTGCCTTCTCTACAGTCTCTGTGCAATCTCTTGTGTGGACTGACTCAATACAACGTTGCTTAAGATTCATTCTGTGTGCGCATCTTCATGTTTTTCCTCCTTTTATGGGAAGGTGGGGAAGATAAAGAACATCTTAAAAGAACAGTTTAGTGAAAAGTATTTGTCTGGTATTATAGTGTTGAACTCGGGCAAAATTCTTTCTGTAAACACACTACGGTCAAAACTCTGTGGACACCTGTCCATCACGCCCATATGCGGTTCTTCCCCATATTGTTGCCACACAGTTGTATAGGATGTGTTTATATACTGTTGTACTACAATTTCCCTTCACTGGAATTAAGAGGCCCGAACCTGTTCCAGCATGACAATGCCCCTGTGCATAAAGCCAGCTCCATGAAGACACGGTTTGCTGATGCTGGAGCGGAAGAACCTGCTTCGAGTGACCTGCACAGAGGCCTGACCGCAACCCTACTGAACACTTTTGGGGTGAACTGGAATGCCGACTGCACCCCGGATCTTCTCGCCCAACGTCAGCTAATGCTCTTGTGGCTGATTGATCACAAATCCCCACAGCCACGCTCCAAAATCTAGTGGAAAGCCTTCCCAGAAGAGTGGAGCATATTATGACAGGAAAGGGAGAATAAACCTGGAACGGGATGTTCAACAAACACATGTCCTCGCTGAAAAAAAACAAACAATATAAACCCTCATAGAATTTGTAATGGCTTTAATGGTTATAATGGGAACCGTATTGGTTTTGAAGGAAACTGTAATGTCGTTGTGGGTCTCTACCGGTAATTTGTTGCCTTCTATTGGGGGCATGTTATGTCTAGTGGATACCATTAAGGACCACTAATGGAATTGGTTTTAATAGTTAGTTGATGGTTTGAAATGGTATTTATATATATACATATATATAATTTTTTATTATTATTATTTTTTCCCAACAACTAAAGCTGAAGCAGTGTTAAAAACAAGCCGATTAACTGAAGGGGAAAGGGCGCTTTTTATGTGTAAGACATTACTATCGGTTGCTATCGATTTGTGGCGTCTTTATATAAGGAATTTGGGTCTGCTGAAGAAAAAAAAATACAATAGAAACCATCACAGAAATTCTAATGGTTTCTACTACAAATACCATCAACAGTTAACCATTAAGACCATTACCAAATGGTTTGCATTATGTAGTAGGTAGTAGGACGTATTAAGGACTAGACATAACATGCCACCAGTGGAAGGTAAAAATTACCAGTAGAGACCCACGGGGAACATTACAGCTTCCATTACAACCAATACAGTTCCCATTAAAACCATTACAAATTCTATGAGGGTTTCCGATGGTTCTTTTTTGTTGTTGTTTGTTTGTTTGTATTTCAGCAGGGAACATCAGCCACTGAAAATGTCTTGGTTAATCAACGGTGGAAAATTTTGCTTTGATTCTTCTTTTTTTTTTTGTCAAACTAATGCTAAAGAGTGTTTCATAAGGTGACTCTTCTCCCACTTTTCATCATTCAGCTCTCTGTCAGGACTTTTTAGTTCAAAGCACCAGCACAAAACCTACTGCTAACAAAAGAGAGGTTCACAACATGTGTGTGTGTGTGTGTGTGTGTGTGTGTGTGTGTGTGTGTGTGTGTGTGTGTGTGTGTGTGTGTGTGTGTGTGTGTGTGTGTGTGTGTGTGTGTGTGTGTGTGTGTGTGTGTGTGTGTGTGTGTGTGTCTGTCTGTCTGTGTCTCAGTTGATGAATGCTTTGTCTTCCCTTCGCTGAAGTACAGTTCATGTTCAGACCGGCCTGGTTATGAATGATACGTCCTTTTCTTCCCAGCCAAGTTAAAAAAATAAAAAATTGAACTCTCTGTATCATGTACTTACAAAGTATATTTCAGGAGATTACAATCTGTTTGTACTTTTATAGAAGCTATATTGCGTTAGTAATGATAAAATAGGCATGGCCTCTCTGTCTGAGATAAAAAATAAAACACTGCAACACACACACACACACACCTATACACCAGATTGATGGGTTTTATGGACAATCCGCTCATCTCCTTCCTGTCACAGAGACACATGTTACTTTTGTCATTCTTCATTCTTTCCTCTCCACCACTGTCCCTTGAAGACACTCTGTCCTTTTCCTCTCACACGCTCTCTATCTGCCCTCCATTTCCCCTGATCTCATCGGTCTCAAACTTCATACCACCCCTCTACTTCTCTCCCCAGTCTCCTGTCATCTTCCTCCTCCTCCTCTTCCTCTTCCTGGTGTGAAGATGTGTGTGGCTTTCCAAATCCTGCTTTCTAGACTTTGCTCTATGACCATCTCACTTCTCTAACACATCTGATTTTCCTGCTGCGGGGTAGTGTGTATTTTTGCTGTTTTTGGCTGTGAATATTCATGCATTATGATAGCTTTGAGTTAGAGAGATAGAAAATGATTATTACTTCTTTTTTTTTTAAGGCTGAAATAATTCTAAAGAGATACAAAAAAAAACATGAAAGCAGAAAAAATGATTGCATTCATTTACGATGGGTTATAATAATAATAATAATAATAATAACAATAATAATAATAATAACCTAATCAACCTAATTATTGTAAGTGTAAATTAAATAATTTAATAATGTACTAACGTATAAAATATATTGAACATACTTGTCTGTGTATATAATCTCTGGACGTCCACAAGATGGCGCTGTAACTGCTAGAAACGATCACTAAGCACTACACCGTGATCTGTTTAGGGCGCATGCGCAGTACTGGCTCCAACGCGTTTCATGGCATTCCATTGGTTCCCATAGCTACATCCATACTGTCGTACTAAATAGTATGTCACTGCGGTTAGGGGCTGCACTATTGTGACTTTACTATTTAGTAGGTTAGTATGCATCCAGCCAGCAGCCTGTCTGTTCTCTGAGTGGTGGCGCAGACGGCAAAGCGGGATTGACCAGGCGAGGAGGATTATCACACCGGACTAAAGTAAAAGTGCTGGATAAAGTACAGTAAAGGTAAATAAGAACACAAACACTATTTTGTGTCGGTTAGTAGTTTTAAAACGTTAGCATTTTACGCAGTGTGCTACGTTCTTGTGCTAATTCGAGGTGTTTATGTGGCTGTGCTGTAAACGTGCCTGTGTTGTGGCTTGCTTTGAGCCGTTATGTTTATAAAAAATATATATATATATTGAAGTTATGTTTTAGACTCTTTTGTTGCCCTGTTTCATAAAATTATCTTTAAACTGGGGTGTGACGCGTCAATTAAAGCTGCTGCATTACTACATTGTATTACGCAACACGTTGCCATTTAAAAATATATATATGTGTGTGTGTGTTATAATTAATTTTTCCTCATTTTCAATACTGTAAAGTAGATATAACTTGACTTCGGCTTGTTATCAAGTTTCAATTGAAAAGTAACAAAACCTGCGAGCTCTAATTAACGTCGTAGCGGTTCAATGTGCTGCTAATGAGTTTGGCTGAATCCCAAATGTTTCCCTCTTCCCTAATTGTGTGCACTACGTAGGGTATGAAATGATGCCTTGTCCACCCTATTTAGGGCACTATATGTCAGTTAGAACGCTATTTTGGATTCAGCTGATGTGCAAGAATTTTTAGAATGGCGCAGTACTTTACAGGAGTGTAAATTCTGTCATTTATTATACACACTATTCTAGCACACGTCAGTTTTTCAGATGAATTTTATTTGTAATAACACACGTTTTCTTAATTTAAAACTCGCCTTATGTGCATTTGTAATCCCGCCCGAACTCAGAAGCCACGTCTCTTCATAACAGAATGCAGATTGTTTAGTAAGTGATTGCCATTTCGATTCGTTTCAGTGAGTCGGTTCATTTGGCTCAGCTCACCAATCTAGTCTTTTCAAATGGCGTCCGAATCGATTAATCACCATTTTATTTATAGACCAGAAAAAATGATTGTTGTTTCTTTTTCCTAACCGTTCCTAACTGAAATGATTTCATGAATTAGTACATTTCCATTGAAGCTCCTATGTGCATGTCGGTTCTCAAAGCTTCACCTAAAAGAGCCGGTTCAAAGAGCCGACTCGTTTTCGAGCTTTCAATATATATATATATATATATATATATATATATATATATATATATATATATATATATATATATATTGTAAATAAACTTCAGACATTTTTTTTTTCATCTATTTGATAAATACTGTGATTATTAGAGACATTTCTGCTCTTGGTTCTACTGTAGTTTTGGACATATTGATATTTTAGTATCATATTTAGAGTAGAAATATGTCTTGACTCATTATTGATTGATTTGTTATGTAATCGTTGGGAAATCACTGCGGTATAAGAGGAATAAAACATGTTGGGATGTGCATCTTGGGGAAAATAATCAACTTCAAAGTGATTAGAGTAGTACCGTTTAACGGCTGGAAACATTAGACCACCGTGTAACAGCACATCATGTCAGAGTGTTGTTCTGGACCTATTTAAGTGAGCTTCAATATAACAAGAGGGACAAATCAGAGGTCACGTGTCACCGTCTACGCTAGTGAGATCTTTTCTCTGTTTCATTTTAATATCTAAGAACCAAATGAATCATTTATCAGCTTAAGTGTTTTGGCGCCTAAAGTTGTCCAGGCTTGTAGGTTATTTGTGACGAGAGAAATGCAGCGAAGCGAAATAATCGCAGTAATCGCTCAAATTCTAGATATGTGAGTGAGCAGATTATGATTAACACGAACACGAATGATCCTTTTGAGTGACGGTGTATTAAACAGATTAATAAAAAGGAAGGAAAAAAAAAAAACCTTCATACTGTACAATAATCACTACTTCCTGTCTGAGAGCACACTGATTCATACTGTAGGAATTCACAGATCTTTACAAAGCGGTGGCAGGAAACTCGAGTTAAACATTGACGGCTTTGATTGTCAGAGTCGGATTTACAGTCGCGAACCCTCCTGTGCCTTTAAGCAGCCGAAACAGCTCATAGACGTAAAGGGAGCCGTGGTTGTTCCTTTCAGAGTTCTGTCACTACCTGTTTTTATTGCTTTTACTCATAGCAGCTCGGTGTTTCCCTGAATGCCAGCCTGTAAAAACACGTCCATACGGAAACGCAGTGGCTTGGCATCAGTACTGTACTGTTTATTCACCAGGCAGCTTGCTGTGCCCGCCTCCCAATCTGTGTGAAATCTCACGACGGGGATATTGTTCCTGGGTGCAGCTCTGGAGTGCGGCCTGTGTGTGTGTGTGTGTGTGTGTGTGTGTGTGTGTGTGTGTGTGTGTGTGTGTGTGTGTGTGTGTGGCTTTTTATTTACTGAGCAGGTTTAATCCATTATACAGTCCTATGATCATTTAATCCGACTCTCTTTACCCTGTGACTCTCTTTGCCATGGGCATGAGCCACTCTGTGGGTGTTCTGGAGCTCAAGGACCCCCAATATTTCTGATTAAAAGCAATGTTAAACTATATAAACAGGAAAAATCCACCCTGAACGGCTTGCCAGTTCCGTCCATCCATCCATTTTCCATACCGTTTATCCTACACAAGGATTAGTGGGGAGCCTGGAGCCAATGTCAGGGGACTCTGGTCATAAGCTGGGGGGCACCCTGGACGGCGTGTCAAACCATCACAGGGCACACGCTCGCACGATACGGACAATTTGGAAATGCCAATCAGACTACAATGCATGTCTTTGTACTGGGCGAGGAAACCGGAGTACCCTGAGGAAACCTCTGAAGCACAGGGAGAACATGCAAACTCCACGCACACAAAGGGAGGAGGTGGGATTCGATCCCACAACCCTGGAGGTACAAGGCATCACTCTTGTCCTGTCGTTCATTCATTGTGTCTTTCTTCGTGACATAACGCCCCCCCCCGTACCATTTTGTACATCACGCCTTGGCCTGTTTCTGCTCCATACCATCTATAGTGGCTCTAAAAACTGCACCATCCTCATCATTCAGACAAGAACACTACGACTCCACCGAACTTGTTTGATGGACCTCCTGCAAATATCTACTGTTCTGAACCACCCAGAACATGCCTCTTCTTCTCACCTATCTCTGTCAGCCATCTTGAGGCAAACAGGTCATGAGTGCTGATGCAAAGTCAGCCACATCCTGTCCAAGCTTTATCCCAGAACATTTATTTAGCCTTTCAGTTCCTCTTGGCCACGCACCATGCCTCGAAAGAGTGTTGTACTCCCAGCACGTGCACGATCGCCGGCCTAGACATCCTCACACTCATAAAATGGGGGGGTGTGGGTTATTTCAGGATGGTTTTTGGTCCCTCGTGTCGTTCTATTTTCCTCGTTTCCTCTCTCTCTCCCTCTTTGGGGCTGGTGTGTGTTCCTTTTTCGTGACCTCCCATTTATTATCGTTTTTTCGGATGGTGAAAACGATCGCTTCCTTTGAAACTGAAACTGAAATTAGGCTCGTAAGTATTGGTTCGGAGCTTTGACGTGATGCAGGCGTGAACGGTAGAGCTTTCACGCTATTAAAAAATACATATAGCAACAAGAAATGTCGTCTTTTTCATTTTTTGGTGCAGTGAATAGGCTAAATCGTTAAGTATTATTTATTCTTTGCTCATGAATTGCTTCCGATTCAAAAGAACAGCGTCTGAGAAAAGAGAATCAAAGCCACGTGTTTGCAGGCTGATCTGAGCACAGAGCAGTTTGGCAAACTGTTCCACGGTCACAAGCCTGAAACACACACACACTCGCACTGAAAGACACACAGCTGATGTCGGATCAACTGGCCCTCTGTGTGGTCCTCATAAAGCCCATTGAAAGCCGAGGCTCGGGCATTAAACAGACGCAGTGTGCATGTTTAAAGCCTACATTCCCACAGCCAGAGCCTCCTCCACCACCCAGCACGATCACGCCCTCCATCTTACAGCCTTAACGCTGCGATTAAACAAATCACATGATTATAGCTTATGAGTTCGAGGCGTAAATGTCCCGAGTGAGGCCAAATCCCAAATGGCTTCACTGTTCTGTTCACTACATGCTGTTGTAGATCCTGTGTAGTGTGTTACACCAATCAGCCATAACATTAAAACCACTGACGGGTGAATGACATTGATTATCTCCTTACAGCGGCACCTGTCAAGGAGTGGGATATATTTATTAGGCAGCAAGTGAACAGTCAGTTCTCAAAGTTGATGTGTCGGAAGCAGGAAAGATGGGTGAGCGTAAGGATCCGAGCGACTCTGACGAGGGCCAAATCGTGACGGCTGGACGATGAATTCAGAGCATCTCCAAAACGGCAGGTCTTGTGGGGTGTTCCTGGTATGCAGTGGTTTGCACCTACCAAAAATGGTCAAGGAAGGACGAGCGGTGAACCAGTGACGGGGTCATGTGCGGCCAAGTCTCACTGATGCGCCTGGGGAGCTAAGGCTAGCCCGTCTGATCCGATCCCACAGAAGAGCTCTTGTAGTACACTTTGCTGAAAAAGTTCAAAGGAGTCAGGACATAAGGTGCACTGCAGTGTTCTGCTGGGAAAAACTGGGTCCTGGCATTCATGTGAAAGTTACTTTGACACGTATCACCTACTTAAACATTGCTGCAGACCAAGGAGCAAGTGTTCACGAGGTCAAGGTGTTGACTTCAGATTCTCCAGATCTCAGTCCTGATTGGTTTATGTGTATTAACAGCATTTGAGAGGAAAACAATTGAGAAAAAAGAGGAGATAAGACCGAGCATGTCACCAATTTTTATTCCTCTTAGACCACAGCGATTAGCTTGTAACATTTTTCTTTATTCACCAAAGAAAGAAACCTACTTTTTGTCTCTTTATAGTTACAGTCAGTCCTTCACCGCTCTCTCTCTCTCTCTCTCTCTCTCTCTCTCTCTCTCTCTCTCTCTCTCTCTCATAAAGTCACTAAGGCAGTGAAATAGAAATCGTAATGTGGTAGAATTTAAGGGTCACTGCAGGGGTCGTTTAGCCGCGGAAGTTTTACAGCTTTCCACCCCACCCCGTCACATTCCTGCATGGTGATCAAAGCGCAGAACCCGCACGTCGACCCGCCGTTATCACCCTGCACGTCAACCTTGAGAACAAATTTGTCTATTTACAAACTGAATGAAGCTCCTCATGTTGCCACAGGCGTGTTTCTTTGAACTGCGAATACGTCCACATTTATCGCACTTGCGTGGACCACACCGGATGGTTCACTGAGACAACCAACCCGGTTAGACCAGAAAAGTGTAAGCACGGTTGAGATCGAGACCTGGAAGACGTGCAGAAATACGCGACGAACAAAAGCGCCATCCGATGCGTTGCGTCTTTCTTTGCGTCCGAGTGTGGAAGAGGACGTCCGTGTGGTTTTAAATTCTCCAGATATTTCTACCACAGAGAGATGTGTTTAAGGCATGTGAACTATTTTCGTAACGGGCTTTGACTGGTGTGGTGCGTCGCCAGTAATCAGTAGCCTAACGAGAGCGTTTTATTGACTTGCACAAGTAGGGATATTGTGTAATGTAAATAAATAAATAAATAGAAATTTTAAAAAGCTGTAATTTAGTCAACAAATTTAGCTCAGTGTTTAAGATTCTGTTTTAGTGACTTGTTTTACAGATCTGAATATAACGACGTATGTTTGGGAATTTGCGTTGGGATTCAAAATAATTGCACTTTTAACTATTATTTAGGTTGCGTGTAATTTAAATGGTGTGCGACTACATGTAACTACAACTGCTGTAGAGCAAATGATTGCAATTACACAGTTATTACGGCGCTTTCGAACGCCACAAAGTCACGCACCGTAAAACTCCGCAAGTCATCAAGTCTCTTTACTACCACAGAGTTCTTGAATGTGAGCCGTGACCTTCACAAAACCTGTAGTCTTTTTATTTATTTGTTTGTTTGTTTATTTTGTATCGTTTTGTCGAGAATCTCTCCATCAGTGATGGCGTGCTGTTCCTTCAGTTCTGGAAATCAGCGTAGATCAAGAAAGAAGAGAAACCTGCCATCTTACCTACTCAGCAGAATATTCAGTTCACGCCATCACGGTGCGTTCAGACCGTGTACGCAAAATCCAGATTCAGTGTTTGTGATTAGCTTTGACTTTTAGCACGGTGTTGAGGTTACGTGCATGCGTGGCTTGGGCCGGTCGGTGAGCATATGAAGATTGGCCCCAACACGCGCTAGACGTTTAGGGTGAAATAATACAGCCGGCTCTGCCTCGACCCTGAAATTATTGATGCATCGAATGAGGTGTTTGGTCCGTTCATTTCGTTTGGTCACTACAGTGTAACTAGTGTACATACATCTGTGTTCACAAGGACTTCATTTCCATCAGAAATGCACAGCTTGATATTGATGTTGGTGGGAATACATTAATAAGGAACATGGACCAACGCATGTCGATGGCTAAAAAATTATTCTCTGATATTCATTAAAATGTTAATAAATAAAATAAATTCGAATAAAGAAAAATAAATGTTCGCTAAAGTTTGCTTTGAAAAAAGTTGGTTTGTTTTGTTAAGGTTTGTTTTGTAAAAATGTGTGTGTGGGGGGGGGGGGGTTGGGGTTGGTAAATATTTGCTTAAAATTTGTTGGGTAAAAAAAGTGTGTTTGGTTAAAAAAAAGTCTGTTTGGTAAAAAAAAAAAGTCTGATTTAAAAAAAAAAGTGTATTTGGTAAAAAAAAAAAAAAAAAAAAAAGTCTGATTTAAAAAAAAAAGTGTATTTGGTAAAAAAAAAAAAAAAAAAAGTCTGATTTAAAAAAAAAAAAGTGTATTTGGTAAAAAAAAAAAAAGTCTGATTTAAAAAAAAAGTGGGTGGGTAAAAAAAAAGTCTGATTAAAAAAGAAAGTCTGGTAAAAAAAAAGTCTGAAAAAGTCTGTTTGGTAAAGTTTGTATGTTTAAAAAAAGTTTGGTAAAAAACACTGATAAAAGTTAAAGTTTGTTTAAAAAAGTTTGTCAAAAAAAAAAGTTGGTTTGGCAAAGTTTGTATGTTTAAAAAAAAAATAGAAGTTTTTTCATTCTAGAAGTTTTATTAAGTAAAGTTTGTTTGGTAAAAAGGTTTGTTAAACAAGACACTTCACAGAATGTAGTCTAAGATGGCTACGTGTCCGCCAATAGGAGTCTGAGGCAAGGCTTCAGTCATTCATATCCGTCCGTCCATCCATTTTCTATACCGCTTATCCTACACAGGGTCACGGGGAGCACGGAGACTATCCCAGGGATCTCGGGGCACAAGGTGGGGGACACCCTGGACGAGGTGCCAACGTATCGCAGGGCACAATCGCACGCTACGGACAGTTTGGAGATGACGATCAGCCGACATCACGTGCCTTTGTACTGGGGAGGAAACCGGAGTAAACCCCTGAAGCACGGGGAGAATGTGTTAACTCCACGCGCGCAGGGCGGAGGCGGGATTCAAACCCCCGACCCCGGAGGTGTGAGGCAAACTGCTAACCACTAAACCACCCTGCCCTCCTCATTCATGTCCAACTTCTAGTTTTAACCAGAATATTTTTTATGTTTTGGATTGTTGTGTTGTTACAGGATACTCTATACTTTTCATTTCCTGCTTAGTGTGTCACCGGTGAATTAGAATTTAGAATTAGAATTAGAAATTAGAATTAGAAGTCTTTTAAAATTGTTACACTGAACCTCCTGACCCCCTGCCGTTAACTTATTGTGGCTCTGTGTAAGAATGACAAGAATAAGCTTTCACTTACGTTACACACCCTGGGCCAAGGTGTGTGTGTGTGTGTGTGTGTGTGTGTGTGTGTGTGTGTGTGTGTGATAACTAAATACATCTGACAGCTTGGGGAATTCCACTTAAACAGCACCACCCTCCCCCTGTAACACACCGCTTTTGCTTCTTATCACAATTTAAAGAAGGGATTTTTCTACGAATGAGTCCTCCAATTACTTGTAGTGAAACCAAAACAGTCATCAGAGCTAATGAGGTTGTAGTGAGATTTGTTGTGGTTACCGAAAGCCATCCTGACTGTGGGAAAGTTGCAGTGTGAATGTCGTGAATTACACCAAAGCGGGCGTTTAACCGGGGTTCCACGACGTATCTATTGTTTCTTCAGTAACCGCTTACACGAGGACAAAGTTTTCTGTATGGAGATGTTTCTTAAACAATCGTGGAAGGAGTCGTCAGTGTCGGCGCTTCGTAACCGCTGAATATTCCACAGGCACACAGGAAAGTGCTCGGGGCTTTGCGGTTTCTCTGTAATCTTCCGAACTTTTTTATTTGTTTAATTTTTTCATTCGTATTACCTTCCAGAGACAGAAAGTGAAACTAGTGAGAGAATGACTTTAATAGCTGATATAATGTAAGTGATAACTGGATCTAATTTATTTTATGGCTGTTCAACAACATTAAATGTAACGGATCAAATGAACAGCATGTCAACAACGTTAGCATATAAATGCCGACGATGTTACAATAAAATTCTCAGCAACGTTACAATAAAATTGTCAACAGTGTTAACATACAAACGCCAACAACATTACAGTAAAATCGTAATCGTTGACCAGTTGCTGTGGTTATGAGAGAAATAACATTTCATTTCTTTCATGCTGTTATCGGGGGGGGGGAAATCAACGAGAGAGTTCTAACAGTTACTCTACTCTGCATCTGGCCATATCCCACCACTCCATCATTTGATTTTCTTTTTTTCACACCCTAAGTGTTTTGTTTGTCACTTAATAGACTTGTTTTAACCAATTATCATTTCTAAGTCTACCATCTTAGTCAAAGGGACCTGCGTTGGCTTTTAGGAAGGTTTGTCACCCTTCTTTTCCCCCCGAGTACTGATTATCAAAGGCATGCAAAACAAATATATGTAAATCTGGAGGAATAAAAGTAAAGGCATCTGCATGTCTGCAAAATACTGAAGCATTTGTAGATTTGATGACCTCAGGTTAAAATCAGTATTTCTGCGGTTGTCCTCGAGTCGGTTCAGCACAGCGAGGCCGAGCGTGCCGCGACACATCCCCATCACGCTGATGTCCATCAGCACGAAGGCTCTGAGTTCCACTGTTAGGTAGTTAAAAAAGACCCCCATTATAAGCTTGTTCCGTTTGTGTGTGTGTGTGTGTGTGTGTGTGTGTGTGTGTGTGTGTGTGTGAGCATCCTGCCTTATCATGCCCGAGGGTTCTAGTGTTCGTTACAGTACACAGCCATCGTGTTCAGACCTGTTAATGCTGACTAGCTGTAGTGACTTTGCTGAAACAAAAATCTTTTTCTTTATTACAGTTTTCTGGTCACGAGCTTCAGGATCTTGAAAGTTCCGTGTGCTTCCGTGTATGCGCACTCCCATGTACCGGTTTTTAGCTAGCTGGAAAATACTTTTGAAAATGTGAGAGAATTAGCCTTTTTTTAAAATTAATAAATAATTTTTTTTAGAAGTATGTGTTCTCAAAATAAACATGAAGTTATTCAAGATTTACGTGAAGCATTCGGTTTAACAACGGGCTGCTGGAAAAAGTCTGGGCTTTGGGTTAAAGCGCGTTTCCGCTAATTGAGCGAATTAAAGTCGGTGTGATTTGCGTTGACTCAATCGTTGGAGTAAAAAAAAATTCGGGAGTACAGATGGTTTGAAGCAAGACCCCAAAAGTATTTATTAATTAATATTTAATGATCGTTACAGGGATCAATGTCCTTTAAAATCAACATGTGTATCAATCAAATGTGACACTTATTTTTTTTTATTAATAGTCTAAGACGTCTCATCTGTTTGCATCACAGGTGTTTTTATATGTTTCAGCCAGGTGACCATGTTATAAAGCAGAGCCCCGCCATCAGCTGAGGAAACCACCAGTCGTCGTCGTCGTCATCATCATCATCCGTCCCTCCATCCCTTTCCCCTCCTGAGGCCCCCTGTCTACTCTTCCCTTCCCTTCCTCGCCCATCCCTCACCATGTCCATCGCCCTCAAGCAAGTCTTCAACAAGGACAAGACGTTCCGGCCCAAGCGTAAGTTCGAGCCGGGTACGCAGCGCTTCGAGTTGCACAAGCGGGCTCAGGCGTCGCTCAGCTCGGGCGTGGACCTGCGGGCGGCCGTGCAGCTGCCCCCCGGTGAGGACCCCAACGACTGGGTGGCCGTCCACGTGGTGGACTTCTTCAACCGCATCAACCTGATCTATGGCACCGTGTGCGAGTTCTGCACAGAGAAGAGCTGCCCGGTGATGTCGGGCGGCCCGCGGTTCGAGTATCGCTGGCAGGATGAGCACAAGTACAAGAAGCCCACGGCGTTGCCGGCGCCGCAGTACATGAACCTGCTGATGGACTGGATCGAGGTGCAGATCAACAACGAGGACATCTTTCCCACCAGCGTAGGTAAGTGTAGCTATGAAAAGATGAAGATTTCTTTTTAACAGAGCACTGATGTTAGCATGATGGTTTTTGGGATTACCCCCCCCCTTCTGCATACATGAGCTTGCAGGTTGATCATGCGTGATGATGGGGCGACCGCGTTTCTGTTGCGCCACTTCTGAGCCTCGCTTTTTAAAATTTTCTCATGCTGCCAGGCGACTATGAATAACTGGAAGCTCGGACACAAAATCTGCTTGCCCCGGACACCCGGGCTACTGACTTGCCCTCCCCCAGGGTTTTATTATCATCCAAATCACTACAGTTCATTCATTTGAGAGGAGAAGTAGGTTACTCTAATTATAATCCCCAAATCCCAAGTACAATCCTCCTTTCTCACACTGTCCTCACGGAGAGCCCGTAGCGTACGGCTACCATGTAAGACAATCACACGCTGTGTGTTAATTATTCAACGCCATCAGATCCTCAGAGATGTGCCGCTCTCACTCCCTTCAGCCTCCTTCTGCAACCCGAACCAGCCGAGTCTTTATTATCCACTTCACTCCCGCCACCTGCGGCTTCTTTCTCCCTGTCCTGTCCTCATCGCCGTGTTTTAAACCGCATCGGGTCTATAAATTATTCAGCCCGACGCGAGCCGGGGCGTAGCCATGTTCTGTTTGTGTTGGGGAAAATATGCATTATTTAGAAAAGCTGGAAGAAAAGGCCACGGCCCGTGGCGTGCCGGCGTTCAGACACAAGACAGAACAGGGACTGTGTTTGGAAAGTCGGAGGACATCCAGACATCTGCGGTCCCCAGACGTAGAATTCTAACATGGCTGCGAATGAAGTTTTAGCCAAGTTGTGCTTTGCATTTGTTTGAACACTTTTTGTTAGACTTTTGTCTCCAGGTGATCCAGTTATATTCGTTTGGACCACAATTCTCGATTCTGATTGGTCAGGAGGTGTTAATTTTCTAGAAAAGCACATCTGATAGTGGCTCTGACTGACAAATGAGCGGTTTATATTAATGTGCGCATTTGAATCGGTCATTGTTTCTATGGTAACAACGTACACCAGGACTTGTATGGCGGACGCGCTACATAAACACGTCCTGTAGTCAGTCCGCACAGGACTTTCGCAGAGTTTTTTCAAGCATAATTGCTTGATTTTGCTGCCTTTTTTTTTTTTTTTTTTTTTTTTTTTTTTTGCGGAAAACTACTTGAATCGGCGAAATCGCAATCGCACGATATCGTTTTGGACGCTCTTTCGCAGCGTTGTTTGTCTGTAATCAGCGTTGTTTAGCTGTACTCATACGCTTGTTATTGCCTCGCACACACATGCTGAGGTCACACACATTTGCCAGAGTACGCTTCAGGTTTGGAGGGTAAGCGCTACGATGTCAGGTGTAGATAATGGAGGTCTCTGTCTTTGTGTCTCTCGCTCTGTCTCTTTCTTCCTCTCTCTTTTTTTAACTCGATGAGAGGACCAGCTTGTCCAACCTGCACATCCTGCCCCTTATCATCCAGCGGTGTCTCTTCCTCTTCTTTGCTATCTCTTAGTAAACACACATGGCACACAGACTCGGGCGGGCGGAGAAAGACCGGAATCAGACCAGCTGCTGCTCAAACATTCGTCAGTGTCATGTGGCCTGAAACTCCGTGAGATACGGGATGCAGTTACACACGCAACCACACAGGATTTAACAAGGATTTACTGAAACACACACACACACACACACTTTCACAAATGTTTACTACAGATCAGTTCCGCTGCACCTGTTTGCCAAGTAAACTTCATGAGTTTATTATGTAGGCTACTTCTTATGATTAAAATGGTCTCAGGTCACGCATTACAAAGAGTTCATCTACAGTAAAACTGTAAGAAAGAGATGTATTCTTCAAGTAATGGTAAAGGTTTGAAACATATTTATGATAGTTTAATAATAATAATAATAATAATAATAATGCTGCAAGCAGCCTTTTCGGGGGCCAAGCACCCAGACTCAGCAGAGCCATAACTATAGGCAGAGGGATTCGAGAATGATTGAGTTGTAGTTTCAGACATTTGCCAGTCCGTTACAGGAGAACGGTTTTGATTATCCTAGTTCATTTGATTAAAAATTTGTTTACACAGGTCTCAAATTTGGTGAAGATTGGAGAACATTTGGAGGAGGAATTGCATAAATGGCACTTAGATGGATGCATTTTCGACATGTTCTTGTATCCGTGGGCCAGTAAGTAGTGCTGTGATGAAATTTGGTGCATAGCTTCAGGGCATGGTCCTGAGTTCGTCTGAAGATGTTGTATGCCAATTTCAGTGTTGGTTGAACATAATTTGTAGGAGGATTAACGAAAAAACAGTTTTTGACAAAATCCAAGATGGCGGAAATTGGCGTCGGGGCGTTTTGAACTTGCCTCGGCCCTGGGATATTGCCTACGCACCTTTGGTGCTTGGCCCCCTAATAATAATAATAATAATAATAATAATAATAATAATAATAATTACAAAACTTTCTAAAGTTTCTAAGGAAAATGGTAAAGTAGATTCCTAAATATGCAACATTTTTTAAATTAAGAAATTACTGGCCATTTTTAAAATAATAAAAAAAATTCTATCAAATAGTATTTTAATTATCACTATAATATGATAAATCGTGGTTGTATATATTGCATTTTAAAAAAGTATTATGTGTTTATTTTTTATAGTTTATTATTCATGTATTCTTTTTTTAATAAATACGTACATTAAAATAAAATTATTTATTTATTTATTATATTACCATCCTGGAAAACGCAGGCTACAGTATGAGCAGCTCAGACCTCACTCAGATATATAATGTACTGTAGTGGGGTTTCCATGGTGATAGTATCATTTATTGTGATAATTCCACAGGGGATAATCATTTTATTTAAACGACAGTATCATCCAAGTCCAGTGTAATGACCTGACATCCGGTCATGATTTGAGGATTTGGGAATCTGCTCATTGATCAGCACTCTTGAGGTGAGTCTGCTGCAGGTCAAAGGTCACGTGTGTGTGTGTGTGTGTGTAAGCCAGTGCATTGCTGAGAGCGTTGTCTGTGTTAGCCCCTGGGGAAGAGGAAGTTCCGGCAGGCAGGATGTGTCAGGACCACTGGAGGCTCGTGTGACCTCTAACCTCTTTTAGTCCAGCTACTATGAAAGAAATGAATACGTCGGCACGATTATATTTTCGTCTACAACACCGATTTCACACATTTAATCCTACACCTTCAGATCAAAAGGTTTTTAAAGATCAACATTTCAGTTGAGTGTCCACAAACTTTTGACCGGTAGTTTGTGTGTGTGTGTGTGTGTGTGTGTGTGTGTGTGTGTGTGTGTGTGTGTGTGTATAGATGGAGATATATAGGGGCAGGATAACAAGAGGACAGTCAGATGAGCTCCCTTTTTTAAACAGCATTCGTTATGATGTGTCTTTTACTCTTTAGTCTGTAACACTTTCTCTAAACCCATCATTATTAAGAACGACACAGCTGTACTCTATACAGTGTGCGCTTTGGCATTCTGGTAATGTCTCTTTCCCTTAGTCAAAAAGGACACTTAAGACATGTATATACGTGTGTGTGTCTGAGTGTGTGTCCTGCGGCAGCACTGTGGGAGGGGTGAGCGTTCGAGTGCAGCACGGCGAGTCTCTCATTACCCCGACTGAGTGCTTATTAGCTTTAAGATCACATGACCTTTGTGCCTGCTCCACCTTAGCCTTGAACACGTCTCTTTCTTTCTCCGTCTCCAAAGAATCCGTCGCTTCATGCCGTAAAGAACCGGGCCACTTTCTTCATCTCTCTCTCTCCGGGTTTGTGGGAAGCGTGTCGCCCTGCTGACATGCACGCGGAAAAACAAGAAAACTACAAAAGATATTATGTTTGATTAGATTTAAGCACCGGCGTCCTGGTTCCCACAATCCCCATGTCCAAAACACTGCGCACACACACACACACGCACATATACATACACACACACACACACACACACACGCTCCATCTGCTTATTGCCAGCCTGCCAAGTCTGCCTACATCTCTTTCAGTTTAACCTCAAATCTGTTTATTCTCATATTTATTTAAACAATAAACAGCTCGTGTGCTGCGGTGTGAATCATTATGATGTGTGAAGAACGTTTACAGTCACCGTATTTTGGATGTGCTGTCATCATTCATTAACAGTCAGGGCGAGTTACGGGAGTTCTAGAGAGAGAGACACACATTCATTCAAAAGGGTTTAAAAAAATTTTTTTTGTTATGTGAATAATTTAAAAAAAAAAAAAAAAAAAAAAAAAAAAGAAAGACCAAAAACCATCCTAAATATCATACCATAAAACCATAAAAACATTTGTTTGTTTGTTTGTTTATTTATTTATTTATTTATTTTTACAAAAAGCGTCAAAACTTTTTACAGGTTTTCTGAATGAACGATGGCGTAGGACACGCGCGTTCTTTTTGAATTTTGAGTCACGTATTCTAGATACTCTGAACTCGCCACTGTGAATCAACGTACTGAAAAATGAAGAACAAGTGGCTGTCTAATACTGTTGTGTTTGTGTTTATTAGTTGTACGAAAGCCACGCACGTCGGGTCGGTGTGATGCGGCACAACACGAAGCCGAGTGCCATTACCACCCTGAAGTGTATTATTTTCCTATAATCGCACGGTCTGGCGTGTATTATTCCGTTTACAGAAGAGCGATTGGCCGAGAATTACAATGTTTTCATTGATTAACGAACGACGCGTAACGCGTGTTTTCCAGGACATTCCGAATTTGTGTATCGGGTAAGCTCGATGCTCGTGCAACGCCTCCGATTGATTTTCCGTCTTTTCTCCGCTTCAAAAACGGCTTGCTCTTCTCCCGTAGTCGGCTCTCTGATCTTCATGTGGGTTTATCCTGTTTTAACAACAAATGCCGAAACCAAGAGTAGATTGTAGTTCAGAGCTATTTATTGTTTAAACTCAGTCTAACAGGACACACTTGGGTAACAAGCAACAAGCGTGCCAATATTTTTACTCGCCTACCTTCATAGAAAATGCGCCGCGTTCCGTGTCGTTTAACACGTCTACCTAGCGTGAACTTCTCTGTCCTGAAGACTTTCTGTGCTGGGAAACTTTGCCTGTTACAGTAAATAAACCTTACGCTTTGTTACACTTTTTTTTTTAAATCCGTTTATTATAAGCCTCAGATTATGTTCGGCATCCGCCGTACAATGCCCTGTGTGTGTGAGCTGTTACTATAGAAACAGCACTGTATTAGAAGGAGTGCATTAATATTAACCTGCTGTTCATGTTACAGCCTGAACTACCGTCTGAGCCGCGCCGTTATACGGAAACAACGCGATTCTGACCAATAAGGTTGGAGAATCCGACAGCACTGCGGTACGAGTATTATTATATACTGGGACTGTTATTGTTCGTAACAGAAGTAGTGTTGGGTAAAGGTTCGTAACGGTTTGGTTTCTAACTGAACAGTCATACATAAGTGAGGAAAAGAGCTCAAGAAATGTCTTCTTTTTTTTTTAATGTAATTAGATTTTTTTACAATTACAGGTCAGTTTTCTCGTCACTTTCTGTCACTCGCTCTAAACCAGATGGTTTGTAACGATCACAATGAGATCATGTTTTCCCACAATCAGCTGATTTCATGAACAGCAGACACCTCCTTCATGTTTTCCTTTTTTAACAGTTAAATAAGAGGTTATGTAATGACTGATGCTTGATTATTTAATTTTTTTTTAACTTGGTAGATTATACAGGTGTGTGTGTGTGTGTGAGAGAGAGTGAGAGAGAGAGAGAGAGGGAGAGAGAGAATTGAGGACAAAACAGGATGTCATGTCTTATTTGGCCCCCAGGCTTTGATTTGTAGCTCCTACTGAAAAGACTAAGCACCAAGCTGTTGGTTTGAGAGCTCAGGAGCATTATGGGAATTTTAGGTCACGTCACGTTTTTCTTGTAGAATCCGGTTAATCCGGGATGCTCCGAAAGCAGTAGGAGGTTAAAAGCCAGGTTCAAGGATCCGTAGTACAGTGGGACGGGCACTAGTACCCTTCCATTGTGCGTTTAGAACAGCGCGCACACTGGTTTGTTGTAATCTTCACGCCAGTTTGCATCATGGGAGATTATCAGGAGCAGATAAGAGGATAAACGGCTGCTTAGGGACCCCAAGCCCCCAGGCGGCCCTGGAAAAATGAATAAGAATGAATATAGGACTTGTAGGAATTCAGGTCAGCCTAGCCGAATCTTTTGCTGCATCCAACTTTCCTCAGGAATTGGAACTCGGAATTACGGCGTTTTCGACCCCCACGCGTTCAACCTATAAAGCGAATGAACGTCTCCGTGTTTTCGTCATAATTTCGTCTTAATGTCTGTATGTTAATCGATCTAAAGCAAATATACAGTCCATGCAGTATAAATTGTATTTAAAGGTAAGAAGTGCTGCGGCGTTCATGCTGTGAGCAGTTTTGTTGATTTGACGTCACTTGCTGAACGTCTAGCTGCGGGAGCGTCCCCCCCCCCCCCCCCCCCCCCCCGTAGTTGTGATCGTACAAATTCACCAGAGAAACTTTACGACCCAAGATTGTTTGTACTTTTGGTGAGATGGAATTTGCATACACCGGTTTTCCGATGATGCGAGAGTTGACCAACAGCAAGCTAGTGTTTGTTCAGCTAACATTTGCACAGGCTCGGTGTTTCAGCCGGGCCGAACACAGAGCCCGTTTCACACGACCACGAGCGCTTTTGTTCAGCCGCAATGCTGAGCGCTTTAATTCATTCCCCGCCTACACACGAACGTACATTCGCTGCCACTTCCCATGGAAATAAGCCTCCTCATTTATTCTACTAACCTCCAGATTGTGATCAGGAGCGTTTCCAGTCAAAGTGCCACAGTGTTGTCGGCTGCCGACAGCGGCCCGGATTAAAACACGAACACGCCCACGCCGAGAACATCTGGAATACCTCGAACACTACACATTCTTCATGATCCGAGATGGAAGTGACATCGAACCCACGCATGTACAAGCACCATACACGCACTAATCTCAGCCTCTTATGTTCCGTCCATAGACTATAGAGCGTCCGATGCCTTTCGTAGACTAAGATAACCACAAGGTTGGATCTGATTGGCCGTTTACACTCCCGTGTGCACGCTGGTTTCTGACGGTTTCAGGATATAGTCATTGGTAAACATGGCAGCAATCATCATTTTGCAAGATCTACAATCTACAATGTGCATCATAATTTTATTATTTTGCTAAGGAAGCACAGAGATTTATTTATTTATTTTTTGTCACAAAGAAAAGGAAGGTGGTACAAAAAATAGTTTAGTTTGTTACAGTTTCCAGAGTGGCAAAGGATGTATAAAAGCACTGACACCAGATAATATTATATCACAATATTATCATCATGGCATCATATCACCAAGCCCTAGTCACTGGGTTCATCCCGAAAAAGTCCGTCGTCGATCTCAAAGGCTTCTTTCGGTTTCGGTTCTCGTCCACGTTCTGTCAGTAAAAAGTACCTAATTCTCCAGCGACTATGCACAGACAAGCCCAGTAAGCATTCAGAGCTTTATGATCTGCCGCTACATTGGGTAGAATGGAGGTTGCTATGGGGTTGAACCTTGTATGTAACCCTATAGCCGATATTCCAAACGTTTCGAGTGCGGAGTGAGCGCGTTTACTAAACACAGAAGATGACGTGTAGGATGCAGAGTAAACAGTGTGAAAGACCATACTATCAATTTAAGCCTTAAAGTGTACCTATTACGGTTTTTCAAATATTACCCTTCACGTAGCGTATGTGTTCTATACGTAGCTGTTTGTGAACGTAAAAAGTCTGCAAAGTTTCAAAAATCAAAGCGCAGGACAGACGGACTTATCGACTCCTAAAAGAAGGAATCGATTCTGAACAGCTGAATCG
Organism: Ictalurus punctatus; assembly: GCF_001660625.3. Lineage (NCBI taxonomy): Eukaryota > Metazoa > Chordata > Actinopteri > Siluriformes > Ictaluridae > Ictalurus > Ictalurus punctatus. Next base: position 16,451,951 of record NC_030443.2, on the reverse strand, counting down.
AGTCGTTAGTGATTCCAGACTTCACTTCCTGTACTAACCTACGTAAGTTTGTAACAAAAAACCCCGACTCTGGATTTCATCGGCTGCTCGCCGACAGCGGCGCACCAATCACGACAGACTGGGACGTCTGACCAATCGGAGCAGAGTATGCTCTCTGAAAGGAGGAGTTTAGGATGAATCCTTTAGAACGGATCATTTAACGAGTCGTTTGTGACACTGGGGGGGAATATTTAACGCTGCAGTTTAAATCACGAGTGTTTTTTGATCTCGGATGCATGTAAATCTATCGTATGAGACCTTTGAAACAAAATCGGGCACGCTTCAAAACTGTATTAGGTGCGCTTTAAATGAAATTTCACATGGAAAATCTGTTACACGAGGTCCGTGTGTAAAGAGGATGCTTCCCTCGATTTCCACTGAGCTTTATGAAGTTGCAGAGTCAGCACTGCCATGCTTAATTTGATCTTTTTTTTTTTCCAGGACATTTCCTGTAGACTGCGTATAGGTGGGGGAAGAGTGGCCGGGAATATCCTGTTTTGCTATTTGCTAGTCTAACACCACTAATCGTCTCGGCTTCTGAGAAGCAGCTGAAATGAACCTTGGAAAGCCATGAGAATTCATGGTGGAGGAGTAGGATGATCATAGCTGTCCATCAACACTGAAGGCACACATCCATCCATCCATTTTCTATACCGCTTATCCTGCAGGGTCACGTATCCCAGGGAGCATTGGGCACAAGGCGGGGTACACCCTGGACGGGGTGCTAATCCCTCGCCGGCCACAATCACACACGCATTCACACACCCGTTCATACGCTACGGACACGCCAATCAACCCACCATGCATGTCTTTGGACTGGGGGGAGGAAACCGGAGTGCCCGTACGGATAATCGCCCCCACTAAGATCATCCTGGCTAATCAAAAGTCAGTATTCGTCACAAACAGACCAAACACTTGATAAAAATCTCTCTCTCTCGCTCTCTTTTTTTTCTCTCTTTCTTTCTCTCAGGAATCCCGTTCCCAAAGAACTTCATTCAGATCTGTAAGAAAATCTTGTGCCGGCTCTTCCGGGTCTTCGTGCACGTCTACATCCACCACTTCGACCGCATCATCCTGATGGGAGCCGAGGCCCACGTCAACACCTGCTACAAGCACTTTTACTACTTCTGCACCGAGCTCAACCTCATAGACCGCAAGGAGCTGGAGCCACTGGTGGGTAAAAGTTGTTTAGAAGAAAGATTCCGAGCAAAATACACACACTGACTCAACAAGTTGCCAGATTAAACACCCAGAAAGAAAGGATGTCAGTCAAGGAACAACAATCTCCTGGTTTGAGGCTCACCACTGCCCTCTACTGTTCATTCCTCTTCAACACAAAAGAAACGAACAGGAGCTCAAACTAACTGATCACGTCTTCTGTTAGTTAGTTACAGTTACATTTATATAGCGCTTTTCTAGACACTCAAAGCACTTTACATAGTATGGGGGTGTCTCCTCAACCACCGCTAGTGTGTAGCATCCACCTAGATGATACGACAGCAGCTATATTGTGCCAGAACGCCCACCACACACCAGATATTAGCGGAGAGGAGAGAGTGACGAAACCAATTCAGAGATGGGGATTATTAGGGGGCCACGATAGAGAAGGGCCAGTGGGGGAATTTCACCAGGACACCGGGGTTGTACCCCTACTCTTTTACGATAAGTGTCCAGGGATTTTTAATGAACACAGAGAGTCAGGACCTCGCTTTAACATCTCATCCGGATGACATGGTCGCAGTCAAACACTACACACACACACACACACACACACACACACACACACACACACGTACTGTGACTGTACGAAATAAAATGATTTAATCTTTAGTGATTATAAACCCACATCACTCTGCAGCCCAGTTCCACTCCAAGGCTGCATTATAATACACTTCTTACTACAGACCCCGTACGTCCAGACTGTTGCGTCAGAGACACTTGCACTCCCGCGCGCTGCTTACATCACACATCCTGCTCGGCCTCGTTTCCCCACAGCACTCGCATGTAACACAGGACGTCCCGCTAACGAGCGCTGGAGGCGTCGATACACGGCACGGCGAACAACGGCGGCATTCTTCGCTTCGTCATAAGCTCTCCTTGTGAGAGAGAACACAAGGTCGGTACAGACTCGCTGAAAAGCTCTGCTGAACATGGTGGGAGGACGTCGTGTAGTGGTGTGGTTGGTGTAGTGTAGGCAAAAAGGAGATTTGCAGTCTGTACAGAATCACAGCACTATCATAGTGCATTTATCAAGAAGGTCTGCTGTATCATGTCTGAAAGCATAGCGTTTATAAAAAAAAAATAATAATAAAAAAAGTAAATAAAAGTACCATTCCTGACATCCCACAATGCATTGCAGGTTGGATAAGGTTTAAATGATGGAGCCTTGGTCAGAGAGACAGAGAGAGAGTGTGAGAGAGACACTTTTATACTTTTTTTTATTTATTTTTTTTAAGTCGAACAAACTGCCATATGTTCTGCAGCCAGCTCTTAAAGTATTGGCGCCCTTAGGAGTAAGTATGTATGATATCTCAAACATAAACATGTGACCACATTCTGTTTTATTTTTCAGATTTAAAATAAAAAATAAAAAAAAAAGGAATACCCCTGGTTTCAAAATTATTGGCACCCCTACCCTTTTTGTTTCTTTGTTGTTTACCGCTGTTGCTGAGATTGTGACTCTGTGTCGCACTCGGCATTTATTTATAATCGCACTATCCGGTGTCACCCAGATGAGGACGAGTTCCCTCCTGAGTCCGGTTCCTCTCAAGGTTTCCTCCTCATATCATCTCAGGGAGTTTTTCCTCACCACCGTCGCCTCTGGCTTGCTCATTAGGGACAAATTCATACATTTAAAACCTATATCCTGAATGTATATATTTCTGTAAAGCTGCTTTGGGACAGTCTCCGAAAAAAACGGAACTGAATTGAAAATGAAGTTGTATGTCGCTTGCCAGGTTGAATATAGGGTTAGCGTGTGGCGTTGCGTCCGAAACTGACGCGTGTCAATGTTCGAGGACAATTAACACACACTGTGCAGTAGGTGTGTCTAATAAAGTTTGTGTTCGTGCTTTTTTTTTTTTCTTTCTTTCTTTCTTCTCCCCTTGTGCCCTACTTGTAAAAGATCGTGTGGCGTCATAATGACGCATTGTTCTCTTCTTTTGTGATTGCAGAAAGAAATGACGTCACGGATGTGTCTTTAGAGGCCCCGTAACAGACCCTGTGGACCCGAAAACTCTCAGTTTGTCTCAACCGGAGGACGTCACAGACGATCAGATGAACTCGGACAGTGTGATGCCGATGAAGTCTGACGTAATGAGAGAGAGGGGACGCAGAACAAAGCACCGAAGCACACTCGCATTCGCTCAGAGCAAACACCACCACACGGTGGTGTGAAGTAGCGCACACACACCTCCAGGTGGCGATCTAATGCAGTAATAGGATTATGCACTATTTAAGAACTATAACTATGCAGCGTGACTGGAGGTAGATCTATTTTGGATGAGAATAATATTGTAAAGCTACTCACTGTCTAATGACTGCAGGGGATTAGTGAATTTAACCATTGGTGAACACTAATGGTGTGTGTGTGTGTGTGTGTGTGTGTGTGTGTGTGAGGGTGTGTGTTACCATAGTGATTTATGGTGTGTTCAGACTTCCAAAAGCTATGGTTTGCTTCCTTCACTTGCGGTTCAAATGCTTGATGGGATGATTTTAATGATTTGTAATAATTTAGACTTTAGAGATAAATGTAATGATACAGGAGATCTCTCTCTCTCACACACACACACGCACACAGTTTGCATCCACATTAGACTATTACTAGGTTTTAAAATCATGCTTCTACACTTTTATTTATTTTATTTTTTTTGAGAAATACAGGGTTTTAAACTATGCAGGACTTGTGAGTTATTGGAAGGTGTGTGTGTGTGTGTGTGTGTGTGTGGGTGGTGGGGGCAGGCAGGGCGGTTCAGACCACTTTACATTCCTCTAGTGTAGTGGTGACCACTAATCAGCGTAAAGCAGACAATTAATTCTAATTAAATTTTAATTTTTAAAAAAAATTTTAATGATTGACTTTTTTTTATTTCCTCAAAGGAGCTACACAGAGCCTCAGCTCGGACCCCTCAACTTAACCCATAAAGAGAAATTTTTATTTATTTATTTATTTTTTATTTTTTTGGATTTGTTCCCTAACAGCCGTTCTTGATTTGCAAGGTTACGCCTTAAGATTTGAATTATTAATGAAATTATTCAGCAACACTCCACACAACATCAAGTTATAAATAAATAAATAAATAAATAAATAAATAAATAAGTGTCATATTTGTAGTTACAAAAAATCAAGCCTTAGCAATAAGGGATTGAGTGCAGAAGTTTGCACACCCCTACATCCAAATCAAGAAACCCCAGAAGATTTTACCGGATTGTTCAGGATGTTCTGTTATTAATACAGACACAAATTCAATGTTTGTTTGTTTTTCCCCCCTTACTTTTTAGTTTTGTTTTGTTTTTTTGTCGCAGTGTGTTGCTAACAGTGAACTGAGTTTTATGTGAAAGTTGCTACGGTGTTTAAATTTGTTCGAAAGTGAGAGAAGGGCTCAGCTAAGCATGTAGGACAGAATCTGCGAGAGGGGTGATTAAAAATTTGCACGAATGAGAAAAGTGTAGATGCTGGAGAGCGAGGGGAAGGAAACGTGTGGCTCCGTGCTCGCTGAAGAGAAGTGCTCTGTTGATATTTTCAGAGCAGTGTGATTTGCTTGCGATGTACACTAGACTTGCGTCCAATAGTATGAGTAAATGAGCACGGTATTGGGACGATACCTGATGGCAGCATGAGTATCGATGCATCCCTAACATAACCGTATGTGAAAGTTAATACTGAAGCAAACGAAATGAGATTTCTGGATGTGATCTGTGATAAATGTTGTTGTTGTTGTTGTTGTTGTTGTTATACAAGTCACTTTTAAGAATTTTTTTTCAATTCCCCTTCTGTTTGTGAATCACAGGTTTTTTTTTGTTTTTTTTTTGTTTTTTTTTCCCAGTTATCTTTGATTTACGCATCAGTGTCTGTATTTCCTCCATGTCCGATCGGTTTACATTGTCGGTAACGGTGTTCCTAAACACCTCTTCTCACACGATTTGTGGGCGATATTTTCAATATCCTTTAAATTCCTATCGAATCTTGACTGTTTAAGAGTTTGAGCGCGTTCGAACTCTTCCTGCCTTATCGGTCAGACTTGACGAAGTGAAGAGATTGTGTTTTAGGTCATTAACCAGGTACATTTGAATACATACGTTTATTATTATCGATAACTGTGTTTTAATGACATTAAATGAACATGGAATTAAAATGCAGATCCTTTGGGAGTTTTAGTAAAAGAAACTCCGAAACTGAGCGTGTGGAAACATTTGCACTCGACTGTAGCTAGCTAGCTAGCTAGATTCGGACTGTTTTTAGGATTTGTCCTGCTGCAGCTGATCCACTTGTATCTACTCAGTGGTTGAGTTTGAGTGACCTGGATGGTAGGTTTGTCTAATTAAATGCCCAGTGTAGATTTTAGCATGGGTCCTTAACCAGCTAAACATTCATAGTCTGTATTAACGTACTTGACTAGCTAACTAGCTTGCCATAAGTTATTAAATTACACTAGGTTTTCGGTTTCCGAGCAGCCAAAACATAAAACTGGGCAGCACATTGAATCTTCCACTTGCCCTAGCTAATACATATTTTTTATTATGCAAGTTGTGCTGAAGAATATTTCCACAGCAAACAACAGTTCTACTGTTTTATCCTCCAAAACTTGCCTCCTAGCAGTCGGGCTAACTCCTCCGTGGCGTCACATGGACCGAAATAACCAGCCAGCGTTTCTAGCTTGCGGTTTCATGTCTCCTGTAAGCTCTTTAGAGAGAGAACACACTCTCGCTGATTGCATGTTTTGCTCCCGATAGCGAGTATATCCGTGCCGTAATCCCTGCTAGGGCATTTCGGATGATCCTTCTACGCTTTGAGAGGAAGATTAGACCTCAGACTTACCTTCAGCAGCAGGTTTTCATGATAGATTTGTAAGCCGAGCTGTATATAAGGCCAAGCTCTCCAAAGCGAGCAGGCGGGATGGAGATTCTGGCCGTGCACTAGGAATTCAGCGGACGCTCTTCGTAAAAAGCGATGCTCTGGAGAACACTTCTCTCTCTACGTCTGTGATTCAGCCATGGGGGAGAAATCGGAATCCTCCGGGCCACCCCTGTGCGTCCAGATCCTCTCCACCGTGGCCCTGGTGTGCTTCGGGCTCTACTGCATCGTCAAGGGCGTCTCCTTCGGCTTCTTCAACTGGTGGTACATCCTCGGAGCTGCGAGCCTCGTGGCCACCGGCTTTGCCGCGTTCCGGGTCTACGAGGTGTTCGCGATCCTGGCGCAGAGGGAAAAAGCCGAAGCCGAGTCGTGCAGAAGGACGCCCTGAGATCAGTTTGGATGTTTTCGACTATGACTATGATTTATAGTTTGAATTTGGACTGGGACGGAAATTCCTGAAAGGACATTTTCTTTATCTACAATTTAAACCGACGAACTTCCTTCAGATTTGAACCAATTTCCCATAACCTACCGCTAATATACTGTACAAATGTGAAGTCAAGAGGTGTTGGTTAATGTAGATTGGAAATGCTGATTTAAGGTTGAAACATTAAAATCCCACCAAATTTTGGGGATTAAACATCTTAATACGGTATTGTATTATTATTTATTTTTGGGGTGTTTTTTTTTTATAACTATACAGATATAGCCAGGACATAGAAAGATGGATGGTGCCTCAACATTGATGGATTGGACACACACGTTTTCAGAGCTCATCATCTATACATAATACCACCTGTGAAGATTAGAACAACTAGAAATCCATGGATATGAAACTATATATGAGATAAAGCCAGAGAAAGCTTAAGTTCATCAACCTGATTTCAAACACTTAGAAATATTATACATCCCTTTATTTGTCTATTAATATTTATTCAACCGTTTCATTACTTTTCATTTTTACTCGAAGCTGATCAGCAGTTTAGATGAAGCCTTTGAGTCAAAGAGCTTTGCTTCTAGGCTATTTAAAAAAATAAATAAATAAATAAATAAATAAAATTCCAGCATTGATCTACATTAGAAGGCATTCTTCAACGTGCCTTTGTGCTCCGTTGTGTAACTTTTGTGAAGAAGTTGGACGTAACGTGACCCGTTCAACCAATCACGTTATTCCCCACCGAACAGATAACGTTCAACAAGATACAGCATTTGACAGTTTCTAAGAAGAATTAACGTCCCTGCAGTGTTTTACAAGCGTTTGCTCTAATAAAAGATGGTGTCGCAAACTTTGTTCTTGGAACAGTGCTTACAATATTTTCTCGAAACGGTTTTAACGTTCTTAGGAACTTAGAAAAGCTAGGCAGCTGAGTCACCGCTTGGCCTTGGGAGCGGATCGGTTTCGCACGTAGTGCGGTCACTTAAAGGGAACTTTCTCGGGGTAAAAGTACAATTGTGAAAAGACTTAAAAGCCAGACAAATGTTTAAACTTTCACGACGTATTTGGAGTTTGAATCCTACATTTAATAAAGTCCTGAACGTTATACCTGGCTCTGATGTCTGGTTGGAAATGCCGGAAGTTATATTTTTATCAAAACCACGTGAGCCAATCACACATCTCTTGTGCTCAGGTATAATAAATAAGGTAGTTAATGCTCTCCTTGGAGCGTGTTGAGTTTTCCTACAATGTTCTGTGAGTTACATGGAAACCTTGCTAGCTCCAAAAAGAGTTGGGAGAAAAAAATTGAGGCAAAACAGTAGCTCTCCGGGAGTCCTTGGACTTGAACTTGCAACCTTCCGGTTCTACATATCATCTTAACTGCTGAGCTAGCAGCGCTAGTCATCGGTTTTGTCCTGAAGTGCTTCATCAGCTCAAGAATCCAAAAATAATGAGGTACCGGTCTGTGCACACATAACTGCAGTGCGAACCACAATAACAGGAAACCGTGATGTGATCTACTGCTATGTTTATGATCCTTGACATTTTTTTTTTTCCTCAAGCTTTTGGATTATTTGATTAATAAAGGAAGCAGAGGATGATTTAATATTGTTCACTGTTTGCAAAAACAAGCGTTCTCACTCTCCGAGTGTGATTTATTGTTTCTTATCTGTAGCGTTGCAATATTTCACAATCTTCTTCCCCCAAGCGACAGCATTTCACAACAAGAAGTTTATTAGTCCTTTAAAAGCCATCGAACGTTTGCACAATGCCCAATATACAGCAACCAAAACTTTCAAAATGGCCGCCACGTCCAGCTTAGGATTTTGTACACGCGTCTAGAGTTTGGGCTGCAGAACAGCACACTCCGTCGCTCGCTCAGTCACTCAGCATCACGACTCAACACGCATGAGAATACACAGATGTACTGTATGATCCGATACTTCAGTAAGTAATCACGATAACAAGAAAAGAAAAGGAAGACACGATGTGTGCAGAAAAAAAAAAAAGCTTTCTAGTCCGTGAATCCCGATCACAGGGTTGTAAAAACGTTATGATACACGTCCGATACGCAGAGCGGACGGCGACGCAGGCGCACGGGGAGGTGAAGTCAGCCGGCCTCTTCGGCAGAGCAGTCGATTCCCGCGTAGGTGAATTTCTCATACAGCGTCGTGTTCACATACGTCTGCAAAAGAGATAGAGAGAGAGGAGGAATGGGAAAGGTCAGTTTAATAACTAACCATTAGGTTAATATTGTGAGCGCAATTAAGGAATCATTCACATGACTGCTCCCAATCTAATAGGCTGAAGGCGAACACGTGGCCAGTTTCTCCACTGCACATTCAAAAACCAAACAAGAACTCGTCCACTTAAAGTACACGCACGGCGAGTCGCAACGTCAGAGCAACCGGAGACCGTTCGTTTTCAACGAGAGCTGGCGACGTTGGTGATTAGATGTGGGCGTGTCTAGTGACGCGACAAAGGTTTCACTTTAGGCAAATTTTTGAGCAACTTGGTGCAGCGACTAGCAGCGGGAGTGAAGACAGTCGAGCGCACGTGATGCGTGATCCGCCATGCTGCCGGTGCGAGTCCGAATTGTTGCGTAGACCCAGACAGTCCGGCTCTTGCGTTTTCGCCACTGATAGATGGCGACAAAGAGCTCACACACACTGCTTCTCCTACACCTCGTAGGATATGATGCGTATATACTGTATACACTGGGAAATTTTATACACCAACGCTCTCCCTCTAGAATGTTTCATTATAGCGGCAAGAAAACCGGTTTGTTGTCAAAATTGGAATGCTAGTCGCGCCACCGACGGATTAATGTTGCTATGGCGACCAGTAGTAGGAGCGCCTACTGGCCACTTCTTAAAATCGCCGTATGTGTGAACGTACCTTTAGAAGCACTTTCCGGTTTCCCACCAACTTGGGAGACGGCTAGAACCGGAACAGGCGGTTGATTTATTTTCTATAACAGCAGCTCTGACAAGTTTCATTGTCCTTTTCAATTACGTTATCGTTTCTAGAGTAACAACTCGATCCCAGCAGACGCTCCACGTAAGCTTTAAGGGAAAATGTATTGATTTTATTTGATTATGTATTTTAATTTTTTGTTTTTTTTTTAAATCCAGCCAGGAACATCAAACAAAAACATATAACTGTTGACACGGTAAAAACTTTTGAACATTTATGGAAGGAGTCTCCAGTGTTAGCGCTTCTCCGTAACGAGCTGCGTCTTTTTGTTGTCGTTCGTTTCAAGCTATAGCTATTATAACATAAGTGATACCAGGGCGTAAGTTGTCTTCCGGATATTCCGCAATATTAATACGCTGCTATAAACGAATTTTTAAAAAAAAAAAGTGTCATATCGTGTGTCATTCTTTAATTAATAAATAATGAAACGACTGTGGTGATTTTGTGGAGAATTTCTGTAGTATAAGTGGAATAAAACTCTTCAGAGCATGCTGTTATGGGAAAATAATCAGGTCCAGCTTTGTGGTATTAAATGTTCTTTGTATTCTGTGCAATGGCGGGAAAAAAGGCCAAAAGGAGTTGGAGAGCATCATTTTGTTGGATTGTATGCTGCTTCTTTTTCTTCTTCTTCACCTTTCTCTCCTCCAGCATGCGGTTGAGTGACACCAGGATCTGAGCGAACGACGGTCTCTCGTAAGGCTTCTCTCTCCAACACTGCCTCATCAGCTCAAAGCTACAAAAACAGAAAAAAAAAAACAAAAGCGAGCCAACACACAAACAGAAAATTGATTACTGCTGAATAAATAACATGAATAAAGACATTAATAAATAATGTCTGAAACACAAGCTTACACTTCGTCATCACAGTTGAGTGGTTTCTCCAGGCGATAACCCTGAGGCAGTTTCTCATAAAGCTCGGCACAGGTCATGCCACAGTACGGCGTCCCACCTGCAAACCGACGTGACCGTGAGATAAACATACTCAGTATTGACACCGTCATCGATATACACATACAATGAGTATACAAAGTTTACACACTCCTGTTTAAACGAAGATAAATCGTGTCAGATCTGTTCCCGTCTTTAATGTGTGATTTGCATGTATGCTTCGGGTCGCTGTCGTGCTGAAAGGGGAAATTCCTTTTCATCTTCAGCTTACTAGCGGAAGGTTTTGCACTAAAATCGACGGGTATTTGTAGAAATTTATTTCAATTTTCCCACCACCTTGATACAAGCCCCAGTTCTGGCTGAAGAAAAGCAGCCCTAAAGTGTTATGCCGCCACCACCATGTTTCACCGTGGGTGAACCGTGGGTGCACCGAACATACCTTTTGGAATTATTCTACCTTTTGGAATCGGTCTCATCAGACCAGAACACATTTTGCCACATGGTTTGGGGTGATTTAGTTGAGCTTGGATGTTCGCCGCCCTACGCCATCGCCCAGACGTGACGAATACGACACACCACAGTAATTTGCCAACATTCGAAATTTGCATTTATTAAAAAAAAAGGCACGTGTTACTTTTTATCCATTCAAAGTGGCGATTGTATCGCGACGTTAAACAGTAAAGACAAAATATAACCCAGCTTGTCATGTGACTGAGATACCAGATAAAGCTCAATATTAATACAAACCTGTGAAGTGCCGGTATTGAAAAACTAATCACCTTCTGACCAATCAGATTCGAGAATTCAGCAGCACTGTGGTATAAAATAGATGGCATGAAAATTGTTGGCAAATTTTTTGTGGTATAAGAGGAATAAACATGTCAGGATGTCCTGTTATAGGAAACTATCCAGCGTTGATTATTTTCCCATAACAGCACACCCTGTAGAGTTTTATTCCGTATTTACGTCTCATTATTATTACTCGTGTTATTGGGAAATTATTCCAAAGTCTTTTGTTTCCTCAATATCACAACTTTCCTTGAAAACTTGAAATTTCCCATAGAAGTTTTGTATCATTCTATTCGCTCATACAGTCTGGGATCATGTTCTACAATAAGTATTGTTTAATATTAAAAAAAAAAGATCTCACAATGTGAACACACCTAAACTCACCACCTCCCAGAGAAGCACTCCATATGACCACCTAAAGGTGAGAGAGATAAAGTAGGACCGATTTCAATCTCTATTACTTGTATTAAATGCCTGAATTATTATCATTACTACTTTCTCTGCTTGAAGGATCTGGAATATCTTACACGTCACTGTTGGTTGTATACACACTGTAGTTGAGAGATTCTATGGCCATCCATCGCACAGGTAATCGGCCCTGTACGCACAAAACGCCAGCGATTTGTTCTCCGTTTAGCTCTATGCTGTACGTTATAAGCAATTATACTATACTATATGTATAAGTATTTAACAAGACATTACCATGGTCTTCTTCACGTACACTTCTTGTCCTCGCGAGAGCCCGAAATCGGCGATCTTCGCCACATAGTTTTCACCTACCAGGATGTTTCTGGCTGCTAAATCTCTGTGGATGAACTACAAGAAGCAGCAAAAGATTCTCATTAAAGGAATACTCTCGCGCTAGTATTTCAACCTGCTCTTTATTTACAGCACGTGTAACGTAAGTGTGATTAGCTCAGACGATCATTTGGTCACATGTCCGTGTAGCGAGGAAATAACTGAAAATGTTCACTTACTGTATAATGGAAGTCTAAGGGCGGTCGTTGCAGTATGGAAACATTCATGCAAAATTTCACAAAAGTGCCGGAAATTGTGGCTAAAACCACATACGGACTGCTTTACCAAGACTTTAGATCATCTCTTTCTCGGATTACTTTTTGTTCAGTTGTCCCAGTCGTAGTGAATTTGCGTCATTTAGGCAGTCGAGTATTAAAAGAATTCAACAACTGCACTTTAGTTGTCGGTAACTAAAGACTACCCTTAGTTTCGACGGGTTTCATTCGAGTTTCAAGTAAACCAGGTTGTTTTTTTGTTTTTTTCCCTCAGTACAGAGAGATGTATGGGAATTCTAACCTGTGGTAATTCATATATAGTTAAACACAGCGCTGGAGTGTTCCTTTAAACAAAAGTAGCTCACGCGTCATGTTATCAGGATTTTTAAAATATGGAAGAAGATTTCTAGACACTGTTTCTTCGGATTGTCGTTATCAGTCCTGGTAATTACATTTACAGTATTTGGCAGACGGCCTTATCCAGAGTGACTTACATTCAAACATCTGAGCATTTAAGGGCCTTGCTCAAGGGCCCAACAATGGCAGCTTGAACTCACAACCTTCTGAGCAGTAGATCAACACCTTAACCACTGAGCTACCTCTGCCCTACTTCCCAAGAGTTGAATTATGAGATCACAAATCCCAACATCCCAACGTATCTTTTAATAAATATAAAGACGGCATGTTTTCAGAGAATTCCGCTGGCTCTGGATTTCCTCTAGCGAGACTGCTGGATTGCTGACCTGTTTCTGGCTCAGGTAGTCCATGCCTCGAGCTACGTCGGCGGCGAAGTGTAGCAGCTGCTGGGAGGACAGCGTGGAGGCCGTGCTGTTAGCGATAGCAAATGCCGGGTCTGTTTCCAGGACACGACTTTTCCTTAGGAAATCCAGCAGGTTGCCATGAGGCGCATACTCGATCGCCAGGTACAAATAACCTGAGAGAGATGCGGAGTTCGGATGTCGTTAGTCTTTGTCAACTTAGTTAGGCTTCAGCAACCTCAGTGATTAGTTGTAGATCACTCTAGGCATCAAAGCAAAGTGCAAATAGTAGAACTGACTCAGTAGTAGAAATAGTTAGAGGAACATGGGGAAATGGGAAAACCAACAGCGCTTGAACCCTGAAAAGCGAGGGATACAGACCTCGGTGCTCACAAGCTCCCAGCAGGTTAATGATGTTGGAGTGATGACCCAGTTTACACAGAACCTCCAGCTCACCGGCAAAGTCTCTGTGATCATCTTTAGAAGCGTATTCTGAGAAACAGATGGGTAAAAAAATTTTATTTATTAAAAAAAAAAAAAACAAAACACCATCCTAACACGCCAAAATACCTTTCTTTCTTTTTTTTTTCCTAAATCTTGGCCAATTCTCTAAGGGGGCAGAGAATATGAAATACAGTATCTCCCACACAGAGGGCATGGACCCGTTTTGCTCTCTCGGTCTGCCAGCTAGAGATGTTTGTGGCATCATCGGGATTTGAACTCGCAACACTTTTTCAATCTTTGCGATGATGTAAGATTTTCTCAACAGCCACTGATGAAGGGGGATGAAGCCTTGACTGGCTTCAAATAATATTCTCTCCTTCTCTCTTCAAAGTCAGGATGGAATGATGACTGTTCAATCTGATGCCAGTCTCACATACTTTGGCGTCTTTACTTTAAGAAAACATAAATGTTCTCCAAGGATTTCTAAAAATGTATTGAGAGAGAAAAAAAAAAAAAAAACATTCCTCTCATGTTTGCTTGGGATGTTTGATCTGAAAAAAGTTTTAAAGCCCTTGTAGAAATTACTACCCAGGTTACTCCCTGACTAATGTCAATGTAAACAGACTATAGATTTATACCAGTCTAAATCAGCAGACGAGTATTAAACAGTACGACACTCCTGACCTTTCATCCTCTTGATGGCTGCATCCATCCTCAGGCCGTCCTTCTTGATGCGAGCCTTGAGCACCTGGCCGAAGTTTCCCTCTCCGATCACGTCCTGGAACTTGATGTCGCTCCACTCCAGCATCGGGTAGGACACGGCCTGCGTCGAGCTTGTCACTTTCTTCTGAGTGTTTAAAGACCCGGAGCTAAACTGGACCACGGGTTCTTCTCTCTGAGAGACGAGACACACCTCCATTAGAGAAAAAAAACAATATGTGTGATCTTGCGACTGCTACGTTTATCTGAAAAACCCGTGTTAGGAAGGTTGTGAGTTCGACTCGCAAATATGGCTGACCCTGTGTTCTGTCTCTTAATTCCTTCCAAGCTGGGATACAAACAAAAGTTTACACACCCTTAGGATATCTCGAAGAAGGTAAATTGTTCTTCTTCTTTTTTTCTAGCAATTTTAAATGGATTAGAATACAAAAGCTGGGGGTGCAGGGGGGTTGGGGGCAGTTTTCCTCATGGGGACCAGCCAAATATCCCCACAAGGTCAAAACTGTCAGATACACACACACACATTCCAGTTTTTTGGATATATTTCCATGAACTGTACTTAACTCTGCACCTGTTACTAAGAACTTAACGGAAAATGAAGCTTAACACACACACACACACACACACACACACACACACCATGCGTCTCTGAAAGGAGGTTCTCTTGAGCTGGAGCACGATACAGAAGGCCAGCAGGATGGTAAGACAGGTCATTCCAGCAGAACCCAGAATGGCATAAAATAGCATGTTTCCATCAGCTCTGATCCTGTACAGGCCTGAGATACAGAAAATATAAAGCTGCTTTAAAGACAAATATTGCGTGCATGCATTCTGTGTGTGCATGTGTGTGTGTGTGTGTGTGTGTGTGTGTTTGACTCACGTGAGCTCTCGTGTGGCGTTAGCGTCCTCAGAGAGACCTGATTCTTCTTCTTGCTCTCCCCCATGTTATTAATAGTCCAGAGCTCCAGTAGATACTCAGTGTCAGCTCTCAGACCTCTCAGCATGAAGTGCATGGAATTCTGGGATGGCTGCACCCCCAGATCCACCTGCTGGCTGTACATCGCCTCCTCCTCCTCCTGGTAACGAATGATCACCTTGACGACGGAGTGGCCCTCGGCGACGGACCAGCTGAGGACGGCTGACGAGTCGGTGATGTTGGAGGCGGAGACGTCAGATGGAGCAGGAGGAAGTTCTGAGTTAAAAAAGGAGGAGGAAAAATAGGTTCTGGTTAAATCATTACTCATTCAAAGTGAAATCCAAAACAATGCGCTCTAATTGATTGAAAGTCTTAAGGGTTCTTTGGTTGTCCCTCTAGGGGAAATCTTAAAAGGTCTCTATAAAATTATACAGTAAAATGTTTTCCTATGAGAAAATGTGTCAAGCAGGAACCTTTTGGGGACACTAAGGATCCACTGAGTCCTTTAAGAACCCTAGAAGAACCTATTTTTTTGTTTATGATTGTATGTATATGTGGTACAAAATCCAATTTATTGCATTTTCTTAAAATTCTGTTAAACTGTGCTGGTGCATTTTTTTTTAAGAAAAAAAGAGGTTCTTGAGGATTTATTTTAGGGTTTGTTAGATAGTGAAGGTTTTTTAGAGTTTTCATTGGAAGGGACCCATTGTCATGTCATTGCATGTTAACTCCTTAGCACCACACCCTATATAAGCACACTCCTCACACTCGCTCACAGCGAAGTATTCGTTCTGCTCTGTGATTACTCATGTACCAAGCCGTAGTTTGTTATTGCTTGTGGTTTTTGGAATGTTTCTCTGGTTTTTGATTCTGCCTTGCTCTCTGATATCCTGATATCCTGATTAAGTGCCTGTTCCTTTTAATAAAAGCATTTCCCGCAACCGGCGCCGTCTGTGCCTCCTGACACCTAGTCTGATAAATACTAATACAGACAGCAAAATGTGTCTTTAGGTATCTCATTTTGTTAAAAAAAAAAAAAAAAAAAAAAAAAAAAAAAAGCTAATAAATAAATTTAATAAATAATAATAAATTTGCAACCAAATTTCAAATAGTAAACAATTTCAGTATTAAAATATTTTAAAATGTTTAATAAATGTACTAAAATAATTCCATAAAAAAATTATTTTCTTCCATTTATTTGCTTTTATCTCCTTTAAGATTTCATCACTACTTCCCAAATATGATGTGTTCTGGATATTAGTGTCATTATTACATTTAATAGCAAATATTATTATTATTATTATCATTAGTAGTAGTAGTAGTAGTAGTAGTAGTAGTAGTAGTATTAATTATTATTATTATTATTATTATTATTATTATTATTTATTATTATTAAGGTAGTAGTAGTAGGATTATTATTGTTGTTGTTATTATTATTATTTATTATTATTATAAATAGTAGTAGTATTAGTATTTCTTTACAGCTTTTGGGAGATTTTTTTTAAATATACTGCAACTTATGACGTTGCAGTATAATCATATATGCATCTGCAACCAAACGGATTTAATAAGATTAAGAAAATTGATTCCAAACATTGAATTAACACGGTATTTACTGAAGGTCTCAAAACAACAAGCCCTTCTTGTTTTTCATTGGTTCATTATGTCATATATCATATTTCCATCTCTACACTGTTCTTCAGAGATTGTATTTACCGCTGCGATTCTAACATGCTATCACATTATTTCTACACGGACGTTATCCACGGACGTTATTCTACACGTGATCCAAATTCACACCGAGCCCCTGATTTACCGTCGCTGAGGGTCCAGGCGCTGACCGTGGGGCAATTGTGATCCGCTGCCCTGCTGCTCAGACTGACCCTGCACTTGTACTTGTGTCTGGGTCTCAGGTGGTTTAGCTGGATGCCGGTGGAGTTTAGAGGCAGCTGGAAGTTCCATGCAGTGCCGGCATCCTCCGCCTGTTCACACGCCACCTCGTAACACCAGTCGTCTTTAGCCAGATCCATGACAGGGGCAGAATCCCAGGACAGGGACAGAGAGGTCTGATTCAGAGGGATCAGTTTCAGCCCCGTAGGGAGAGGCAGATCTGCGGGAGAGCGAGAAATGTTTAAAGATGATGTTTTTGTTTTTTTTAAATGAAGTGGGAATAAATGTCAAATCAGTACTAGAAGACTAAGCTGGAGGGATGCAGAAATATGATTCATTAATAACAAGATTAAACAACAACAACAACAAAACATATACTTTACAGATCAACTATTTACCGGGTAAGTGTGTAATACAAAACGTTTGGTAATTATTTTCTTTTTAAAAAACTAATCTGTTTTGGAACTTGTGTGTGTGTCTGTGTGTGTGTGTGTGTGTGTGTGTGTGTGTGTGTGTGTGTGTGTGTGTGTGTGTGTGTGTGTGTGTGTTACCAAGTTTCTGTGTATAGAAGCTAGCCTCAGGTCCTGGATTTCCGGTCCCTCCAGGTCCTCGCCGACTTAACTGCACAAATGCGATGTACTGAGTCATAGGGGCGAGATTCTCCAGCTTCACCTGAGAGCCAATCACTTCACACACACACACACACACATTTCAGCAATCATCACTACACTTGAATATTGAAATCATCTCTTTCCTTAGCACTTTGTCATCCCTTAAATCTCATTCCATGCAACACACAGATATACACGTGTACACTATATGACCAAAAGTATGTGCCTGTTGAACATCCCATTCCAGATTTATTCTCCCTTTGCTGTTGTAATATGCTCCACTCTTCTGTGAAGGCGTTCCACTAGATTTTGGAGCGTGGCTGTGGGAATTTGTGTGCATTCATCCACAAGAGCATTAGTGAGGTCGGGTACTGAGGCCTGGGGTGTAGGCGGTGTTCCAGTTCATGCCAAAGGTCTTCAGTGGCGTTGAGGTCTGGGGTCCACTCCAACCATGGCAAACCATGTCTTCATGGAGCTCGCTTTGTGCACAGAGGCGTTGTCATGCTGGAACAGGTTTGGGCCTCTTAGTTCCAATGAAGGGAAATCGTAATACTACAGCATAGAATTGTGTGCTTCAAACTTTGTAGCAACAGTTTGAAGGTTATGTGTCCACAAACTTTTGACCCTACAGTCCATCCATCCAGCTTCTATATCGTTTATCCTACAAGGGCGCAGGGAAACTGGAGCCTATCCTAGGGAGCATGGGGCACAAGGCGTGGTACACTCTGGACTGGGTGCCAATTCATCGCAGGGCACAATCACATACACATTCACACACCCATTCACACACTACGGACACTTTGGACGTGCATGTCTTTGGACTGGGGGAGGAAACCCCCGCAGCACGGGGAGAACATGCAAACTCCGCACACACAGGGCCGCGGCGGGAATCGAACCACTAAGGAACCATTAAGCCACCCTGCACCCTCTGACTGAAAATACAATCTGAAACACTTAAAAGACAAACAGTTCCTGAATAAGGAAAATCGTTCTGGAACCAATCCAGGAACTTTTTTTTTCTAACCCTCAGACAACAAAAGCACCGTTACGGAAAAGTGACATCATTCACATTGTTCTTCATGGCCATCATTTATTTTGGATCTGAGAGTGATCAGAAAAAAACATTTTACTCATCAGACAGGTATTTTTAAAACACTGTTCGGAATCCGGCACACAATAGAAATCAACCATAATGTGTGAGCCTTGCAGACTGACCTCTGACCTGTGACATGAAATATTCCTCTGAGGGAACTGGGTAGAAGGGATTTACTGTGTTTGTTTTGGTGACTATAAAACAATACGAATACATAACAGCTATATCAAACCTGATTAAACTCTCTGATTAAACAAAACTGAAATAAAACACCGAGCACAGTGTTTGGAGAGAGGAGAGAAGGCTGCTACCTTCCACCGTCTCCCACGTGGACGAATTGGCCTGCTTGTAGGTCACGTTGACCGAGGTGACCGGTCCATCCCCAGTGTACGGATACTTATTGACCAGCACCACCAGATGGTACGGCCCACTGCTGTTCAGCGAAGGTGGGTACTGCGGCTGTGGAGGAACTGCAACACAAAGGAACATCACGTTTTTTGTTTTTTTTAACCTTCGAGGTCAGATCAGTTATCTAAGTCATGTTGAGCAACACGTCATTAGAGGAACTGCAACAAAAAGATAAAGTCTGTGATCAGTCTATCATCCAACAGCTCCGTCTGGTGCCTTTCGCCTTTGCTTACGGTTGAGATCTGGTCAAAAATATGCAAGAATTTTGGTTCTTGGTTAAACTTCAAGAAACAGGTTCCAAGTTAAATCCTCCAGAATTAAAAATAAGTAAGAAATAGGTTTAAGTGAACCGAGGAATGCATGTTAAATAATTGACCTCTAACAGAAAAGGCCACACTCTTTCAAACCGCTAAACATGGATTTGGAGGGCTCACCTTTAACACTGACGACGAAGTCTTTCTCCACCTGAACGCTGGTGGTCTTCACCTGACAGACCCAGCGTCCACCGTCAGCCACCGTGATCCTGTCCACCCTGAACACGGACGTACTCTGGTGATTCTCTGTCTCTGTGTCCATGGCCTGGTCCAAACATGAACACAAAGAGCACAAAGGGAAAGTCCCTATGAAAAGCTTCTATAGAAACCAATCACCCAAAACAAAGAATAAAATCAATTCCACCGTGATAACTGACAGTATTACTGACTGCTTCATTGAGAATTTGTTCCAGCAGCTTTGTAACCATTCAAAGCAAATTAAAACGGACGGCTACGTAGCTAACGTGAGCCAACTATCTAGAAGTGTATTTTTTGGTGTGTGCCAAAGCTGTGTAACTTGTTGGGCTTGAGTCATTTTTGATTTGTGTCATACTGGAAAAAGTGAGCTCCCCCCCACACACACACACCCCCCACCCACCCACCCTCTTGAGGCACATTTAAAAAAAGCTTGAATTTCACTGTTTGAATCGAGTTCTGTGTAAAAACCAGCTGCTACATAAAAAAACAAGGCTCTAACTTTTATCTCTTCCATGCAGCATTCCAGAAGAATGAGGATCACTGGATCTTACGTATACGATGGTCTTGTCTGGTTTGAGCAGGATGATTTCTCCATGTAAAGGTGCCGGTTGTCCTTGGACAGAGCAGCTCACGGTGTACGGTGCTCCAGAATTCAGCTCTGTATCTCCAAAACTGCTTACAATGACCGGAGCTTTGTCTAGTAGGAAATAATTCATCAACCAATGGGAAAATCTCACTTTAATTCCAATGATGAGAAATTCAGGATATGGGTATACATATAGTATAGTATACAGTACTTTTCCCCCCCAGTGACAACAAATCCAGTATGACGTTATATATTAATGTTAATTAGTCCTGCTCTTGCCTTCTTTCTCACATCGGGCACCATGTCTCCCAGGACACACACACCCTCTGAAGCGGTCGCACTTCCCGCCCTTGTCACACACACACTTCAGTTTGCAGCCAGCGCCATAGTACCCGAATGCACACGCTGTTTAAGTGAAGTTTATATGTATATATTATCAAAATGAACATCTAGTTATGAGTCTAAAACAAATGAAATTGTTCTTACCCTCGCTGCAGTTTAGACCACTCCACCCAGAGGCGCACGAGCAGCCGTACGGGTCTCTGAGGCAGAACACCAGAGAGCGACACTTGCCGTCTATACAGCGCTCCTTACATGTCTTCCCGAAGCGGCCTTCACCACACACTGCTCACACACACACACACACATATCGGATATGCCATATAATTTAAGAGTATTTCTGGAAGGAGTCTCCAGTGTCCGTGCCTCGTAATGGTCAGTTAGTTTTCCACCACAGCAAGGACAAAAGTCTTCCAGGACCTGCTTTCTGGTTTGTCTGTAACAATTTTGTATAATTAACTCATGAGAATAAAGAGAAGTTGTTGAAAGTATGACTATACGTTTATAGTCGTTGGTATGAGAGGAATGAAACACTTCAGGATGTACTGTTATAGGAAGATGATAGTCAGGTTGTATTCTCAGTTCTGCCATTATATTTAATTACATTTTGAGCCTGAGCCAGATGAAATCTGTGGGATATTTACAGCACCGCGTGTGTTACCTGTCTCACAGGTGGGACCCTTGAAGCCGGGCGGACAGATGCATTCTCCTGTTTTATCGTCACACACTCCTCCGTTAGCGCAAGCTGGGCAATGCTTAGTGCAGTCTGAACCCCACCTGCCCTTCATGCAGCCTGAAAACACACACATGCAGTGTTAAATGCAGTACTCCATACAAAAGAACGTTCTAGATGCGTGTGTGTGTGTCGACGGTACTGTACGAAGCACTGACTCCTGACGATGAGGTGAGTGATGGCGGACGTCGACAGGTTTTCTGACATGTAGCGGATGGTGTAGAGTCCTGCATGTGACGTCTTCACGTCACTAATGAGGTAGGGAACCGAGTCCGTGATGTCCTCTTTGGGCACAGAGTGTGCGAAAGACGAGTCTGTGTTAACCACATTTTTGTAGGATTGTAATACTGTTTAAGGACGAGAGGAAGAGACAAGTTCAAATAAACAACAGGAAGTGCATGAAATGTTTGTTTAGACCGCAGGGCAAATCTGATTTATTTACTAAGCGCGAACAAATCAGATTTGCTTGTTCAGACTGTGTTTGAACTTGTTCACGTAAACATATGGGTTGGTATAAGTGTGTGAACACTGGTGTGTGAGTGGTGTGATCGCTACTATCCATGTTCAGTTACAGTTCTCAGCATGTATTCATGTATAAACAAAAAGACGAAAGAACCGTACACAGGTTCTTTAGGATGTCCGTTTTGGGGAGCCGTTAAATATTCTATGTAGAAAATGTTAAACATGTTTAGAAAACTAGGAAAAATTAACCATCCAAAGAACCCTTGAGGAACCCATTTGTGTCTAAGAATGTACGCATCAAATACTGTAGGTAACTGTGTGGTACAAACTCATTAAGTAAGTCGTTATTATCAAGCAATAATTAAGTAAAACATGACCATCGCACGTGCATGTCCAGGGATTAGACCTGAATCAGATTTCTACATAAAAGATTAGATTTAAATGTGGGAAAAAAATATGGAAAATGTCAGTCTTTTTCTCTTGTCATGAAATCTGACTTCAGATCTGATTTCACCTGAAACCTTTCCGGTTCAAATCCGATTTGAGTTGCGTGTCTGCTTGCACACATACCCTCCTTGTAGATGATCGTGTCCTCTACGCCCACTTTTTTCCGCGTGTACATGATGGTCACGTTATCTCCGACGCTGGCCGTCACCGTGAGTGCCTCGGGAAGAAACGACGCTGAAAGATTTTAACGAGGGAAACATTTTGGAACATGTCAAAGCTTCCCATTGTAACAAAATGGAAAGACTATTCAAATAAACAAACCAACGCGATGCTTTCTGCATGGCCAAGAATGACTACACAAAGAGGTGCATTTTTTTTTTTCCAGGAAATCTAAACCTACTGAATGACAGATTTCATAAACCAACCCCCCAAGTCAGAGATGTTCTCATAGTGGTGACAGTGGTGGTGGTGGTGGTGGGGGGGATGTTGTGCTAAGAACAACAAATTGGATCAGGAATAATCCAGCACTCTGAATTGGGCAATTTATGAACATGATATTGGACGTAAACCAGGGCTTGACTATTTGTTTTTCCATGCGTACTCTTTGCCCCTTAGCACATTCCAGGTTTATTAGAAGAAGAAGGAAAAAAAGAAGAAGAAGAACCCCCTGGAAATGTTGCTTATTTGTGGACAAGATCGTGACAATTGGTTTATAGAAGAAAAATAAATACGGAATTGCTCCGATTGCCAAGTGATATCTTCTGGATCAAATAAATCTCTCAGATGTCAGTCTTCCTTTTCTGAACTATGGGGATTCATTTCTGTTTAATAAGCCACACAAAGCAATTTTGTTTTGTTTTTTAACCAGAGCATGTCCACTTTACAACCCAGAAATGAACTTCAATAACGAACATCTATGCATTTATTCACATAAACTGATACGTCTGAAGGTTGATCAAGCTCACAAGCGTACTCACCTTCGTTTAACATTTTGTACGTGTACACCTTGCCACTGTTTGAGTTTTTGACCTTGCAAAAGAAAGCCCCGAATATGTCGCTGCGTGTCCTCCAGGAGACTCTGGATGCAGAGCGATATGTCTTGTCTGCTGTAGAACTGAGCGGGTATTTCTGGGCCAGGGGGTATTCGTGGTCCAGAGTGAGCGAGGCCGGACCGGAGGACGTCCAGTCGCTGCTCACGCACAGAAGCGACGCGTCTGCCGAGGACACTACAGGATCTGGGTTTATCAGCGTCACGTCTGAGATGTCCAGAGCGCTGCCTGAGACACAATTAACAATGGATATATTTTATACCACAGCGATGTTAAATTCTTGAATCTCATTGGTCAGATGTTGCATAAGAACATGCCCTGACAGAAGTAGAACTGTATAACTCATTCGCAGGGGACTAATGTACTAATAATAAATGTATTAAAAACATGCTGTTTATAACAAAGAATATATTTAACATTTACGGAAGAAGTAGTAACAATCAGTGAACCTTCCGCTACAGGAACTCAAATTTCTAAGCTATAAGAGGAATAAAACACATTATAACTCCACTCTGCAGCGGGCCGCATCACACGACCCCCTCCTTGATTATTTTCCAATAACAGCACACCACCATAGCTTGTCAAAGTCATACAGCTTAAACAATAAACAATTTCATTTAAAAAAAATCTAAACAAGACCATATGTACTTTTTAAATAATTTACATCAAGTGATTGCACGTTCAAAATAGCTACCTCTACAGGTTTTGGGATAAGCAATGTACTTTATTCATTTTCATGATGTTTAACGGACCACAAGTCTGCTTGAGATCATTTCAGATGATTTATTTTCCCGTCTTAAGGGCCGTTGTAATTACTTTGGGATGTTGACTGGTAAACGTCCACTGCTTGTTAGCAAAACTAGTCTTATAGCTCTGATACAAACCCAAATAAACAACTTAGGGACACCAAATATATCTAGCTGATTGACATCTGATCTACGCCTTTAAATACCATTCCAACTTCCCAGGTTTAAAATCAGTGGCACAAGTAAAGCCACAAATCCGAACATTATTTGCCAGGACAAAGACATCCAGAGCAAATAAAGATTCCTGGGAAGGATCATGGGTCATATCTACAGGAGAGGAAAGTGGGCAGTAAAGCACCCAGTTTATCTGATTTATTGACTCTCTGAACCACATGCAAACCCCCAGGCGACTCACTGCGGTCTGGCAACTGATAAGGTGCTATAAAAGCCTCTACAACCACATGCCAAATCCTAGAGCTATAATCAGGGTTTGGGTTCGCCCACGGCACTAACACTTTAAATCCCAAATAAAGAATTGTTCAGGATTTCGACAGCCAGCTGAACAAATCTTCAACGTGACGTTAAAGTCCACAGTGTTACAGAGGCAGCTGTCTTTTTGTCTTTATTTTGTATCATCCCATGTAAGAGGCTACAATTTTTGAAAATCATAAATGTGATCATGTGGCTTTAGCAAATGTTGTTTCAAGCAAGTACACAAAGATTTGGTCACGTACTTACGTATATTTTATTTAGGGTCAAACAGACTTCCATTAAAAGTCAGAGACACTGGCAGATTGACTAAATTGAAAACTGTATATATATGTATGTATAACTGTATATATATATATATATATATATATATATATATATATATATATATATATATATATATATATATATATATATATATATATATATATATATATATATTTCTGTTGGACTATACCTGCTCTCAACGTGGGGTCTGGGGATATCCCCAAGGTCCCTGATGAATTTTATTACAGTACTAGAATGCACAACTTAATATTAGCAAAGTTATTAAAAGTTTTTAGGTGGTATGTTTGGTTCATTTAATCGAATGGGTTTGATCCAAACGCCAATAACTCTGTCAGTGGAAAGTTCGGGAATATAAAATCTCTGTGGCTATAATGAATAGTCATTCATTCCGGTCTTCATTCCAGTCATTCCCACTGGGCTGGTGTCTAAACTGGAAGAAGAGGTTCTGCGCAATTCGACCTACAGCTGAGTTATAGATTTCCTAACAGAAGGAGGACTAACAGTGAAAAGAGGATTGCGAGTTGTTCTTCTCTCTTGAGTTGGACTGAAAGCACCGCAGCAGCTTTCCTATTTCAATACGGTTATAGTATAATATAGTTTAATCTGCATTAGTGTAGATTAGTATACATGCTAGTATTCAGTGTTCGAATTGTGCCAAAGTTCTTGGGAGGCCCAAGTCTTTTCCAACTTATTACATTTTTAATTATTAATTTTTTTTTTTAAAAAACAAAAAAAAACACCACAACCCTTTTCTACATGAATGTATACATGTGTATTTCTTATTTATATTTTCTCATTTATTATTATTTAAAATGAGCACCATGTTTGTATTTTAACCAAATTGCCAAGCTATGCACTTTTAGGATAAAATTTATCAGCTAGTATCAAAACTTTTACAAAATCCTTGTTTCCTTTTTGGAAACAAATCCCAGTTAAAAAACCAATTGAACCTGGAAACACTAAAATAATTGTGTAAATGCTCACAAACAGACACTTTATGGACACATGTACACAATTCTCTACAGTAGGTTATACAGGTCAATTATTAATCATTAATAAGGATGAACCAACAATTATTAATATAGTAGAGTACATCATGGTTTAGCTCTAAGTGCAGTATCTGTGTTATAACACACCACACCTTTCTTCCCTTGTTGAACAGGGTCCCGGTTTAAGACACACCAAGCAATCATCAGCAGTTACACAAGCGCCATTTAGACGCCTTGGCATAAACCAACTCCCAACTCCCTGTCCTCTCTATCGTAATGCACACACTCCATTTTAGAGCTTACGGGAAATGGGGTCAGCCAACAATGTTGAAAAAAATAAAACACTAATCAGTTAGTCTTTTGCTGTGTGCCTATTAAAAGTAAACTTTCTCCAGCTACTTCGGAATACACTGGGTACATAGGAAACACATTTTCCTGATAACAGACCTTATAATCATGCTCAGCTTTGATCTGTTTTGATGTTCTTAGGCTGGGCAAACACTCTGGAAACCTCAAATAGATGTGCTTCCTCAGGTGGTTCATGGAAACCATATGCCTTAATTATTGCTTGTTGAGTATGGCTTATTGAGTACTGCTTATTGAGTGTGGCTTATTGAGTATGGCTTATTGAGTATGGTTTACTGAGTATGGATTACTGAGCATGGATTACTGAGTATGGATTATTGAGTATGGATTACTGAGTATGGCTTATTGAGTATTGCTTATTGAGTATGGCTTACTGAGTATGGATAATTGAGTATGGATTATTGAGTATGGTTTACTGAGTATGGATTATTGAGTATGGTTTATTGAGCATGGCGTACTGAGTGTGGGTTATTGAGTATGGCTTATTGAGTATGGCTTACTGAGTATGGATTATTGAGTATGGCTGATTGAGTATGGTTTACTGAGTATGGATTATTGAGTATGGATTGCTGAGTATGGCTTATTGAGTATTGCTTATTGAGTATGGCTTACTGAGTATGGATTATTGAGTATTGCTTACTGAGTATGGATTGTTGAGTATGGATTATTGAGTATTGCATATTGAGTATGGATTATTGAGTATTGCTTATTGAGTATGGTTTACTGAGTATGGATTTTTGAGTATGGATTACTGAGTGTGGATTATTGAGTATGGCTTATTGAGTATGGCTTATTGAGTAAGGCTTACTGAGTATGGATTATTGAGTATGGTTATTGAGTATGGTTTACTGAGTATGAATTACTGAGTATGGATTATTGAGTATGGATTACTGAGTATGGCTTATTGAGTATTGCTTATTGAGTATGGCTTACTGAGTATGGATTATTGAATATTGCTTATTGAGTATTGCTTATTGAGTATGGTTTACTGAGTATGGATTATTGAGTATGGTTTACTGTGTATGGATTATTGAGTATTGCTTATTGAGTATGGCTTACTGAGTATGGATTATTGAGTATGGTTTACTGAGTATGGCTTATTGAGTATGGCTTATTGAGTATTGCATATTGAGTACGGATTATTGAGTATGGATTATTGAGTATGTCTTACTAAGTATGGCTAATTGAGTAAGGCTTATTGAGTATGGCTTACTGAGTATGTATTATTGAGTATGGATTATTGAGTATTGCATATTGAGTATGGATTACTGAGTATTGCATATCGAGTATGGCTTGTTGAGACTGGATTATTGAGTATTGCATATTGAGTATGCATTATTGAGTATGGCTTGTTGAGTATTTTTTGTTGAGTATAGCTTATTGACTATGTCTTTATGTGTATCGCTTATTTGGTATGTCTTAATTATAATTGCTAATTGAGTGAGTATGAATTCTTTAGTATCACATATTGAGTATTTCTTATTGATGATGGCTTATTGAATATGTATGACTTATGAGTAAGGAGTATAGCATTTTGAGTAAGGTTCATTGAGTATGGTTCACTAAGTATGGCTTAAAAACTATGACTTCTTCAGTGCGACACTTCTTCAGTATAGCTCAGTCACTCAGTGGGGCTTATTGAGAAAGCTTCATTGAGTAAGGCTTATAGAGTATGGCTACCAGAGGATGGCTTATTCAGTAATATTCATTGAGTATTGCTTATTGAGTAAGGTTCATTGAGAAGGCCTCATACAGTATTGCTTATAGTGTATGGCTTATAGAGTACGGCTCAATTAATATGGCTACTTTAGTATTGTGCATTGAGTATAGGAGTATAGTTTATTGATTCTGACTTGATTAATTGATTGCTTGGTTAATAGTAAAGGCAGTTTTTTGTCTCCACTTTGGATGTGAAAATTACAAAAAATCAGACATGGGTCAAACGGATAACTCTAGACTTCCTGCTTGATACCCTGGACGCCACGTGACTGCAAGAACAGCAAGTCAGTAAGTTTGTGATTTGCAAATAAACGTCAAAATAAGACTTATAGTTTCTTTTAATCAGTTTGCACAGGCTCTGAAGAGTTTTGGAAAGTTACTAGTGTGCAAAGAGGGAAACCTCGCCCAGCTATTGTTGTGGCAGGAATAGTCTAGTGCAAAAGATCTATGCAAAGGGGTGTGGGGGTTTAACTTTAACACACACGCACACACACACACACACACACACACACACACACACACACACACACACACACACACACACACACTATGTAGGCTTTGTGTCTATTTAATGTCTAGTGGACAATAGATACATAAACTCTGTTAGTTAATGGGGAATTAGAGTGTCTCTCTGACTCCTAATTGTTCCTGAAGCCTGCCAAACTTCCCCTAGACTTTTAACAACCTGCCTGAGTGTTAAGAGCTGTCAAGCTGCATAATCCTCTCCTGTTGTTTTAGAGTGCTGCAATCATAATGAAACGAAAAGGAGATCCAGATAAATACACAACGTGGTGTCACGCTCTTGGCCCCATCTCGAGATCTGTGTTTCATAATTGAACAGGCATGCAAGTCAGCGCACAAATACTAGCGTTAACGTGCGCGCATGCCTTTTTGCTTGACCAGCTGTCAGAAACAGATGTTTGAGTTTTTTTGCAATCAACATTCCACAAGAGGTTACGGCGCATCTGTGAGGAGTTACAACTGGATCTGTGACAATTCTAATGAGGGAGTTGCTGATTAGATAAAGACAAAGTTCAACAGGATAACTGCTAATCAAATAATATACGGATGATAAATGAAACATAAATAAATATTGCGGATAGGAAAAATACAAAGGTCATTCTGTTATTATTAGATTACCAACATATTTTTTTTAATTGTAGGACACTTATGAATAGTTATTATTAGAGCAAAGGCAAAGGCAGGTTTTTTTTGTATTTATTTAAAATTGGTGTAAGATTCACAAATGCATTTGGTTAATAGATAGATCTCATTAAATGAAAATCTCCCTTTTTCCCCAAAATGTTCCCTATTTCTTCTATGTTTTTAAATTTTTTTATTATTGGTATGTTCATCTGATATGCAATTTTTTAAAAATCAACATCATATTTTCATACGTTCCTATATAAACAGGCTAAATGTAAACAACAATAAATGAACCCTAAATGAAAGGGTAGTGTCTCTGTGTACTGTTTCATGGGCAATGGTTCCTGTTCTTGTTTCTCATGTATTCTCTTAAATTCCCGGGTTTATTATGTTGTTATTTGCCTTGAAGCATATTATTTAGCAACATCTATGAATTATTCAGTAATCACAGAGAAACTAATGGGGGAAGATGAATGTGAGGAATGGAATGTATGGATCCTTCAACACCTCAGAGGAGCTGAAGGTGTTAATTATTCCCACCTGTCACTTGTTACTCCTGCATAGTTCCTTGTGTTGGTGTATTATGTATGTTATGTGTAAGAACTGCATTGTCAAGCCATAGTTCCTGGTTCCTGGTTGCTAGCATGTAGAATTTTCTGGTTCTGACACTTTGCTAATGTTCAGTTTTGATCCGTCTGGATTTTGGCCTCAGCTATGAACTTTGATTACAATTGTCTTTAACAAACAGGTTTTTGAAAACGTCTCCCTAACTTTAACTCCCACACTGGCGTATTACAAGTAGCTACTAGAATCAAAAAATGAACTACAATGAGAATGAAGCAGGAAAATATATAGTAGATATGTTTTAGGCCCAAACTAAAGTAAAGGCTTCAAGCAACATATTCACAACCATTTTATATACGTAATAACCAGTGATTTGAGGATTTGGACCACTAGTTGCCATTGTGTCCAATTCTGACTATATGTTTCTGTAGAATGGGGCATTTTTCATATTCAGTCCTTCTGCTTTTCCTGGTGGGGGTCGTGGTGGCACCAGGCTGAGAAGCCCAGCCCAGACTTCTCTAGCTCCAGTCCCAAGTTCCAGCTCCTCCTCTGTGATGATCAGACATTCCCAAGCGAACTGTGAGATATAATCTCTCCAGCAGGTCCTGGATCCGCCCTGGTGTCTCTGTTTATTTGGACGACCACCTTGTAAGGTGTCCAAACCACTTAAACTCGCTCCTTTCAGTTCAGAGGGGCAGTGGATGTAATATCAGGTTGTTGTCCTCACCCTATCAAGGAGACCACGCCCAGCAACACTGCAGAGGAACCTCGTTTCTGCAGCCAGGCCCTATTCTTTTGGTCACTACCCACACCTCTTGACCATCGATGAGGATAAGGACGTAGACTGGCTAGTAAACAAAAAGCTTCATCCACAAATCAACCTCCTGATTCATCTTTTACTTATTCAGAAGTAAAAAGGAACTGACATTTGAAATAAAATGGGCTTTCATTTGGCATGTATAAGTGTTTTCCATTCAAAATGTTACTTTGACACTCCTGGTTTCAATATATGGCCCTCATATTTGGAATATATTCCTATTCATTTCCATATGAAACATCAGGGAAAACATGTATGATTCCTTAAAATAAATAATTTGACAACACATCACACGTATTCTACCTCATTTCCACAGCTAAGGTATGAAAGAAAGAACGACAGCCTTCTTTACTTTATGTTCAAAGTTATAGGTGCAGTAAATAATCTAGTGGGCTATAAATAATGATGTGGTTAATTAAGCTAAGGCTATGCTACTGAGTCCAGTCCAAACCTTTCCGAAGTGTCTCAAACAAAGCTGTTGGAATGAAGAACGGCTTTGTTTCTTATCTTTCGTTCCAAGGAGTAAAGCACTGGCTTGATATTGTTGTTGCTGGAGTGATTAGTGGGTGTTTGGGGACGGTACACGAACACACGGTTACTGACTCAGAGGCACTACTATGCACACGTGCTCATTTCTATGGTATATAACTGGCTTTGGCCCGGCAGTCGCACGTCTCTAACAATGAACCATGAAACTGTGTGTTTGGTACACTCTAAATTTACATTAGACTATTGTTTTAAAGGTCAACTGGACTGTAAATCTGCACTGTCGGGAATGACTGTAGGGAGTATGGTGGTTTATCATGGCAGTAATGAAGAAATGGGTGCTTTGATTGTTGTAGGATAATATTTCTAAACGCTGGGCCACAGAATCTGAGACGTTTTATGCTGCAAATGGTTGTAAATTCAGTATATTGGGAATGAAACATTAAACCAGGTAGCAAGTTATTTTTTTAAATTATATATATATATATATATATATATATATATATATATATATATATATATATATATATATATGTATATATATTTATTTTAAAGCTACACTACCAGAACTGCGCAACGACTTTATACATACTGTGTATTGAAGATAATTTGGTGTAATATGTGTTTTAGTTTTGAAATTTTGAAATAGTTCAAATGATAAATCTTTCCCTTTGTAAAACAATAGAATTGCCGCCCAGTGATGTCACACAGGGCTGTAAACCTGACCAATCAGCAGTCTTGATTAAAAAACACACAGCACAGGTGCACACTGTAAGTCTATCCATTGGTCTTTTCTTTCTGTCTTTCTTTCTTTCTTTCTTTCTTTTGTTCTTAAAATAGCACGATGTATGAATTTTGATTCTGTTTAATTATTACTAAAATTAAAATGTGACAAGCGGTTGCTAGACGCCCACACGACCAACTACAAGCGTGAACGTAGGCTGTGGGAAGGGTAGATGTGTGCCAAGCGACATCAATTTGAAAATCTCTGACACAATACATATTACAGGTTTTAAAAAATAGAAGTGTGTCAGACGGGATATATATCTCTGGCAGTGCTGGGAGTTGAACTTTCAACCTTTTCACTGGATAAACAGCTGAGCGACCCTGGGATTAATTTCAGGACTAATTTCACAGTTTTACAAATGTATTTCTACTTATAGTAATTAATCTCTGCGTGTGGTCCAATTGCGCTAGTGACAATTGACGAAACGCAAAATGGGATTTACCAAAATGATCATTTAACTAATTACTATTTAAGGATTCATTTCTAATCTCATAGTGTTTGACAAACATGTTTCTGTGCTATTATTGGCCCAAAATGGAGTAAAGAGCTGACATTATGAAACAGAGGTGTGTGGTCATGAAGAAAAATGCTAAATGAAATGGGTGAGAGAGCATGGAGAAAGAGAGTTAGAAAGATAGAGATGAAGATGTAGGTTTGAATCATGAGAGAGGAAACAGTGAAAGCGCAGTAGTTCATAGAAGGTCTCTAATTCTCCATTCGTCTCATTGAGACAGCGACTCATTAAATAATCAGTTATGCTTTGCCTAGCTGCTAGTTATTGTCTAAAAGTCATGGGAAATGATCGCAAATGATCAACACATGTTGTTTTTGGTGCTTATCGCTATGTCCAATCGCTGAGGAATTACGGGTTATCTGTCTTGAAATTTGCGACAGCCATGTAGAACTGATGGTAGCTAATTTAATCCTTCACTTACACATTAAGGGTTTTTAGCAAGGATTGTATGGGAAAAATAGTTACTCAGTGAAAGAGCAATATAGGGAAGCTAGCGTTGGATCTTATGTAAGAAATCTGGAAATAACGACAAAAGAGCTAACAAACGACAAAACAACAACAACACAGCTCAATATAGCAATTAGAAACACTTAGAAACGTTTCATGTCTTTCAGTTATTTACACATTGTGATGTATTTATTGTCCCAGTGGGACTGTTTGCTAAACATTAACTTGTAGGTAGCTAGATGTGGTTAGGAAAGCCAAGAGAAATGTCCAACTGCTATACAAAACAATTTCCCATTGCAAAAACACTTATAATACGCTGCTATATGGATGAAGTGATCTCAAATGAAAAATGAATATGTTAATGATTAGAGTTTCATTAATTGTACAATATATAAACAAGTACTTTACAATTGGCCACAATTTCAGAGGTGGATATGACCGGCGTTAGGAGACAGCGTCTTTGAGGAGTTTCGACCGGATTTGCGCTGATTACTGTATATTGGACGGAGTTGATGATAATATGGAGATAAGACATCCAAAAGCTGGTGGAAAGGGAACATGAAAAGACTGGATATTTGTTTTATTACCAAGATGTAGCGCAATCTAATCAATCATTTCTTTTCAACTAACGTGAAAGTCATGGTGACAGCCTTTGTATTAAATCACGGGTTCCTGAACTAGGGTTCATTATTTACAAATGTTGGTCATGTTTTGTTTTACTCATTTAGCTTGCAAATTAATATTAAAAACGTCGCTCTTTGAAGATGGATTTTGTGTGCTGCTGTTTTGAAAGGTCACTGGGAGTTGCAAGGGTGTACCCCATTATTTTAAGTCTTTTCCGCTATCCTGACTAGCGTAGTTAAGCACTAAAAATGGAGGAATTTCTCTGTCCATCTACCTTCACTTGTTCCTTGAAAACACTGAATCACTCTGATTCAGTGGAACAAGAGAATTAAAAAAAAAAAAAAAACGAAAATATGCCATGGCATTTATTAAATATGAATTTTAGTTTGACTGAATTGGTTATTCCCATAGGCCTGTGTATACATTCAAAGTTCATTCCCCCTGGTATAATATCAGAACCCGTTACTATTGGCTTTCTTATTGTATGAGTAGCTCAGGAGCACAGATAGCAATGAATAAATAAATAAATAAAGCTACGGGGTATTTAATTGGACGTTGCATGAACAGAATAAACAAACCTGTAATTTTTTTTAATTACAAAGAAAAAATGGTGACGCCATTTTCTAGCAGAGATGCTCACTAGTATAGACCTACATCTCTTTATTAGCTACTGATCCTACAAGGCTCTCTCAAATTTCAAGACATTTAATTTCCCCTGACTTTTAGACAATAACTAGCAACACAGCAGTGTGATACAAATTTAAAATGAACAGACTCTGACTCAGTCCTGAGTAAAGTGGCCAAGACACAATTTCATCTCTAAAACATGTGGCTAAGGTGATTCCAGCTGCTCTTTAGAAAAGGCCATGGATTTCCAACTCCATCAATCTGACTGCAATAAACATCTGTTCTTATTATATACAGCGGCACAGGGTTACGGATATGAATTCTCACGATGGTCTGACAGAAAACTCTGACAGCACAGCACAAACAATCAGCAGTCCCAAGGCTGATCCCTGAAGGATGCCAACGTGTTAATCACTGGTTAATTCATGTCAGTGTGACCCGTAGCCGGTGAATATAAACCAGCTCTGACTACACTAATAAACCGTTTCCCTGACTAAGCATTCACTGAAGGCTTCACTACTTCATGCAGACTATAAAGTTGGATTCAATGCAAGATGAATAGAAGATGTTACTAGCGCAACTGTGTTCGACGTCCCCATACTGTATCTATTTCCATCACCTGATTTGGTCTTTAATACTCCATACCCCCCCCCCCCCCCCCCTTTTTTTTCTTCTGTAGACGTCAACTCGGATCTTATTTACTAATTGTACGATTAAACTAAGTAAACATGCCCTGTCCTATATATGTCCGTCCTTCCATAAACAGACCTCTTCTGTAGTCTTCCTAGACTACACAAAAGTCACTCATACATAAACTAAATCACTCGAACCAGACAAAACAACACAAGTCAAAAGAAGTAACCTGAGGAAAACCATGAGCGAGTCACCCAAAGCTTAGAAGCTTAAACAGATACAGGACAAAATTGGTAGAATTAAAGAAAGTATTTAACTGACCTGTAAGTAAGCAGCCCAGCAGACAGACAGTGAGCGAGACAGGCAGGTGAGGCATATTTGCCCGGCTGAGGGGCATGAACAAGTAGCGTGTCCACATCCACAGAGTTTCAGAGCTCAGAGACCCCGGGAGAAGCAAAAAGAATCACAGACATCCCTCCTCTACGACTGAAGCACTAGAACTCTCCCTTTCTCTGACTGCTCTGTCCAGGCACAGGGAGTAGAAGTTCCTTTTTCCTGTTTCCTCTCTCTCTCTCTCTCTCTCTCTCTCTCTCTCTCTCTCTCTCGCCAGTGAAGATGGGAAAGGCGACAGGCCAAACAATTGCTTGTAATGAGGTGCAGCTCCTGCTTCGACCCTGAAGGGAGTGGTCCCCATGTTGACCTTACCATAGAGGAGGGGACAGAGAGAGAGTGAGAATGAGAGAGACACAGAGAGACATAACAATGAAGCAATGTCATCAAACATGATAGAGGTGTGGCAGATATCACATAGACTGACTTTAAACTTTACTTTTCATTACAAAAAAAAAAAAAAAAAAGATATGATGTGAAAGGAATTTTTTGTTTCATTAGTGTCATAATTCATTGGTTTTCAAAGTGGGGTTACTCATGAACCTCTGAAGCAGAGCCAGGGGGTCTATGGCTTTTTTTTTTTTTTTTTGGTTAAAACTATTTGGTTAAAGTCCTGGAACTCACAACGCACTTTATCAAAGTCTTAACATGTAGGGGTCCAAGCACCAATGTCAACTCAGGCCTAATGTTTTCTATCGGTGGAAAGTTCAGGAATAGAAAGCTCTATGGCTGTCCAAAACAATAATTATTTGAAAATAAATCTATATTGAGGGGGTCTGTGGAATGTATTTCACAGCTAAAGGGTGTCCCTGGATACAAAACATTTGAGAAACTGTCATATGTCAGAAACGTCATGCGCTGTATGACATATGAAACGTCATAGCTCCGTTGTAGAACTAAAAAAATAAACTTCAGTTGGTAAATCTGAGATTTACACAATTTCCACTCCCCTCAAATCTAACAGCTCTAACTGACAGGATACTTTTGTTATCTGTTTCTTATCATTGCTCTGGAGGTACAAGGAAACTCTAATACGTAATGAAAGTCTGTCTCGCCCGAATCCTTTTCAGTCAATACATTCCCAAATTTGCTTCAGTCGAAACTGATACGTTTTGTCCATGTTTACAGATAAGAGTGGAAACATCAGGGAGTGTGTGTGACACCACTGAAGAATTGGATTCAGATTGAGGAAGATATTTAAGGAAAGGATTTTGAATAAGATTATTCATTACTAATGATCTCCATTAGCCTCCGATCACCTGTGAAAAGA
Source organism: Ictalurus punctatus (assembly GCF_001660625.3). Classification (NCBI taxonomy): domain Eukaryota; kingdom Metazoa; phylum Chordata; class Actinopteri; order Siluriformes; family Ictaluridae; genus Ictalurus; species Ictalurus punctatus. The sequence goes on along the minus strand of NC_030443.2, from coordinate 16,415,867 downwards.
TAAAGAAGCAAACATCAGACACCAAACACCTTGTCTGATGAGCTTTATTTGGGAAAAGGGAAGGAAAAATTGACTTCTTTTGCCTAATCATTCATTTAAAACCCTGAACTTACATATAAGAAGAAGCTTTTTAAGCCATACATAAATCGTCACCATGCTTCACTGTTCTCCCCATGAAAAGTTGTGTTTCAATGGTAACATTCATCACACTTCAGAGACTAGTAGCAGACTACCTACATAACACAAACACACACACATTTTCTACAGCTGGCTTCAAGACTCCCTTCTATTTTCCCATGTGTCCTCGTAACTTCACATTTGTGCGAGTTTGAGTTATTCACTACAGGCCTGAAGAATTTCACTGACAACACATGTCTTAGTGTTATTGTTTTTATGACTTGGGCTAACATTATTCTTCAAATGACTTTATGTACATCTGGTTAGCAAGCCTAAAATGAAAATTCAGTAAATTTATTCAGCTTTACAGCAAACTCAGCTCTTGACAAATACGACCTAGTAAGTATGATTGCAAGTATTATACTTGTAATACGTTATTGTTTCTTTAGTAACAACCGACGTGGGGATTTGTAATGTAGACGCTCCTCATAAATGGATTTTAAAGTTGACATGGTGAAGATTTCTTTACGGACATGGTTATTTAACACGTCTGCAGTGCTTTGTAACAGTCACAGGAAACTTCCGGACCGAGGACGTGGGATTTTTGCCTTGTTAACGTCAAAAAAAGTGAAAAAAGCAAAGGCCGGTGAGGGAATGACTGCTTGTAGCTGCTCTAATGTAAGTAAGAACGTAAAACTAGCTATTTCAAGCACCATACACGACATTGAATAAATAAAATGTACAACGAATTGTTCTTTAATGAATAAAAAAAAAACATAGTGACTAATAATGACTAATAAAGCACTGTGTTAAGTGTCTCACATTTACTTATGTGGTTTCTGACATTGTATGACATCATATGACACACGCCATCTTGAAACCACCAGCAGCTCAAAGTTTGAAGGTAGGATTGTACATTAGATGTGATTTGATCACAATTTGGTTGTATATTCTGCTATTTTATTAAACTATTGAGTTACAAATGGTATTACTGAGTAAAACAATGTGTTTCGAGAGAAGTATGGGATGATTTATATGCAAAACAGGAGGCTGTAACCTTCTATGTCTTGTGGCTCAAGTGGCTTCAAGATGGCCGCTTCAATCGTTGGAAGTGATGCGACATCATTTCGTCCATTTGATAGAAAACAGTGTCATACGGTGTGAAAAACCACATTACTCAGAATTGAAACAGGTCCTGAGAGATTGAAAGGGGAAAATTCTGTACACTGAGTGTTATCAGTGGGTTTGGATGTAACAAACAAAAGCATATTTTATTACAAACACATGTTATGCAATGGTGCGTTCCAAATCCCAGTGAACATTAATCATACTGCTCTTTTCCTAGTGAATACAGGTGTGCAGATTCTTTCTCCTCTGAATATTTTAAGAAGACGTTCCTTTGAGAAGCTAGAAAATACCGTACAAAAAACAATGCAGGACAAGGATTAGCATCTGAGTAGCAATTGATGGTGGGGTGAAAAAGTCAGCTCACACTTGCGCTATTGATCTAGACATCTGTGTTTTGTGCGCGTGCAAATGTGCAAACATTTGCACGCCACATTCTATTTTATTCCTGGCTTAATTACTCACTCACCGCACACACAGTGTCTCAGAGTCTGAGAGCATTAGAGCTTCGATGACCTTGAAATCCTTCAAGTGTGCAAATCCTCCAACACTGGACATCCTCGCCCAAACAGAACTCAAACGGAAATGTCCGGAAACGTCAGACTAATCTGAGAAATCCCCAAATTTAGACTTCATACCAGAAAATGCCCGATCAGAGGCATGAGCTAAAATATGTTGTGTTTATTTGAATCAGTGATTTGATTTGCAGTGTGAGGAGGGCAGTGAGAGTGCAGGGAGAAACATTAGGATGTATTTACATTCATGATCAGCCCTGGTTGGAAAAATATTCTCATGGACCTTTGACTCGGGAGCGGAACAGGTTTAAGGAACTGGTGTTTAGACAGCGGTCTGTGTTTCTTCCTTTCTGTGTGTGTGTGTGTGTGTCTGTATTAGAGAGAGAGAGAGAGAGCGAGAGAGAGTATAAGCTTATATATGGGAGAACGAGAGAATGATAGGGAATGGGGGAGAAACAGAAAGAGAGAGAGAGAGAGAGAGAGAGAGAGAGGGAGAGAGTATAAGATTATATATGGGAAAACGAGAGAATGATAGGGAATGGGGAATGACAGAGAGAGAGAGAGAGAGAGAGAGAGAGAGAGAGAGAGAGAGAGAGAGAGAGAGAGAGAGAGAGAATAAGCTTATGAGAGAAAGAGAGAATTATAGGGAATGGGGAGAGAGAGAGAGAGAGAGAGAGAGAGAGAGAGAGAGAGAGAGAGAGAGAGAGAGAGAGAATAAGCTTATGAGAGAAAGAGAGAATGATAGGGAATGGGGAGAGAGGGAGTATAAGCTTGTATATGGGAGAAAGAGAGAATGATAGGGAATGGGGAGAGAGAGAGAGTATAAGCTTGTATATGGGAGAAAGAGAGAATGATAGGGAATGGGGAGAGAGAGAGAGGGAGAGAGAGAGAGTATAAGCTTGTATATGGGAGAAAGAGAGAATGATAGGGAATGGGGAGAGAGGGAGTATAAGCTTGTATATGGGAGAAAGAGAGAATGATAGGGAATGGGGAGAGAGAGAGGGGGAGAGAGAGAGAGTATAAGCTTGTATATGGGAGAAAGAGAGAATGATAGGGAATGGGGAGAGAGGGAGTATAAGCTTGTATATGGGAGAAAGAGAGAATGATAGGGAATGGGGGAGAAACAGAAAGAGAGAGAGAGAGAGAGAGAGAGAGAGAGAGAGAGAGGGAGAGAGTATAAGCTTATATATGGGAAAACGAGAGAATGATAGGGAATGGGGAACGAGAGAGAGAGAGAGAGAGAGAGAGAGAGAGAGAGAGAATAAGCTTATGAGAGAAAGAGAGAATGATAGGGAATGGGGAGAGAGAGAGAGGGAGAGAGAGATAATTGCAGTTATTACAGCAGCTGTGGCAGCACTAGCAGTGCTAACATACTTTTCTCATGGATGGTTTCCATGTTACTGCAGACAGAAAATCTTTAAATGATGTTACGTTGATGAGATAAGAGATGAGATTTGGCTCAAATTCTGTCACGATTGCTTATTTTAGATTCACTAAAGTCTACACTGAAGCTGGGGTGGAGTCAGAGAGCACATAAGGAGATAAGGAGAGCCTCCTCAGGGCGGTGCAGAGGTCAAGGCCCTCTCTTCGTTGCTCATGGTGTGGAGGGAACAGTAAGTCACTCAGCATTGAACAGGGTGGAGTTCCTCTCTGCTGCCTCCATCATACCCAGTGAGGGCTCTGAGCCAGAAGCACAGCTAAAGAGCGTACGGCTGAACCTTCACTTTCAGAGTACATAATTCACCAGATCTCACTGTGTACACAGTTAAAAATGTGTGTTTGGCAAAGAGAATGAGGGTGTGTCCAAAATCAAGAACTAAACACCACACTAAAGACATTTGCCACCAAACAGGATGCACTTTTTTTTTTGTTCAATGTACAAACAATAATCAATTCTTATTTTCTTAATACATTATAAGTTTGAACACAAAAGATTTGTACTGTATGGTAGATACTCTACATACATAGAATTTTCTATACATCTGCATAGACCTTTGCTGTTTTGATGCATCTGGGCCATCGTTGATGGAACAATGAATTTTGACTTGAATGGCCAAGTCGAAGTCCTGACCTTAATCCAATACTAATGTTGTGGAAGGACCTGAAACAAGCAGTTCATGTGAGGAAACCCACCAACATCCCAGAGTTGAAGCTGTTCTGTACTGAGGCTCAAATTCCTCCAAGCCGATGTGCAGGACTGATCAACAGTCACCGGAAACATTGAGTTGCAGTTGTTACTGTACAAGAGGGTCACTTTCCTCAATAAATAAGCATACATTATATATAATATTTTTGTCTCATTTGTTTAATAAGTGTCTCTTTATCTACATTGAGGACTTGTGTGAAAATCTACTGAAGTTTTAGGTCATATTTATGCAGAAATATAGAATTTTCCACACGGAGGGTTCACAAATATAGTCCAAGCACCACTGAACACCATCTAAGCCTAAATAAAATATCAACGAATGCTGTTATTTAACAAAGAAAAACATACAGTATAATCAACAATGTGGTGAAGTTTTCAGGAAGGAGTCTCCAGTGTCAGAGCTTTGTAAAGGTCATAATTTTTTTTTCCTTACTTCAACACAGAGTAAAGAGCGAAGCTGGTAAAGATACGACTGCTATAAGTGCTATAAGAACTTATATGTTTTCTTTGGATGCTATAAACGGATAAAAAGTGTGATGTGATGCGCAGTCAAGTTTCTGTATGCTCCGTCATGTTTTATCTCGATACTGCATTTGAGAAGATTACACTGGAAATGTTCATTTTTACTGTAAAGGAAACTTGACCGCTTTATAAGTGAAACGTTTTAACGTTCAGGAACTGCAGGTTTTTCTGACTGATGTGTTTGCTAAACCCTAACGCCTTTGCCAGGAAAGACACAATGCTCCTATGAGCTTATCCAAAATCGGGAGCCTTAGGAGACGGCTGTGTTATGGCTGCATTCCAAATGGAAAATACTGTAAACTTGCTGCCTACATAAGCAACCTCCTTCTAAATTAAACTAAATGAAATGTTCTAAAGGACTTCACACTTCCAATGAGAGTATTGTATAGTTTACTGGCACATACCTAATTTTCAGTGTGTGTGTGTGTGTGTGTGTGTGTGTGTGTGTGTGTGTGGGCGTGTGTTAGTGTGTCCCAGTTTCCCTCCTTCACGCCCTACCTTAAACACACAGCTGCCTGGGACTAAGCCAGTTTGTACGATTGTTACCTGGAGGGCATTAAAACTCGACTTGCTTTTGGCTGTTCTTATATACTATTTATCAAACTCTTAGGCTGTGTGTGTTAGTGTGTGTGTGTGTGTGTGTGTGTGTGTGTGTCTGGTTTCTTTATGGATTGGAATACACGTGAGGGCCAATTACAATAAGTTTCAATAGAGAAGCTAGCTACAGATAGAGCGTGTAAGTATGTGTCATAACCTCCCAGAGAACAAAATATCCAAAAGTTCCACAAAAAAACAACAACTCCTTAGCAATAAAACATGAAAATGTTTATTATTTCTACCATTTTCACAAAAGTCACCATAAGTCAATAAGTCAAAGCTTCTTCTAAAAAGGTACTGAAAGATTGTGTTTGGAGCTGAGGGGTCACTGCCATGTGTTTTTTCCATGAGGGATCTGAAGTAACAGTTTGACTGCAAGCATTTTGCACTAGTGGCTCTCTTATAGACCGCTTTTTGTATTTGAACCCCCACTAGCAAATACCATCCACCTTCCCATCCCACCCCAAGGCAACAATTGTTTTACAGCATTTTATTCTACATGTACAGTATATCACCTATAACTTAAGCTTGAGAGTAGCTTTTTTCCTTTTCTGTCTACTCCAAAGCAATGGAAACATTTTTGACAATTCTTCCCGACACTACTACGTGAAGCGCTTTTTGGAAGAAAAACAGGTATAGGAGTAGGGCTGTTACATACCATATAGGGGCGTGGCTAATTTCAGGGCCTGAAATATCCTGAAAAATAAAGACTCTATCGAAAATTATTCAGTGGTAATATAGAATCATTAAAACCATATCAGTTGTGGTTATCACTCGAGGGTTATGGTTTTGACCAAAGGGCTGTGAAGTAAGTTATTGACCAAACACCAAAAAATGTACAACCTTTGATTCTGGACTGATGTTCAATACATTATTCAAATTTTTCTTTTCTTTTTTCTTTTTTCTTTTTTTAAAAAAAGCATAGTTCCAGTTTTCTGTTGCCAAGTACCAAGATTTGGTATTTTTGAGGTGAAAAAAAATCACAATGGCTCTGGCTTTGAGGATAATACCCCCACCTCTTGCACCATTCCCACTGCCACTATGTCTCCCATACCTCTGGCTTCTATCCATGTGAGGTGCTCGTGTAATGGGGAAAGGATGAAGATCATGCTTCTGAGGGGGAAATCACTGCATACAGCAGTGTTCATAAGAGAAGAGAGAGGCTCTAAGTGCGCACACACAAGGCAGACAACAGGGTGGGTGAGAGGATGAGAGAGTAATGAATCTGAGGAGAACACTAGGCCACCCCCTTCTCTGATAAAGCAACGCGGAAACCAATAACATTAAAACAATAGTGTTATCGGCCACCGCTCTTCCTGTCTGCCATTAACCCCTTACTGCACCGACGCCTGAGGCTTGCCAACATCTGGAAATTACACATCATGCCATTTTTTCCTAAAAATGTCATTCACAGACTAAACAGGACATTAATTCAAACAAAGTGTATTGCTGCATTCAGTGACATTAAGTGTAGAACTTTACAGAAAATTCAACTTTGGATGCAGTAGGGTGTAAAGTAATTTAATGACTCTACGCCTCTGAGTCTGTGTACTTGCCATCAAAGAGCTGTCACAGATAAATCTGAGAAAGACAGAGTGTGTGTGTGTGTGTGTGTGTGTGTGTCTTTTTTTTGGGGGGGGGTTACCACCGGGATCATCTCTAATCTCTACGGCACGTGCGCCATGCCTATGGAATGTTGAGTAGGAGAGCAGTCCTGCACAGGAAGTGAGTAAGTGATGAAGTCGCAGAGCCGTAATGGCGGTTGCGGGAGGCAGGAAGTGGTGCTCAGTTTTTGGTGCCCTGCAAAGCATCCATGAGGATCTTATTGTATTCAGACAGCTGCTTGGTGACATTCTTCTTCACGGGCCGGTAATCGCTCTCCATGCCTTTAGAGGCGATGACTGGTGGTTGGGGAGTTAAAGAAAGATTGTGCGCTGCTAAATGAAACCACCTGTTTAAAAATCTGATCCTTTAACCTCTATGGGTTAAACACCAAAATTCCCACCATATCTAAGTAAAGTTTGAACAGAATACACATTTTCAAAAGAATGAAAATGGACAAAAAGTATAGAGTAAAATACAAATATAATAAAGAGTCTTGAAGATAAGAACAAATGAATTAGAACAAGGGAGTGTGATGTAATAAATATTTACATTTGTAGTCCAAAAATAAAATGTGACCAGATTAGGTGCAGGATTGTTGATCAGCCTGACAAGTGAGTGCTAATGCCGAGCAGACTCATGGCTTTATGTAAGCAGATTTTTGTGCAGATAACATGTTGAGGCTAATACTGAATATTGCATGTTCAGGGTGTGTGCAGCTTTCTATAAATTGACTGTGGACAGACCCCTGGGATCAACATGAAGGATGTGAATGATGCCAGAACGCAGAAGGTAGCGTTGCTGCATCACAGCTCCAGTGTCCCAGGTTCGATCCTGAAACCTACTGTTTGTGTGGAGTGTTCCCATGTTCTCCCTGTGGCCTTCCTCTGGGTTCTCTGGTTTCCTCCCACCTCCCAAACCCACTATGTGGCCAAAAGTCTGTAGAAACCTGATCATCTATCTGTCTGTGGATTGTGGATTGGAGTCCAAGCTCTTTGAAGATAGTTTTGTAACCTTTTCCAGCCTGATGAGCATCAACGACTCAATGTCCTCAGCTTTGTTCGTGCCATGATACACTCACACAAACACGTGTTTGTGGAAGAAGATCAGACTTTGATACATCGCTGTTCTTTCAATAAAGCAGAGCACTCACTCACACCTGATTGTTGTCATCCCACTGATTGAAAACACCTGACTCTAATTTCACTTTAAAATTAACTGATAATCATATAATAATAAAAAATAAATAAATAAATAAAAATAGAGGTTCACATACTTTTGACACTCACAGATACGTAAAATTGGATAATTTTCCTCCATAAATAAATGACAGAGCATAATATTTTCATCTCATTTGATTAATTAGGATCGCTTTGTTTACTTTTAGGACTTGCGTGAAAATCCGATGAAGTTTTACGCCATATTCATGCAGAAATATAGACAATTCTAAAGGGTTCACAAACTTTCAAGCACCACTGTATGTGGTCCATATATGGGTCACGCTCCAAAATCTAGTGGAAAGCCTTCCCATAAAAGTGGAGGGTATTAGAACAGCAAAGGGACTAAACCTGGAACGGGATGCTCAGAAAAAAGCACGTATGGTCGTGATGGTCAGGTGTCCACAAACTTTTGGCCATATAATGTACAGGCTAAGCTAAATTGCACCTAGGTATGAATGTGTGTGTGTGCACATCTTATTCAGGGTATATTCCTGCCTCATACTCGATCCAGTGCAACCTTGACCAGAGTAAAGCTCTTGAAGATAAATGAATGATGCCAGGATTGTTCTTAGCATGGAAGCTGAATGAGCAAGGATACACTCTTTCATAACAAAGTTGTTCTGTTCAAGGTGTTGCCACTTCCTTTCCAGATTCGATAGCTGCAGGACAAACGACAGAAACTCATATTAGAAAATGTTCCACACGGTTAAAAGCGAACCGTAAATGTCATCGGTTCTATTATTTCACAGTGTTGTTATTTTGTTGTTGTTGTTGTTGTTTTTTTTTTAAATGTCATCACTTTTTTCCCCCATTAAAGAACAAATTGCTTGATGTGGTGATCAGAAAACAGCACAGAAGCGGCTTTTACTCTCATCAAGCGACCCAGATTATACGAATATACAACTTTCCCATGATCAACCAGTGTTACATGTCATAAAACTGCATATTTATACATATTTATAATCTTATATTAACTCTTTCATCATGTGTTTAGTGCTAACTCAGATTTTCCCAGGAGCTCCCGGGAGCAGAAGCACTGCAGTGATGCTCCCTAAAAGCTTTTTTTATCACAAGAAAAACGTTTCGTAAAGAATAAGGCGACCCTAAGTGGGCGTGTGAAATGTGCCAGCGAATCCCAGTACAATGGGTATGTTCGGGGTATCTAAGGACATGATCGTCGCGCGCTCTCTCAGCAGAACAACAGTGTAAATTTGCTGGCTGGACAGAACCATTTCCTCCGTAGATAGGCACAGAGGTGTGTTGCCAAGACTGTTGTAAAGACTTGTGAGCCTGGACCTTTAGCCTTTATAAGAGCGCAGGCATCAGGAAACGATACCCCACCCAGAAATTATGCAGTTGTGGGACACAGTAAAGTTGCTTGCTGGGTGTTTACACACACACACACACACACACACACAAAACAAAAAAAGTACAGCAAAGGTGCTGGTTTGCCAACATGGTAAGGTTAGGGGGGAAAATACCTACAAAATCGTTTAAATATTACGATTAAAGCTGTAATGATGCTGCGTGCTGACGTGTGTGTCTGACCTGTGCGTGAGTCTCGTTCTCCTGTAACTGTGCCGTAAGAGTCTGGTATTCCTCATTCATCTTGTGATTGACCTTCTTAAAGGCGTCTCTCCTGTCAGTTAGAGACACTCTTTCTTTCTGCAACATCTAAAAAAAAAACACGTACAGGACAAACAGGACAATCCTCAAATCTGATTGGTCAGAAGACGTATAACGGCGGCTCTGACCATAGTGCGGCTGCACGGTACATCACGTGTTCGTTCTAATACGCTATGGTTTCTACGGTATATTAACAACTCATTCATAGGAACTTGAGAATCTGGGAATTTGATGTTAACAGCTTTAAGATGTGGTTTGTTTTTTGGCCAGTCTCTGCTTATTTGAAGTAAACCATTACCAGTTGTGCTGGAACTGTGGCCGTGTCCTTGAAATGTCCTGTTATTTTAGAAACATAAACGCTACATACACTCAGAACAGAAGTGAAATCTGACCATGAAACCACACATTTCCCAAATCTGTCAAGTGTATATGTGACTTCGTCGAAAATGTCAAATTGCATCTACATCATAATATGTATTCGTTTATTGTTTGCCTTCTCAAAATAGAGCCAGATTATCTCACTCTGCGTAGGTCCATGTACGCGTGACCTTTGAGCTACTATGCGCTTTCCACAAAGGAAGAATCATGAGCTCCTAATGGGAGACGTTTAAAAAAAAAAAAAACAACGAAAAAAAAAAAGGTGCATCCTGTTTTAGGCAAAATGCCCTTAAGTGCACTGCGTCCTAGAGAAAAGCTCGAGCAGCTGATATCCATGTTTATGCTACAGAGAGCTTGCATTACTATCAGAGGAAATGTGTGTGTCTGCTAACGAGAGGAAAAGGCATAATGAAATACATATTCTTCCTGAGAGGACACGATTTATGAGGAGGGAGATGCTCATAAGATCTCAGGTCATTACAGCTGAACTATTTTTGACGTTTTATACTTTTAAGTATATAGGCTCAAGTCAGCTACCTTCATCTTGTGCTCTCCAGAGGCTTTCAGGGCATCCAGATCCCTGTATGTCTTCAGTCCTTCAGTCATCTCCTGGATCTTTTCTTTCAGAGAGTTCATCTCGACTTGCACTTTCCCTTCCAGCCGCTCGACGTTCAGCAGGTCCTGCTGCAGACGCTCGCACTCTGAACATACACACACGTAAACACAGAGTTTTAATCAAGTGCAGTAATCTAATCCGGTGCTGGCTCATGTGGTTTACACATCATGTTTTATGTAAGGAATGAAACATTTGGGGGTGTGCAGTTATAGGAAAATAATCAACGAAGCGGTGGTGTGGTGTGGTGTTACTACTTCACTTTCAATTATACATCTTTTATATCATAAACAGTATCATTAATTTAAAAAAAAAAAAAAAAGGATGATATTCTGTTGCAGCCGGAACACAGATGTCACCTTTCACCTCGGCCTCTATTCGAACTATGAATCTCAGAATATTTCTGTTTGAACTTGGATTATCACAAGTTTCTTTTTCCCGCAAAGAATATTTGTGCTGATCATGCACTCCACAATACTCGCAGTACTGTTTTCTGATACAGGGCAAAAGGCCACAAGGCACATGTGAGTGTGTGTGTGTGTGTGTGTTACAGTGCAAGGACCGTTATACGGCGCTTAGCAAAGCAAGGATTCAATGCTTTTAGAAGCAGCTCATGATACACAACATGGAAGCTACTGTAAGCCAAATCACTATCTGTAGGCTTTTTCCCACTGGAAATGCTCTCTAGTGGCTGGTTCTTCGGTTTGCACAGCACTGGTGGGTTTGGGGAGACAGGAAGGGGAAAAGGGCCAGTTCCTCCTGATAGGCAGCAGGCCCGGTTCTGTGTTTAGAGAGAGTGGTGCATGTGTGTCTGTGTGTAGTATGTAGTGTGTAATCAAAATGCCCTGTCAGCGTTTCTAAGCATTCTCTGCTGCTTCCTCCTCTTGGGGTTTTTCTTTTACCTAACACCGGAGCCAATCGTCTCACTCACATATTCACACACACACACACACACACACACACACACACACCAATACAAAAGCCACTTAACACAAACCCTTTTGCGATGAATATCTTAGACAGGGTTTTAAAAATTTTTACACAGCAGCAATGCGGCATTCCAGTTGTTTAATAAAGCTAATCTTGTGTTTGTTCTGCACAGTTCGTTCTGATGTATACTAGCTATATAGAGGAATGGCAATAAAAACTGTCACTTGATGTGACATGACCTTTACCTCTGCGCACTAAACAGTTGTAATTGTTTCCAGCAATATAGAAATCTGTGATCTTCCTGAAGCCTCATATACACACACACGATAACTTTAAAGAAATATCGAATTTATACAATTTTCCATTCAAATTTGTATTTATTTGTCAGATCTGTTTATTGTTCTGGCATGAATATTAAAGGAGAATGGTTTTGAATATCAAAATTCCTTCAAGATGGCAGCTAGATGTAACCATTTTTAGCAAGTTGTTGTAATTTTTGATCAGTAGGTGGCGACATTGCATAGCCTCAGATCATGGTCCTGAAGCTGCCTACCAAGTTTTTTTTTGTCTCTGCACAAAGATATGAGCTACTTCCTGTTTGGTGGTTTTGCTGTCAGATTCGGTGGCATATTACGGGCATACCGTTTGGAGTATTCAAAATGCTGTTGATGACTTTTGTGAAGCTTACTCTGAAGATGATGTGCGTTAATGTGGTGATGTTTGGACGGAGTAGCAAAAAAAAAAAAAACAATTCCAAGGTGGCGGAAAATTAGTCTAATTAGGTGTTGGGTGTGTTGAACTCGTCTTGACCCAGGGAATCCAGGGATGCCTTTTAAATCTTGGACACAGGGTTCAAAAGTTATGACCATAAACGTACTTCCAAATTCGGACCAAATTGGACCAATGATGGTGCCAGAGCATTGGCAGCACTTGGCCCAAATTTGGTCAGAATGTTCCTTAAACCTTCCCCAATCAGTGTGCCAGATTTCACAACGACAATCATGTGAGCTCATGTATGAGGAAGACTGCAGGTAGTGCTTTCCTCCAAGTGTGTTACACTGCTCCTTGACACAGCATGAGCAACAGTTGTAAAAGATACACTTGGCTAGCGTTACGTGTCTCAGAAGAAACGTGTGTTTGCCTTGTTACGAGAGCAGCCATCTTTGTTTTCATCAAATTTAGATTATGACGTTTAACAATGTCTTCGAGAATGTTTGAAATGCTAACTTTGTGCGTTACACAAATTAGTCCCCGCTGGTTTTCTTCTGTTCTCCAGCAGCTTCTTCCTTTAAAGCCAAGCTGTACGGCATTCCCCTTCACTGCTTTTCAGCAGGCTACGAAAGTGCGCTGCTAGAAGATAAATAAACAGGGTGCTGAGGAACAATGCCTGGTGGAACCGAGAATAGAGCGCAGTGGAGGAAATGGGGCAGCACTGCGGAGATAAGACGATACTGAGGAGTGGGAGGGATACCACAGCTCCAAGGTGTCTTACACAAAGGAAGGAAAGCCTCTTGGCTGAGCTTCAGCTACATAGCAGGGAGTGAAGGAGAAGGATGTAGAACTGGGGAGTGGACTTGTGGAGCAGTGTAACTGACCGTTTGGTCACCTTGATTCCTTTTGATTGATCTTTCTCCGGGGATTAGCGCATGTGTGGCCGTTCCTCCTTTATTATTACAGGTCACGTGCAGTAAAAGCAGAGCCCTTTTGTGTTCTAAAAGAACACTAATAAGATGGAACGCCTCGTTTGAACTCCACTAATTAGAACAGTTACTGCTTTTAAACCATGAACAACTTTCTATACAAAATTTAAAGCCTGCTGTCAACCTATTCATACAATTATGTTCTCAATTCATTATTTGTTATACCACAGCGCTGCTGAATTCTCAATTCTGTTTGGTCAGCAGCTCTGATAGTAGTTTGGCTGCACGGTTTATATCCACGCGCTCGTTCTAATACATTACCGTTGATGATAAAACCTGTCAGTGTTTATATGCTGAATTTTTCTGCATGGAGACTTTTATTTAGTATTTTTGGAAGAAGCCTCCAGTGTCGGCGTTTTGGAACAGTCAGAAGGGCTGGGCGATATATCGATATAGTATCAATATCGTGATAAATGATTACGCGATACACTTTTCTGAGATATCGTTGGCATGGTGATGTTCTGTCTATGTTTTTAATCATTACAATTTAAATGGTATTGACTGCATGCTGTTGTCTTTGTAGCTTAAGGAAAAGACTTTGTCATTGCTCGGTCACATGACAAGCTACACATTTGTTATTCTAATTAACTTCAAGAGAAAGAAAAAACGAGGCTGGGAAGGAATCACTGTTTATAGCTGCTATACTGTAAGCATATTTGTGTATAATGTGTGTGTGTGTGTGTGTGTGTGTCTGACCAGAAGACAGTCCCTTGGCTGTACTCTGAGATTTCTGCATCTCCGTCTCTTTAAAGCTGAGGTCCTCCTGCATGGACTTGAGCTCGTGGGGGCTGACGGCCGAAAGCTGATTCAAACGATTCATCATCTGAAAGAAAAACAGAACGCTTTTATCACCCTGACTAACTGACTAACATTTCACCAGAAGCCTAACAACTCATCTATAAATCACGGAACAAAAACAATTTCTACACTAAAAGCATGTAGGCTTCACGAGCAACCGTCGGAGATGTAAGAAGTCGGAGTGCATGCTGTGTGTGCAGGGTTTTATTACCCTGCTGGACTGTTCCAGTAGAGCCACGATGTTGGCCTGAGTCTCCTGAATGTGCTCCGTCCCCTGCGCTCGATGGGTGTCAAACGTCTCCAGGTAAGCTGTGAAAACATGCATAATTTAAAGTAAAATAAAATAAAATAAAATAAAAAAAACACTAAAATGACCTCTCACACATGTTACACAGCAAGCAGAAGCAGGAAGATGGCACTCACTGTCAATTTCCTCTTCTTTTTTCTGCAGCTCTTTGTACTTTTGGGTTCGTTCACCTGTTCATAAAGCAAAGATTGCACACACACAAAAAAAAGAGTCTTAGTCTGACATCTCTGTAATATCTTGACTGATTTTTATTTTCTATAACTGTTCCATTAATATGCATATAAAAGCTCTCTAACTATCTGGAATATCAATAGAAATTGGCACATAGACAGGAAATACCTCACAAACAAGGATCCAGGATCATCTTAAGGATCAGCATGTCTAAGAATCCTTCAAATTATACAAATCTCTTATAATTACGTTATCGGTTCCGTAAAGAAGGTTGTAGCTCACACAAAACAATCCTTTTGTGCGCTAAACCATCTTTTATAAAGATAATTGCATCGATTTTTCACCAGAAGTACTGAAACTACACGGACATATGGAAATAATCTTACCGTCTTGACATGAACATGCAGAGCAAGACAGAAGGGGAAAAAAAGACACACACACTCACACACACAATGAGAAAAAGAAAGGAGAGGAAACAATAAGAAAAACAGCAAGGCAGCTTGACATAAACCAACAATACAGAGGAACATGCTGCGTGTGTAAGTATTCTTTGTGTCTGCGTGCTGTACAATGAGCCTGCAGTGTCCACTTCCTCTCTACAATGGACAGATAGGGTCTGGCTGTTCACATACATAAACACACGCATATACACATACATACACACATACACATACATACACATACACACATATACACATACACATACATATATACACACACACACACACACACACACACACACAGATATCTCCATCTCTTCTGTTTCACTGTATCTTCTCCAGGCTTCACCCTAGACACTAATAGGAGGGATGCTAAAGCTTTTTGGAACACGTCCAAAAGCACTTAAGAATTTACAGTCCGTCCAGGGCAAACAGGCCTTAGAGAAAACAACTCCTAATTGCCTTGTGCTTACACACTGAAACAACTACAATATCTGTCCCAGGGGCTTTCCCAGAAATTCGGACAAAAGTGTGAACGCATACATTATGAACTCTGTTGGAGCCAGGGGTGTCTGCACTTCTGGAGAAGTTCATGTTCTGCGTCTCTGTGCGCTACCGATTAGGGATAGACGCGCGTCCCAAAGCTCAGACGCTTCGCTCATGGCCCACAGAGCGTCTGATACTGTTTGTACACCTTTTGAAGCTGGCCACATGCTTCAGAATTGTAAAAAGGTTTGAAATCTGATTTCCCTATAAGATGGCAAAAAGGAAGGTTTGGAAAAGTTGTTTCAAGTTTTGTTTCAAGTAAATAAGATCTTGTCTTTTGCCACTGGGCTTCATAAAGGGTCTGTAGTGCGTCCCTCATGTGAAAGTAGATGGTTTTTGACCATATTTAGTGAATAAATTATTAAAACCAATGATTAGTCTGTCTTGGGAAGACTTTATGAGGACACTTTATGTCCCAAAGTGGTTTATTCCTCATGGACTGCAATTTGCCATCTCTAATAATACTTTTTATCCATTTATAGTTACAGTTAGTCTTGTGGAATGCCTGTGAAAACAAATTCCTGTTATCAATTACGTTATGGCAGCTAGAGTCAGTCTCTTTTTCTGACACTGGAGACTCCTTTCAAAAATGCTAAATAAGCATCTTCTCACCGAAAACGTCACCGTATCGACAATTCGACGTTTTTAGATGTGCTTATTATTAAACGTAGAATATCTGAATATCTTGTCCTTGCGAATTAGCTAAGAAATTATAATGAATAAGAGCATTCATATTAACCTGTGATTTGGCTTACAGTTGGAACTACTGTCAGAGTTATAGAATATTAATGAATACTTGTTTTTCTTGTTATTAATCAAAATTGCATTGGGTGTTTGTTGTTAATTACCCACAAACAAGATAGATGTAGAATCATTGCACAATTTCCAGAACTGTTGAAATGATCAGATGCTTATTACCAATGTGGTACAGCTGATGAGGCACTTTTAACACTAGAGGGCGCTGTTCCGTCTAAAATAGCTCAGGAGATGATGCGGTTGTACCATACCTTGATGGTCCTCCATGTCCATGTCAAGTTGTCGCAACTCTTCCTTGAGGCGGTTTATTTTTTCTCGTGTTTCAGTCAGTCTGAGGAAACAAGAGACAAGTTGTCAGTTCAACTAGAATAAGACAAAGAAGCCTTTATTTGTCACGTATACATTAAGAAACTGGGGTCAGAAACTGGGGTAAGCCATGGTACAGCACCCCTGGAGCAGAGAGGGTTAAGAGCCTTGCTCAAGGGCCCAACAGCGGCAGTGTTGGCACTTGAACCCTCGACCCTCTGGTCAGTAACCCAGGGTTACTTTAACCGTTGAACCACCACTACCTAATTTAATGTTCCACTCATGATCGCATCAAAAACAAGGTTACTTACTGCCGCTCCATGCTGGCAATTTCTTGGTTATCTTCTTTCACCTGAATTTGAAAGAGAACGTAAAATCAACGTATAGAAGTCCTGCGTGAATCTATTATACCGGCGTTAGACAGGGGGTGAGGGGGTACAGGGTACGTGTTGACCTGTTTCAACAGACGTTCTCTTTCTTCCTGTGGAGAGATCATGCTCTTGTCTTCAGCCTGCAAGGTGTCTCGGCGCAGCTCCAGATCGTGCAGCCGCTCATACAGCACCACGGCCTCCTGCTTCACCCGAGAGTGTTCCAACTCCTATAAGAGTCACCGAGAGCAACATACAGAAAAGAAAGAAAGAAAGAAAGAAAGAAAAGGAAGAAAGAAAATAAATAGTAAAAGGGACTGAGGCATCGAGACAAGGGGGTTGTACTAGCAGTGCTGGAAAAGTTCATTGGGATTTTTTTGGTTTTCAGGTCTAAAAATTTGTGTGTGCGTGTGTGTATATGTGTGTGTGCTTTATTCACAAGAAGATTTGACGTAAATCAAGATTCTACTGCTACTGTTGTAGTCAATTCAGCTGCTGGCTCTATCACGGGGTCATCAGTGCAATACGCGAAAGCCAACTGATGTGTGTGTGTGTGTGTGTGTGTGTGTGTGTGTGGCAGGTGTGAGGACTCCACTCACAGCCTCTAATGTTTCCTTCCTGGTCATCAGTGCGTCCAGCTCGTCCTGACGTGTTGCCAGTTCCTGGAAACACAGACATTTGTGTACACGGCGGAATAGAGGCAGCCATAAACTGCAAATCATTTACTAATGTTCTCCCACATATAGCTACTTGATTTTATTCTGTTGGTACTGAGATATCAGTGGTGTAAAACTTGTTAGTTGTTGTTGTTTTTTTTTTAAGCCAACCTGTAGCAGCTCCTCGTTGATAGCGTTCATCTCAGCAAACCTGGCTTGTTTCTCTGGGGGCATTTTTTTCACTATGTCATCTGCTGCCTGCTTCTCCCTTTCAATTTCTTCCTCTATAGCATGGATCGAGTCCTCCTTTCTGAGACGGGGTGGGTGGGGAGGGGGGTAAATGACCATTGACATTAGATGCATAAATGTAAAGGATCTATTCGTACACCCAGTGCGTTGCTTCCAAGAATTAGCAGTACGTGAGCAACAGATAAGCCCTAAACAGCAATGTTAAATTCATGAAGAGAGCTTCCGACATAAACGATTTGGTGACTAACTCTCATATGATGTAGTTTCATATAGTCCATGTGTGTCATTCTAAATGTGGACACTTGACCATTACACCCATTGGTGCATGATAAAAAAAAATCCCATTAATATGGAGTTAGAGATGTCTATAACATACTTTGAGCCCATAAATGTAATATGTCATCAAACAAAAATCAGCCTCTATAAAGATCTCTAAAGCTTCGCTAGCTAACAGTGATGTCCTCACACATTTTATGATTTTAGATCAAGTTAACTCAAGAAACACACGCCGAATCATTTCAGCTTTCGAAATGTCCGCAATGTTCCTGCGCTCACTTTTGAGAGTAACCAGGATTTATTCTAGAAATGCTAGTGAGAAACATATTTCAGTCGTGGAACTATATATAGTAGAAAGTGTCAAAACTTCACCACGGGGTTTCCCAGGTTACTGCACATATATTACACAACATTTAAAAAAAAAAGAAAAAAAAAAGAGGGAAATAAAGCAAAAGAACGCATTTCTTTATCAACACCACATAGACCAAAATCACATGATAGAATTTCGATGGCATTGTAATGATGACCAATAAATCACCCGTAAATCCTTTACAATGAGCTCTGTCTGGTCGGCTGACACTTTACGGTGAATCTTTAGCCAGGAGGAAATTTCGTGCTTTTATCACGCAGTGCAAAGGTTCTTTATGTAGCTCAGTTCCTTGAAGAACTATTTCAACACTCTATAGTCGCTGCTCTCTGCTGCCTGTTACGTGACCGGCTTACGGGTAAGTCTACTACTTTTAAAAGCTTTTTCTCCAGAAATCATGAATTATTTCTTGAGTCTTATTACTATTTGCTTATTCAATAACGTACACGTTTATGTACTTTCATGTAGATTTAGAGACATATCTGTAAAGAGAAATATTTAGGACATGACAACGTTGCTGAGCGGATGGAATTAGGCCAATGATTCAAGGGTTAAATATGTAAAGTGTCATCAGGATTAAACAGTTAAATAATTTACTTGTTATCTGCTATGGTGATTGTCTTGGCAAAAAAAGTAGCATCATGGGATTTACGCTCTACACATGTGCTTTGGTGTGTGTTAAACCAAACTGGTCATGTGTCACATGGGTTTGGGTCTCTGTAATCTATATGCCAGACGTGACTTGCTTGTAATATTTATTTAAAATAAATAAACAAATAAAATAAAAAAGAAAGAAAGAAAAAGCATTAATGTGACTTACGTACAGTATATTTATATTTTTCTCTAGGGAAATTTTTTCGCATAATGCATATTATACTGTGGCGCATAAATCATAAATCCAAGGCTGTTTGTGCCAAGAGTTTGGTATTTGTTTGGGTATTGGTTGAGCTGGTTTCAAACTCGAGTATGGTTCTGAGAAACATGAAAATGCTGGTCTTCAAATGGCCGCTGAAGTTTGGATGCGATTGAGCAGCTTTCTCTAACCACTAACTAACTAAACAATACATTTGTTAAATAATCATTTAAAGCAATACAATTACACACCAAGTATACCCCAATTTGCACAATGTTAGCAAAAGTGATGTATAAAATTGCACATTAAATATAAAGCCCATAATTCATCCTGGATAAGCCCTTATAATCTGGTAAATATGGCAGTCAGGCTATGCTAAAAGATCTTAATTCTGTGTTTATGTCATGTCTTTATATCATATCCTGAATTTCAGTGCTGGGCAAGTTTTGTCCTGTAACCTTTTCACTGAATATCAGTTCTTTATTATTATACTTATGTGGACAATCTGAATATTGTGTTTCTACAGAGGTCATGTAGAAAGCGAGGCTTGTCATATGACATGATGCCACATTTGTGCATAGGGCAAAAACGACTCTGATCCCCAGCAAGCCTCCCAATGGGTACAAATTCACACAATTAGTCACCCCTGACCTCCATGCTCATGCACTGCGGCAAAACAACCTACCCCTTCAGCCATGAGCACAGGTCTACTTTGTACTCATTTGGGCTTCCTTTCAAGTGGCTTTGTGGCTGACAGCAGATAACGCTTTCGAAAAAGCCCACAAGCTGTGGCACACGGGAAGACAGCATGCTCCAGCATGCTCCTACAGGACCAACCCATGTGCACAAAGCGTCTCTTTGTGCTATATCCGTGGCCTCATACTTAGTGAGTTTGATTATTCTTCTCATAGTCATCCGTCCGAACCAGCTGAGGTCTGTGGATTAAATAATAACGCCTTTGTCTGAAGAGATACACTGATGTGTGCGTTTCCATAATGTGTAGGCTGGTGCTTGTTTTCATGGCGTGTTTCATGTTCTGATGCTGGTGTGTTGTTGCAGGTAAACGATCATGATGGTGAAAGAGGTGGTCTTGCTGTGGACGCTGGCTCGTTTGGCAGCTTCAGTACAAATCCTGGTGAGTGTTTCAGAGAAGCTTTTGAAGCAGTTTAAAGACAAATGCAGAGTATCACAAACACTGCATACAAAGCTCTCCGACTTCGAGAAAGAAAAGAAAAAAAATCACATGATGCATGCGTGATGTGTTGTATATTAATGTACGCTTCAGGGCTAATTCACTACACTTACATTACAATGAATTTAATACCATGTTTGCCTTTGCTTCAAGGTGGATAACAGCAATAAAACACTGGCAAACATTCCCGCCACCTACGATGTAAACATAACCAGTTTAATCCTGCACCACAACCGCATCGTGATGAACAGCGTGGACACACAGGCTTTGAGAAATTACTCCAACCTGATAGAGCTGGACCTCTCGTACAACCTCATAGAGCAGCTGCCTGATGGAGCTTTTTCTGCTCTCGGCAGTCTGGAAACGCTCCGTTTAACAGGGAATAAACTACAAACGATAAGGAACGAGACGTTCACGGATTTGAAGAAACTCAAGATTCTGGATCTGGCCGAGAATCCATGGAACTGCACGCAGGAGTTACTGACGCTTGTGAAGTGGATGGATCATGGGGGACTGCAGACAGGTAGGATCTGCTCTGATTAAACATAGGAGCAGTGGAATTTTTTGCCACATTTTGTAGTGCTACAACCTGGAACTGAAATGGACTTAATTGGGATTCTATGTTGCGAAATCCACACAAAATATCCTATAATATTGCACAATTATTTCCAAATAAAAAATATAAAACACTGCACATCGCCCTGAGAACGCCACAGCAACAGTGAAGCACAGTGCCGGGAGCATCGTGCTGAGAATAATCCTTGGTGTCCTGGTTGCTTCTCTGACTAATCGCCCCTCTTTACCTAGTCAGTCACTTTTGATGGACGGCTTCCTCAGGGCAAAGTTCTTTCCATTAATGGTGCTCTGTGGGATGTTTAAGGTTTAGATCCTGAACAAATCCTGATCGATCCTTTTCCAGAACTTGTCCCTGACTTGTTTTTTACAGCTTGATCTTCATGATGCCATTTGTCTAGATGTGTTCTCCAACAATCTCTGGGGTCTTCCAAGAACCAAGTGTAATTATATCAAGATCATATGACACTTTAATTGCATACAGGTCAACTCCATTGTAATAATGACGCGAAGGCTTCTGATTGCGCAAGAACTAATTTAAGGATTCCACAACATTGGATAATTATGCAATCAATTATGAATACTTAAACAATCACTTTTTTTTTTATTTGTAAATCATTTTGCAAACTATATTCATTCTCATCTACTTCAATATTATGGATTATTTTGTGTAGATTCATGGCATATAAACCCAATTAAGTGCAGTTCAATTCCAGGTTGTAACACTATAAAATGTGGAAAAGTTCAAGGGGCGAGTACTTACAAAAGCACTGTACGTGCACTGCTCATTAGGCAGTAATAACGTAATAATACTCGTTACATGTTTTGCATTTCAAGGACCAAATGCCACCTGTACCACTCCAGAGAACCTGGCTGGAAAAAGAATCCTGGATGTGCTCAGTACATCAACAAAAGTGGTACCTCCAGTTACAAGCAGTACAGTCCCTACTACAAAAACCACTTCTACTTCTACTACAGTAACAGCATCCAGAAAAACCTTTATTACCATCCAAAGTTCACCACGTCAAGGGTTGACCACAGTAAGCAGTCACAACGTTTCAATCAGAGGTGACTATGGTTGTTTGTTTTTGTATTTCTGCCACACACCGAGCATACTGAGACATCAATTAGCCTATGTTTGTCAGATTTTGGCATTTACATACACTTGTGTAATCTACTAATGGGAAAAATTTAATCTTTTTAAAAACGTAACATATACTGCTAGCTATTCATTTATAGACACAATAAAACATCAAAATTGCCTTTTCTCATGAAGACTGGCAAATGTACCAAACTTTTGATCCCTTGTGCAAAACCATACTCATCTCTATAGTTGAAGTGCAATCCAACAATAAACCCGCTGACGAAGAAGCATGTGATACCTAATTAAATTTACTTCCTGACATGGTTTGATATGGAATTTGCCTTAAAAATGCATCGTTTTTCTGCCATTTTAGCGGTGTTGTGAAGCCTTGTGCTTCTGTGGCAGCTCTTCTTTATAAAGTTACGTTTGCACACAATAGAGATCCGATTAGTGTGCTATTGTAGTGTGATTTTTTCGTATGGTGTTTACCCGAATAATTTAACACGTGAGTGGTGAATTAAATAATAATGAACTATGACCTAGAGATCTGGAACTCTTCTTCGTATCTCCGCAAGAAAGTTTTCCTTTCTACAGGCAAACAAACAGACTGCTGTTCTAACCGTTCAAGCAAACAGTAGGAAAAGCAAAGATGAACAATGATGCTCTGTGTAGGTTCAGTAGACACTGATAAGATGTGGCAGGCATGAACTTCTCAATAAAAAAATATGCACTTTTACTCTGAGGGCATCTAAAAATTGACAATGACCATTAGTTTGAAACTTGTTTATAAATAAATAAATATATATAATAGCAGTATGTGTCTTGCTTTGACTGAAGCTGACAAGACGGTGGCGACCAACGCCTGGAAGTTCCTAACTGGAGTGATCGTGATCATTCTCTGCTCATCCATGGTCATCATATGCGCGGTCAAATCACCCATCTGGTACAAGATGCTCTTCGACTACCAGCACCAGAGGCTGCACGAAGCCGAGGAGCCGAGTATCTTTAGCACAGGCCGCTACTCCAACTTCAGCCTGGACACGGAGCAGACGGAGACCAGCGCTAACGAGCTGGACCAGGGCCTTACGGGGCCGGCCGAGGATGAAGACGGCTTCATAGAGGACGGCTACATTCAGCCTGAGGACTACAAGGAGCATGCTGACGATGATGAAGTATAAACTGAGTGACCCTCCCTAAATGGGTCACAATGACTGACGGGACTGTTTAAGGTTCAATAGAAAACAGGTCCGTTTGAGGCATGCTAAGCGAAAGATAGAAGTCTGGATATGACAAGTCCAAACATATAAGAAGCAGCAACTGTAGAAATGCATGTAGAAACCAGATGTGGTGAAAGATAAACGGTGCAAATCCTTGTTGTCATCTTGTGACTGAAATTCTTCCCGATGAAACTGCTACACTTATTCGTTTTCTAGAACAGAACAAGCTTCACAGGTTCTAAAAGTAAACTTTTATCACTTATTGATATCACAAGTGTATTCAGAAGGTGGCTCTTTTTTATGTTTAAATGTCGATCAGAAAATGTTGTACAAGTTGTTGGCTTAAATGTTGTATAAGTTGTTCCTTTGCATCTTTTTTAAAGCACACTGAAGTTAGATTGTCATTAACAAGCTGTGAACTTTAATCTTTAACCACACTGTGCAGCTCAGCTCTGTGATTTATAAAACACTTTATACCACATTGTTTAATCTGATTGCTCAAAAGGTGTTGATTGTTCTTCTCCATAGTGACAGATCATTCACAGGGACATGTATGGTAGACACTCCATATAATTAATAAAGACTAATAAACAGTCAATACAGGGTTTCACACAGTTTTTTTGAGTGTTGCATCCAAAAACGCTTGATTGTTTTGCGGCTTTTTTAAAAAAAAAAAATTTTGATGTGACTTGCAGAGTTTTTGTGCTTTTTTTTCCACGGAAAACTTCTTGAATCGGTGAAATCGCAATCGCACGAAATTATTGTGCGCTTCCGTTCGCGGTGGTTTATTGGTAAACAAGACCTTTTCGCTGTACTCGTGTTCGATGACAAATGTTGTGATGACAAATCTGCAGAAAATCTGCGGTTATTTTGAGAAATTTGCAAGCTCCTCCGAACACTGTCGAGTTTGCTTGATTTTGCGTTCGTTTCTGCGATCGCAAAATCGCGAAATCCTGGAAGGCGTGAATAAAGCATGCTGATATTTAGCGTAGCTCAATAGAGAAGATAAATACAGTGACGTTTTCTGGAAGGAGATGTTTATTTCACATTCTTCGTGAGCTTTCTGGTTTACCGCCTTCATGACAAGCTGCTTTATTTTTTGTTTTTTTCGTTTGTCTTATTAACGGACGTTCCACAACACTAAACGTAACCATAAACTGATTAAAAATATGTCCTGTCATTTAATTAAGTTTAAAAAATGATAACCGTTGGCTAAAAGGAATAAAACCTATTGCAAAGTCAGCTTCGGGTGTGGAGACAGTAACTCGTTGATTATATTTCCTATAACAGCACACGCCTTCAAGGTCTTTTAATCCTTACACAGGCCGCTAAGCCGTTCGAAATATCTTACGTGTATGGAACTGATCAAATGAATGTCGATATATGTTAATAAAAATTTTTGCATTACTTTCACTTTAAAAACAAAAACCAGCTAAAATCAGGACAGTGTATACGTAGAATCAGATTAACAGCACCATCTTGTGTACTCTATCAGTCAGCCCTGATGTTGAGTGCTTATGATGAGATATTTGTGACTCGAAGGCAACTTACTCTCTTCTCTCTGTGAATATGGCGTCTATGCTTTGGGCTTCTCGGTCGTTCTGTACTTTCAGCTAAAACGTGTGAAGAGAAATGTGACATGAAAAACACTCCGATGTAAAAAACACCACTGAAGTACTGAAAAAAAAAAAAAACAATAATGTAACGATGCTCACCATGCTGATTTCATTCATTACTTCATCCATTTCTGTGTTGGTGTTCAGTTTGTCAACCAGCTGAAAGTTTCACAAACAATAAATCACCTTAAATGTAGAATACTAATCATATTTAATCTGTGTGGAGTTTTTTTTTTTTTTTTACTTAACAGGAAGTTAACTGAGAAAATACAAACACATAGAATTCCTGAACTGTTATACTGAAACCTTTTTAGCTGTTTATTTATCGTATAGTTTCAGCTCTATCATTGTAACTGTTGGTGTGTACCATGTTGTAGTCCGCCAGTTGCCCCTGTAGATCCTTTATTTCCCCAGCAAGGCTCTCGGCTCTGTACGAGCGAAAATGTTTCAGATGAGCAAATGCATCCTAAAGAACAAGCTTACTGCCGTAATGCTGTAACAAAACACATTTGACCTTTTTTCATATGACAGGTAAACCGAGTTCTCCTGGTTGAAGACGTCGATCTCCTTCTGTAGCTTGCTGTTCTCGGTTGTAAGCTCATTTATTTTACTCCTGTAAGGAAAAGAGATTACACATGAGATACAGTAATTAAACATAATGGACTGCTGAGCTTAGCTAATGTTAGATAAAAATGTGTTGTTTTTTTAATTTATTATTCTCTCTGGTGTGTTAAATCTTAGGATCCACACTTACTGTATAAGTTTTAATCGGATTCCCTGTTTTGTTGCGTAATGTATTTATTTATCAATTATTTATTTTAAGATTAATTGTGCTTATAAGAAGTAGCTTTGAAAAATGTGCTCAATTAATGTGTCAGAAAATAAGAATTCAATAACTTATCGTACCTGTGAAGAAATATTAGCTTTTAACGTAAACTACAATGTTTTTTTTGTTTGTTTTTTTTTAAAAAGGCGATTTTGCTGTCGCATGCATAAAATGATAAAGTGGTAAAAATGCAGGATAAATCAATTATGATTCTAAATTGCCTGAATGATTGTGATGCATACTTGTGATTTACATTCTCATTTAATAATTAAGAAATTATAATAATTTATGATCATTATCGATCATTCCTCTCTACTTTCTGGCTAGAACGTATGGATAATAAATGGCTCACCGGAGTAAACCAAGGTAGTAGGACTTATCCAGGATTTGTCTCTGGGGTCCTGCAGAAGGAAGTGAACCACAAAAGGCTTGTAATACAGGTAGAAACTAAGTAACATTAAATGCTGTATTTTAGAGAAGCACCTTTCCCGCCGCTCTTCATTCCACTGAGACCCTGTTGCGTGACAGGACGATCGGTCACTTTAATCTGAGCTGATAACACACCCGTCGTGGCAGTGGCCCCAGCCCTGGTCCCTGGACGTCCAGTACCTGGCACCGTCTGGAAGACATAACAGACATGTAACTGGATGTGGTGTGATTAGTGAGCTGGCAGATTTATTTATTTTTTTAACCTAATCTCTATTCTCAGCTTCTGTAGCATATCATATAAGTAATGACCACAGACAAGAATTTCAACACGTATCTCTGTACTGAGAAAATAACAGACGTCTATTTACTCCAAACTCTCTTATAATGGATGTTTACATACTGTTGTTGAATAAATGTTCTAAAAAAAAAATCTTTATACAGTTAATTAACGCTCTATGTGTGGAATAAAACATTTGAGGGTGTGCTGTTATAGGAAAATAATCAGTGTGATGTGAAGTTACTGTTACCATAACGGCATGCCCCAGCTGTGTTTTATTCCTCTTATGCCAGAAATGACATTTTTATTAATTAAAGTACATTGCGTTGTACTTTTTATCCATTTATAATTACATTTAATGCTGTTGAATGTCCACTAAGCAAGTTATCACTTAGCTATAAACAGTCCTTCCATCACGTTAAGTTAGTAATGGGGGGGGGGGGGGGGGGGGGGGGTTATTATGCAGCTTATTATCATCAGGAAACCACAAAACGTACACTCCTCCTTTAAACTTTAAGTAGAGGTTTATGTCTGACTTTTACAAAGTGCTGACATTGGAGACTCCTTCACTTAAATAAATAAATAAATAAATAAATAAACCTCTCCTTACAGAAAGCGTCACCATAACAATGATTATACTTGGATTACCTGGCATACATGTCCGGGTGAATGAGTTGTTACTATAGATATAGAAATGATAAACAACCACTGAGATCATATCACACACACCCCCCATTCTGATGGCTGATGTGAACATTACCCGAAGCTGCCAGTATGATTTTATTCGTTGCACTGCTGCCATGTGATTGGCTGATTAGATAATTGTATGAATGAGTAGGTGTACACGTGTTCTTAATAAAGTGCTCGGTGAGTGTATATACTGACGGTTGTAGTTGTATGCACTGAAACCACACAATATTTATTGGATATTTAATCCATTGTTTGCTCATTGAACTGAGATCACCCGGTTGGTCCTCTCACCCCTGTTCCCACTCTGAACGCTGTCTGTGGAGGTCTGACGCCAGTTGGAGGTCTTGCAGTCCCCGGGACTAAAGAACTACGGCTCATAGGCCTGCCTGATGGGGGTCTCTGACTTGCCATAATGGTTTAATCTGTTAGGAATATACAGGAACAATCACCTCAATTATTACTGTACGGGAAAAAAGTCTGAGATTGGGTGCTACAAGCACAAAACATTTATCATGGATATAAGTGCAACATTTCATATCATTCAGTCTCAAACGTAATTTAAAAAAAAACACACACACAATAAGTTCTATAATTAATTAACCTCATACAAAATAAAAGAATTCACTTGAAATAATTGAACCAGCTAATTCTTAGCTTTTGCTTTGCAATAATTAGCTTAAATTATTAATAAATTAAGGCTACCAGAATTACTGTCTGTTTTAATACAAAAAAAAAAAAACATTAATAATAATAATTACAATTTACTTACCTAGTAAGTGGGCCGTTAAGGTCACTGTACGTTAGCTCCCTAACTAGCTGTTTTGGAGTAAATCTGCTAAGCTAACGCGTTATTTATCGTTAGCACGCTTTGCTATCCTTAATCTATTCCTTCTAAATCTTTTCTTTTTTTAACAAATGTAAAATAATAATATTTTCAACATAAAATCTCGTGCACTAATGTTGTGCGGTAAACTACAAGCATTTTGTAACGGACGGCTCGTGCTGCTGTTGTAGAATTGGAGGACTCTTCTGCTGTTGCCAAGCAACCTGTAAGAGTTCTCGCGAGATGAAACGTCATAAAAACGTTCGCGTGCTCTCGGCAGACATACTGAAATGTTAAGGGGGGGAGCATACTAGCGTACTAAGTAACATAGTACGCCAAAAACAGCAATCAATTTGTCGTGTATACTAGTTAGTAAGGTAGTATGGATTTTATCTGGCTTTATTTTGGAGTCAGTCAATAGTGAATTCGAACTGTATTTAGAATATGTATTGTTTGGGTGTACTAAAACTTTTTTTTTTAAAGAAAACTCGAAAGTTTTATTTGTAATTTAATTATTAATTATTATTTGTAATTTAATGATTAATTTAATTCGTTGAATGTGAGTATATAATTGTTTATGGTGCATTGGACAAGCATGATATATGTTTCAGATGTGTGACGTATGATATCCTCATTGTGTTTATCTTTGCTTTTTTATTTTATTTTAATGAAACGTGGCTTAATCCAAAATAGCTTCTTACTTATTATATAACATTAAATAAAATATTCCCCGCGACCCAGTAGGATAAGCGGTATAGAAAATGGATGGATGGATGGATGGATGAGATATGAATAAATTCTGCAACTTATAATGTACTATGTACTCTACTACACTATTCAGAACTCCAGAATTTGCATCTTTCATATTTTTTAAATGCATAATATAAATAACATCAAATGAGTATGAGTAGACACTATTTTATTATTATTATTATTATTATTATTATTATTATTATTATTATTATTATTATTATTTAAATACAGTATTATCTGAGATTGGGTCATGTATTGTTTCTGTAAAACACTGGTTTTAAAATTATTCACACCCAACAAATAATATTGTCAAATCCTGTCCTGCATAACCACGACTTCTTCCTGTAATATCTAAGAAGATGATAGCACGTTTAGATGGATGTAATCACAATAATATTTTGCTAATTCTCTTGTGTGGTCCCAATAATAATGAAGATAACTACTGATCTGTCCTGCATATTTTAGTGTTGTCCCTGCTCTAACACACCCACATCAACTCGGGAAGGGTTGTTAATTAGCTGATTAATTGCATCAGGTGTGTTAGAGCAGGTTGAGCACTACACTGTGCAGGTCAGGAATTCAGATTCCGGGATTAGGAATATGTTATTGCACCACTGTGCCACGTGGAGGCGCTAAAAGACCAGTTTTTAAAAAAACTGCTCCATACACACAAAAAAAGAATAAAATCCGACTAAGTTCAAATGTAGAAATGCAACACCACACAAGAAGGGAGGATAGCACACAGGTTGGAGTTTATAGAGAATAATTAGAGGGCATGAAAGATATTATTTGCATAAATTAGGTTAACAAAAGGGGTTCGGTTTTGCAGCATGCAAATGCGTGTATTTGCAAACCGCATCAGTGAGGTGTCTCTTCACTCGGATCTCCTTTCTGTGCATTGCGTTCTTTCTCAGAAAGTGCACGTGAACGCGCATTCTAACAACATTTTAAAAATAATAATAATAATAATAACAATAAAAAAAAGCAATGGCATTTGGCGTAGGTGTTGTAAAACTTTTATGCAAATATAGTGCAGCAGTTTGAGAGCTATCCTCATGAATTTGTTGCCCAAACTGCATCCTCGGGCATTATGAGTAGTGCACGAGCGCGCTGGAAATTCTTCAAATATGGAATTTTAACAATTTCCAGCGCGCTCGTGCACCACATTTTAAGAATTTCCAGTACGCTCGTGCACTACTCCTAATGCCCGAGAATGCAATTTGTATTGCAGGGAACAACTCTAAAGGACGCGCGGGCGCGTGTATGCGCGTTCCTGATGCACTGCGCATGCTCCCAGTGCTCCGCCTTGTTTCAGAGGGATAGGGATCATCGCCTTCCTCGCGCTGAAACTTGGCCGCTCCATGTAACATTACCGAATCCGGGTTGTGTTGTTTTCCAGTCCTCGGTATGGACTCTCAGAAAGTAAGTAGTATTACAGCATTGGTGTAGTATGACATGAACGCTCTTAATGCAACGCGCGTGTTTAATAACGCGCTTATAACGCCGAGGCATTGCACCGTTACACTGTATCCTATCCGGTCATTTGATCAACTCTGATATGGGAGGGTCAGAGTGTCATTCTTCATTTTCTACTCGTGTGCACCTTGCATTTAATTTCTACATCCGGGACGCTGATTCATGGTCGAACGATGATGCAGTTTTGAGTTGCATGTTTTATTGCTCTGCTTGTTTGCTTTAGGGATTCGTTGCCAGGCGGTTACAAAGAAATGTAACAGGACTATTCATTGCATAATGATTGTTATATCGTGCATGTCATCCTAGTATACCCTAGGGTCTATTAAACCAATGTAAATAAGATTGGCTTGATGCATATACTAGTCATCACTGTTACAAAGGTGCAGTGCTGAATCCAGGATAACAAGTGATGACAATAATTCTTTAAGAAGATTACAAACACTAATATGGAATAGGCATGGTGGCTTAATGGTTAGCACGTTTGCTTCACACCTCCAGGGTTGGGGGTTAGAATCCCACCCTGTGTATATAGAGTTTGTATGTTCAGCCTGTGCTTTGGGGGTTTCCACCGGGTACTCTGGTTTCCTTCGGGAGTCCAAAGACATGCATTGTAGGCTGATTGGGAATCTCTATATTGTCTGTAGAGTGTGATTGTGTGTGTGATTGTGCTTTGTGACAGCTTGGCGGTTGGCACCCTATCCAGGGTGGCCCCCGCATTGTACCCCAAGTTCCCTGGGATAGGCTCCAGGCTCCCTTGTGACCTTGTAGGATAAAAGGTATGGAAAATAGATAGATGGATGGATGGATATGTATATGATTTTTTTTTTTTTTTTTTTTTTTTTTTTTTTTAAACCTACAATGGGTTAAGCTGTGGTCTTATCAAAAGTTTATTCTGGTCCGGAAAATGGTCAGTCGTTTTATAGACACCTAAGATCCTGGGGCAGAGCTTTGTGAATATGGACAGGAATTATTCAAATATCGAACCCATCTTGAAAAAAAAAAAAAAAAAAGACCAGTCTTACTGAATGCAGCTTTAATGGTCTAATAATGTGAAATTATCAGGCTGTTATTTAAAAGAGAAAAATCTCAGTGCCTTAGTGTTAATATTCTGCCCAATCTACAGAATGATCGGTAACTCAATATAAAACACGTAAAAACATTATCCACATTTATCACATATGACATTTCATTGATGTACATCAGAAAGGGAAAGATAGCATATGAGGTCTTTATATTTACACATTTAATGATGCTTATGTGGATCGTTCTACTGTATATAAGAGCCTGCACGCCTACAAGCAATCACTGTGTGCAGTCTCTGAGTCTAATGAGAGGACTGGGATTGTGC
Source organism: Ictalurus punctatus (assembly GCF_001660625.3). NCBI lineage: Eukaryota > Metazoa > Chordata > Actinopteri > Siluriformes > Ictaluridae > Ictalurus > Ictalurus punctatus. The sequence goes on along the minus strand of NC_030443.2, from coordinate 16,384,379 downwards.
GTCACACTGAAGCTTATCGAACTCAGGTGATGTAGTCGAACATGCACTTGCGGTTATGTCCAAACTAGATCGCTGCATTGTTTTGATGAACACAAGAGCAGTGAACACTGTGTAGCAGAACTGTTTGCAAATGGTTGGGTTTGTCGGGTTTACTTATTGTATTTCATGTAACACGTAAAGACGTGATTGGGGGAATTGTTGGAGAGATGTGTTATTTAAAGAAGTCTGTTTACTGTCCGCCAATTGTGATGCTAGCCCTTGCTAAAGCTCCACCTAAAGAGAGTGATGCAGCGGCGCTTTAGTCCTTTAGTCTGTCCAGCTCTCTCAGCACCTCATCTGTACACTCATACTTCACTAACTAGCTTCCCTTTCAGAAACATCTGTTGAAGTGCTTAAAGTGTTCAATCCAAGTAATTATATTTCAAAGCGATGGTGGATTGTGTAACTGTGGGGTTGATACAAAATATTGTGACTCATTGTGATGCACAGTGTTTGTAGTTTAGGGTACTACACACATTCCCATGCTGTTAGAGATGAAGGTGGCTCGGAAGGTAACTTGATCATGTGTTTAGTCAGCGAGAGGACTGAAGTGGAACATTACAGGTTTGCATTACCTTTCCTTGAGGCTTTATACCCATTCACTTATGTAGAGGAGAGAGCAGCAGGTAGGAGAATTGAATTTCTTTGCCATGTATTAAAGCATCGACATCTTCAGGTTTATATATTCTATAATCTATATATAGAATGTTAGAGTAAGGCGTGGCACAGGTAGGGCACAGGTGTGTAAAAAGTGTGCTATTTTTAATGAGCAATCAGATGACAGGCAGGCAACATCAAATATCTATAATCACAAAACATGGGGAAATAGGTGAGGATCAAAATCAGGAAACATGGAAACTAAGCCTTGAAAGCAAAGACGAATAAGGCTTGGATATAAAGCACAATAAGCAACAAAAAACAGAACCAGCAAAGCACAAATAGACAAACTAATTAATGCCTAAACACAGAACAGGTGCATACCTTTAGGCAACAAACCAATGACATGACAGGGGCAGATATAGAACCAAAAACAAAACAAAGAACATGGCAAAACAAAGAAAAGCTCAAGCAGCATTGGGAGTTGTGTTGCATTCTGAGAAGGGGAGTTTGCGAAAATTTGGATAAAATTTCTTATTTGTCAAATGTTTACGTCCAAATGGACATACGAATGAGGTAAATACAGTCCCGACACAAAGTGGAGTCTTGAGCTCTAAATCAACAACCTGCGCTGACACTGGTTGCAGAGGAAGCCCTAAAATCTGATTCTCACAATATAATGATGTCATAGGCTTTTAAGGAACAGTCAGAAAAATAATAATAATAATAATACATTTTATTTATATAGGACTCTTTCATAACTGTCATCTTAATCTGTTTCACAGGACATAAGTAATAGATCTAATTTAATTAATTAAACCCCCGAGAAAATGAATGAGAAAAGGAAAAAAATATTAGATAAATCCGTATTTAAAACAAACTTGGAATAATATTATCATCCACATAACTTCCAGATTTTCAGCTTTAAACTTCATGAGACAGGGCTAAGCTGGAGAAATTTTGAACGTGTGCTGAGGGAAAATTCTGGTTAGCCAAGATGGCCGACACCGTAGCGTTACAGCATTCAGCTACACTGTAAAGGTTTATTCATGTTTATATATGTAGTCTAGAGTAAGTCTCACTAAAACACACCAGAAAAAAGAATTGGAAGGGGTTAGAGGCAGATATTAACAGAGATTTTGGCTGAAATAGACTTTAATGGGTTGTTAGCTACATGTCTACATACAGTGCCCTCCATTAATATTGGCACTCTCGGTAAATATGAGCAAAGAAGCTGTGTTTAACTTTTGATCTTTTGTTCGAAAAAATTTCACAAAAATACTCTGCTCTCATGGATATCAAACAATTGCAAACACAACACGGTTTTATTTAAAAAAAAAAAATCTTTGTTAAATGTAGATGTGCAAGAATTATTGGCACCCTTTCAGTCAATATTTTATGCTACCTCCGTTTGCCAAGATAACAGCTCTGAGTCTTCTCCTATAACGCCTGATGAGGTTGGAGAATACATGGCAAGGGATCTGACACCGTTCCTCCAAACAGAATCTCTACAGATCCTTCAAATTTCGAGGTCCACGCTGGTGGACTCTCTTCTTTAGTTCACCCCACAGGTTTTCTATGGGTTTCAGGTCAGGGGGCTGGGATGGCCATGGCAGGACCTTGATTTTGTGGTCAGTAAATCATTTTTGTGTTAGGCCAGATATTTACTAAGGGTGTCAGTATTAGTGCAGGGAACTCTATGTAGCTACAATAGCTATATATATTATCTAAATTTAGTGTAGAACTAAAGAAACAAACATTGGACAGCAAATGTGTCTTCACATTTGAATTAGATGTTTTTTAACTCCTCCCTTAAAATCTCTGCATTAGGTCACCTTTGGTGATTCAGTTGTGGTCTGTGGCTGAGGAAAGTGAATTGTTGGAAAACCAGAATACAACGTGAATGGGAAAGAGGAAATCTGTGTGTGTGTGTGTGTGTGTGTGTATGTGTGTGTCCTTTGCTTTGGTTACAGCAATGTAACAGCATGCCAATATGTCCTGTGATACCAATAGTAAAGCTAAGCCTCTGTCGTATTTTAGGAAACTGCTGTGTCATATTTCCACACTTTTCACTGGAACTATTTTAATTCCTGTTTGGAAGATTGGGACGTCATTTCAACATTCAGAATTTCTTCATTCTGCCGTAATTTTACACTATTCTCTTAGCATCTAACATCATATGGCTAATCATGTTGTTTGCTGTTTGTTGCATTGTGTTAGCAAGCACACTCTTACTAATAAAAAGTAGCTTCAGCAAGGATAATCACTACTTACTGCCAAAAATTGAAACCACTGTAATTACATAATCATAGATAAGTAGTTACATGAATGGATCATTTTCAATGCTTGATAGCTTTGTTTGTACCTGGCTAGCTGATCATTTGAATAATTGCCGACGTATTACAAACATTTAAATTCCCTACAGTCAAATGTCATGGGACAAAGGTGTCATAAATGATTTCGTGTAAAGGCTGTATTTGCCAATTGGTTATATTAGAATTAGAATGACTCATAGGTCACCAGGGTTCAAGATGAAATTTTATTCACAACTCAAAATTAACGTAAAATGTGCTTTGAGGATTACATGATGAAATGAGAAGCAGGTTGTAATGAAGGGCTAATTGACACCTTGACATGTCTGTCTCATCATTAAACTTTCAATAATCCATAGTAGTTACTGATGACTGAATGATAACACAGGCGGTAAAGGCGTTAAGGGATTTTTGAGGAAAAGGGGTTAAGAGTCCTTCCTTGAGATTCAGCAAGTGTTTTGGGTGCCTATGTTGGTCCTCCTTATACAGCGTTGTGCCAATGCTGGGTCAGTGTTGGCAAAAGCATACTTTTTTTAATAACCCTGCCAAATTCGGTGAACATTGTTAAAGGAGGGCCAACGTATCCACCCATAGTGGATGTCGGCTTTGCCAGTATTGGGCCAATGCCGGCAAAGGAGCACTTTTAATAACAACCCTGACAACGTAGGTCCAACATTGGTCATGGTGGATTTGAAGGTGGCTGAAAGATGGCCCTGGTGGCCCGATGTTGGTCTACTGGACAAAAATATGTTGGGCCAAAACCATAAGTCAGAGCCCTATTCCAGTGCTATCTGAGCTTATACCTTATCTCTTATTTAATGCATATAGTAAACAATAAAACAATAAGTAATATAGTAAAGAGATAATAAGTTGAGGTCAGGGCAAGGTCAAAAGAGATCTATGTTTAAGTCAATGCCTAGACCATGGGTGTTTTGTACACCAAGTTGAGGTCATGGAGAGGTCAAAAGAGACTCCATCAAAACATCATAATATTAGTACGGTTTTTTTGTTTGTTTGTTTTTTTAGATTTATTATATTGGCTTTTAAAAGGATAACACTATGTTACAGTGATTACATGACATGAAACACAAGAACATAAAATCAGCCAATCAATCAATTAGACATTTAGGGTTAAATTGGTACCAGTTTTAGTGTTTCTAAACAGAAACTGTCCTCTAATTCCAAGTCTGCCCTATCCATATTTATTGTGTCCCAGGTTAGTTGCCCCAGTCTATTCTCTCGTATTACTCATTTGTTTTGCAACTTTCTTACAGAGCAACAGTGTCTCGTTGCGTCTCGTCTAAAGATAGCCGAGTAGACTAATCCTTAAATCTGCCTAACGTAGGAACGTCTCTCTCTTTCTCTCCTTTTCGGATGCACTATGAGAAAATAAATTGTTATCCTGTCCCCTGCTCTACCTAACATGCACAATGTGTATCATGTTCCCCAAGTTATCTGTTGTCTGCTGTGGGAACTCTGAGGTCCCCGGAAATCAATAAATAAATAAGGCAACAGGAACACAGCAAGCCTGGCATAATTATTATGGGTGTGTTCCAATCGGTGTAGCCTCATGGTCCCAGTGGGCTTATTGGAAAGTTTATTTCAATGTATTTAAGATTTATTGGCCTGTATGTTTGAATGGTGCTGGTGTATAGACTGTTTGGGAGGTTCGTGTTCTAAATCAAGTAAATTTAGGAAGCTGTCCGATTACAGAATGCTTTGAGGGAACTCTATAGCTGTTGACCTTCAGTGATCTATGGAGCTTCTTGAATGTAAACAGCCACATGAGTACAATTTATGTGCTACTCCTGTTAACTGAAACCCCACTCAGTATTTAGGGTTACAGGATGTGTATGAGAACATTATAAGCTCTGGGCCAGTACTCTAGAAAGACTATGTTTACAATCTGCCTAGTAATCCATTGATAATCTGGCTGATTATTTGTGATTATTTAGAAAATAACAATACACACTTGGAATAAATGTTTCTCAAAGGGCCTTGGCTTATGAAAAGTGGGTATTTCAAAACAATCATGGAGTCAAATCTAGATGCCAGCCTGCAGTCAGTCATGGAAGATGGCCGCTCTCTACACACACCACTGGTACGGTCATTAGAGGAGGTGGATAAAATCCTGAAAGTGCAGGAAGATGGTACTAAAACGTATGGATGCCAGATCGTCATACCCTCATGTGTTTGTTGAACATCCCATTCCAAAGTTGGTACCCTGTTTGCTCCTATAACAATCTCCACTCTTCTGGGAAGGCTAGATTTTGGAATGTGGCTGTGGGAATTTCTTCCTGTTGAGTCACTAGAGTATTAGTGAGGTCAGGCACTGATGCGTAGTCGGTGTTCCAGTTCATACCAAAAGTGTTGAGGTCAGGGGTCTGCGCAGGACACTCGAGTTCTTCCACTCCAGCCTTGGCGAACCATGTCTTCATGGATCTCGCTTTGTGTACAGGGGCGGAACAGGTTTGGACCTCATATTCCAGTGAAGGGAAATCTAAAAGCTACAGCATACAAAGACATTATAAATAATCGTGTGCTTTCGGTGTTGTGGTGACAGTTCGCGGAAGACCCACATGCAAGTGTGATGGTCGGGAGTCCACATACTTTTGGTTATATAGTGTATTTTAAGCACTTGAGCATGAAGGCAGATTTGTGCGTCAGACGGACTTTACTCTGTGGCTCTTCCGCATGAGTTAATATATAGGACAAGCTGCACATGTCTTCGAGGACAAATTACCATAGTATTCTTTAAACAAAAAATGAGCATCAGATGCTGTTCATTATAATGAGTTAGAGGAAAGTGCTTATGGAGTTTTCTTTGGCATTTCTATCATTAATATAGTGTTTACTCCATCTCCTCACATGTGCCAAAATATAACCCGTTAGAAATTGAAGCAGCAAACAGTCTGGACTCGATTCAACACTATATCTGCGAATTGATTGTGTTATTGTTTCTGTTTGGATCTCAATTTGTTGCTTTGCTTCCCCCCCATACAGGAGGCCCTACAAAGAATAATCACCACGTTAGCAAATAAAAATGACGAGCTCCACAATTTCATCGAGACGCTGAGTCACCTGCTGGCTGGAGTTCAGGTAAGACTAATGTGAAGAACTTTAAAACTGGCTTCTCCAGTTTCTCCTTCCCCAATGATAGTGTCAACTGAAACGAACATGTTGGAATTGAATATTTATGTGCTGTGTGATCAGGTTAACTCTAGCCAGGTGGTGTCTGACTTAGAAGAGGAGTTTGACACTCTGTTCTCTATGCTGGAAGAGACTAAGGAGAGTATGACCAACACTATTAAGCAAGAACAGGCCAGGAAATCACATGAACTGCAGGTAACGGCATCCTCTTTGGAGGGTGAAAGTGATTTTAGTGACCACAATTTTTTTTTCCAGTAACTGTGTCGTGTGTGTGTGTGCGTGCGTGCTTGGAGTTTTGTTTGGTTCTCTTCGGCCCAGTCTGGATGATGTCATCATGCTGCCACGGCATTTCTCTGAGCTCACTGAGCAGAGACAATACTGATGAGTGAAATCAGCCCAGATGAGAGATTAGCCATTAGAACCGAGCCCATTCAACCCTACACACAACATGCCTCCTACTGGTCCATTAAACTGTTATTAGTTCTCTAATAGACGTCTCACTGGTGCAGCAGTATTCACACACATGCTAGGTGACCTGAAGCAGGAACAAGAACTCAAACAAGAACTCAAAATCTGCATTTTAACTTGCATGTGCCGAAATTATGCCAATTATAAAATGATAAATCAGAGAATCTACACACTTGGAAATTAGTTGATTTTACGGTAATGCAACCGAAATAGATGGATTCTGTAGCTAACTGTTAGGTAACCTGTATTTTAGTGTTGTTTGTTTTTATGCAGCGCTCAGAAAGCGGATAAATAATCCATTTCCCTTCTTGTGAAAACTGAATTCTGTAGAAAGGCAGATCCTCAGGAACAGAGTTAGTGATAACTAAGAGCTACAGTCTACAGTAGATTGGAAAGACTCCTGTCCAGAGAGTCATATTCAAATACAAAGCACTGGGGTCTGGCAGCCTCGTTGTCAGCCGTAGCCCTTGTTTTCTCGTGCCAGTGGGAACCAGAGAAGGGTGGGAGGAAAAGGAAAATGGAGAGGGAATGGACTTAAAGGGAAAACACAACAAAAACCATCCAAGCTTTATTCACTATTAACAAGATACACTCTTTAATAAATTCTTTTTTTTTTTTGCAACAAAAGTATTGGACCCTAATGGAATCTAAAGGACAAGTTGCATGTTACATGTTGTATAAGTCTTTACTTTAAATGTCATGCTTTTTTCTTTTTTCTTTTTTTGCGGCAAAAAAAGGGGTATTTGTGTTTTTCTTCTTTCTTTTTTAAAAAGTTAACAAACAAGTAAAAGCCTGGGAAAAAAAACCTCCAGCATAAGTTACTATGCAAAAGCTTTGCCTGTAAGTAAATGTGTTAGGTGTATTAACATGAAATATGCCCATCTGCCCATGAGAATTATTGCACATTATATATATATATATATATATATATATATATATATATATATATATATAAACTAAGTATGTAAAATTTTGGAAGACATTTTGCTAAAAAGTGTCAAGTGAGACTTTTGGGATACCCTGAAGATTAAAAGTGAGCAGTAGTACTGAGGTTGTGGTTTATCCATAAGAGAAAGTTCCAGGCTAAGCAACCTGTATTGTAGCCTTCGTTAAATGTTAAGAAGTAGTAATAATAATAATAATAAACTGTAATAATCTTCATGGAGGCCTTCAGTTAACGGAAACTACCGAACAGCTCAAACTCTAAAGTCCAGTAATCCTGAGGTGGATGCAAATCATGGGACAATGCAAGAAATAGAGAACAGACGAGTGAAAATTTGTCCCTGAAGAAGGACAAACTGAAATAGTTGGAAGTCTGCTTAGGAATGTGATAGGAATCAGAATGACTCGGCTAAATTCAGCAGCGAGCCTTCAGACCCTCTTACTCTGTGCACACATTCATCAAATCCTCGAGAAGCATCATAACTCATATGCTAAAAAGGCTTTTATACTTATTGGCAAGAACACTGTTCATAATTACAAACACGTTTACACTCATAACATGCATAGTTAATGTTCAAGGGTGTTTATGTTTAGATTTAATAAGTCTCTTGCTTCAAATGTAGTCGGTAAGCCCATGCTGTTTGTTTTATTGGTTTTGTACTGAAGCTACAAGGCTAATGATGCTAGCAAACAATGTACCTCCACTCCCAAGTATCAGTACAAGTGTTGAAACATTAAAAGGCTGTGAAACCTCATTTTTAGTAAACAAGTTTGTTTACAAGACGGCTGCAATAGCTACAGTGTGCTAGCCAGCTCACTTGAAGATCGTTGCTAAAAGCGCTAACCTATGGTTTTAGCTAAACTGAGAAGTTACCAAGTAACAGTGGACAACAAAGGGTTTGGTTAAAATGCTGTCCAAAGATACAGGCACAAGTTAACATGTGGTAATACATCAAATTGATTGAATTGTAAACCCTAATGAAATTATTATTATTTTTTTTTAAAAATCAAAGAAACAATTTAGCTAAAACGAATTACTTGGTGTCTGAGATTTGCTACGTTTGTTCTTTTTACGAAGCCAGTTTTGCTGACAAGTACAAATATTTTTTAGCTGTGACCCACACAACACAGTTTATCCAAATTTGTGTCAGCCAAAACATGTTTGTTGGAATGTGGAGGAATTAAGACGCTAATGATTACATGTGAGCTAAGAAGAGAATTAGCTTAGTCATATTGGGGGTGTTTTTTTATTTTTCTTCCACAGTGTTGTTTGTATTTTCTACTTTTCTTTCTATCAGAACCAGCTGACTCAGAGCACTAATGCATTGGAGAGTGCAGAAGAGTTGCTGGAGTTCGCTCAGCATGCCCTGGACATCAAAGACGAGGATGAGTTCACCAAGGTCTGTATATATCAAACATCTCACTCACTAATCTACAGTGTTATATTCTGGTCTAATAAAGACCAGAATATAGACAGGGGAAAGCAGCTGAAGATGCTATAGGTAGAAGGTGCATAGAGAATGTTTCAGAATTATAGAGAGCTTTAAGTACTTTTTTAATTAGTAAAAAACTCCACACTCAAACACATTAAATATGTTTATATTCAAATATTTGTGATGTGCTTAGAGATTCTGGTGCTAATTTGTTGCTTTGATGTCACAAGGTGAGACAGTTACAATGGCCTTTTTTTAAAGAGAATTAAATTGAACAATTTCTTTTAGCTCCTATAAACAAAAAAGCAAAGATCTGTTACGTATTATTAAGAAGTCTACGGTAGAAGATGTTGGAAGGAGACGTCGGTGGAAATGTTGGACTAAAAGTCCCAGAATGTAATGCGGCAATACAATGCAGTTATGGCATGGTTAGCGATCTACCAGGTGACGGGCGTGATGGTGTCGATGGCAGTATTAGCATGACAGATTAGCCTAGGCTTTTCACGATAACTGCTTTTTGTTGGGCGATATATAGTTCCAGAAATAATTGCGATAAACGATATTATTGTGATTTGAAGACCATTTTATGCCAGTGATGGTAATATAATGATAATATAATAGCATAATAATGCAAGTACACACTTTCAAAAAACAAAGAACTTTTCATTCTTAAGAATATTTAGACATTGGAATGTCAAAAAAATGTATATCTTAAATAAATAAAACATAACTAATAATAAATAAACCTTTGTTAACAAAGGGGTCATACTTGATCTTGACCACATATCCGTAGTTGCAGAGTAAAATGAGTCCAAATTTCATTATAAAAAACTGCCAGTGTGGATGCCATTGAAGGTCACGTGTTAGTTATTAAGATTAATATGCAAGTTGTTCACGGTGGATTTTTCCTTTCATATAAAACTCTAATTGCTCTGTCACTAAGAAGGAACCCAACAGCTTTCTTTATAAATTGTTTTGGGTTTTTTTTTTTTTTACTAATTGATATTCACTGATATAACAGATCAGTTATTTAAACCTGCATGTCTGTATAATTACACATTTGTATATAAGTGTAATTATAGGTGTAAAGGCATGTTTGGGCATTGTTTACTGATGCACTGATCATGGCTGGTCACGTGACTTTGCATGATTTTCTACATAGTCTTCAGTCCCCTTTAAAGTAAAATAAAACAATGATTATTTTATGGCTTCTTGTTTTAAACTAATCTTTGTGTTTTGCGTGCGTGTGTGTGTATGTGTGTGTGAGAGAGAGAGAGAGAGAGAGAGAGAGAGTCTAGTGCTGCATGCCTCTACCCTGCATGCCTCTACTAACTGCCCGTATTTTTCTCTCCTCTCACTTCCTGTCACTCACTCTCTCTCTCTCTCTCTCTTTCTCTCTTTCTCTCGTTCTCTCTTTCCCTTCCAAGGCTGCCAAACAGATCAAAGATAGGTACAGTACACTCTTGACTTGTCTCTAAGCACACCTACTGTGAGCATGTGTGTATCTGTGTATTCTGGTACCACTACGTCTCTCTCACACACACACACACACACACACACACACATTCACACACGTGTTTAGGTTTGGTGTGTTTTAAAACTGACCTCATATTTGAGCATGAAGTATTATTTGGTAAGATTTTATGCATGCGTGTGTGTGTGTGTGTGTGTGTGTGTGTGTGTGTGTGTGTGTGCGCGTGTGTGCGTGAGACATGACTTTTGACCCAGGGTGTGTCCGGCTGTGTGTCACCGTGCAGGTGGTTCACAGATTGTGTTTATTTACTATAAAGCCTTGATGTGGTTACACGTTACATATGCTTTAAATTGGCTATGACAAGTTGCGCAGTATATCAAGCACAGAGCACCTGATTTTTTTCTTGACGTGGTTCACGACAATCTGTGATTTACTGAAATCTAAAAACTAGAACTGAACTTCACTGTGCAGCTGAACACTGTAACGTTGTGGAGGCGGACATCTTGGCCTAGATTCTTTTTTTCTTACATTTGGTATAAATAATATTTCCAATTTGATAATAACGTGGCCTGACAACGTCATTTAAAGCAAGTATTAAATGAAGACTTGGCCATGTATTTTATCTCATCATTCCAGTGCAAAGTTCAAGAAGCAGATATTAGACACCAAATATGTCTCAGCCGAATAAAATATATTTGAGATTAGTGAAACTTTTGGTGTGGTATTTATAATCGCATAAAGGCTTTGCTTTATACATCAAAATTAGTGGTATTAGTTGCAATAGTGATGGATATAGAGTTACTAATAGTGTCTATAAGTGAATGAATTAGTCAGTAGACTTATTTAAACTTGTTGTTTGTCTGTCTCAGGGTGACGATGGCTCCCGCTTTCCGCCTCACCATGAAGCCCAAAGCCTCGGACAGCATGACCCACCTGATGGTGGACTTTTCACAGGAGCGCCAGCTTCTCCAGGGCCTTCGCTTCCTTCCCGGTGAGTTAGCAAATCCATACAGCTCATTCCAGTTAGGACTTCAGTCAGCCATTATGTGTAAGTTTAATCCAAGATCAAAACTATTACTCAGTACCAAGAATGTGAAGAATGGATTTGTTTTTGTGGAAAGAATATTTTGGCACAGAATGAACGAACAAGGACACGAGAAGGGCGAAGAGATTAAGATGTCCTGCCTGTTTGCCTTGACTGCTTACAATTCCTCCACCATGACACAGGACACATGTTAATTTAGTAACATTAATAGTTTATGGTTAGCTAGGTTAGCTATACAGTGCCTCCTTCTTGAAGAAAGCTGAAACATTATTGCTAGCTAGACAACTAGCCCACCTACTGAAGAAAGCTAAAACATTATTGCTAGCTAGACAACTAGCCCACCTACTGAAGAAAGCTAAAATATTATTGCTAGCTAGACAACTAGCCCACCCCCTGAAGAAAGCTAAAACATTATTGCTAGCTAGACAACTAGCCCACCTACTGAAGAAAGCTAAAATATTATTGCTAGCTAGACAACTAGCCCACCTCCTGAAGAAAGCTAAAACATTATTGCTAGCTAGACAACTAGCCCACCTACTGAAGAAAGCTAAAATATTATTGCTAGCTAGACAACTAGCCCACCTCCTGAAGAAAGCTAAAACATTATTGCTAGCTAGATAATCTAACTAGCCAGAGCCTATTCCTGAAGAAAGCATTACTGCTAGCTAACCAACTTAACTAGCCAGCCATTCCTGAAGAAAGCTAGAACATTATTGCTAGCTAGATAACATAACTAGCCATAGCCTATTCCTGAAGAAAGCTAGAACATTAGCTAAATTAACTAGCCAGTGCCTCGTTCTGTTAGAAAACTGGAACGTTATTGCTAACTTGTTAAGGGACACGTTTCCTCTTGTTGAAAGTCAGGATTATCATTTTAAACTTATACTAGCATATATTTGAGTCAGCGAAATTACTTAAACATTAGCTAATTAATTACAAACTAATTAAAAACATCAGCTGACTGTAATAATATTCTGACTTTTTGTCAGCAGGAGGTTCCAGTTACATCAGTTAGCTAGCTAGCAAGAACCTGCTTTGGTATCTTAAGATACATGAGCATGGCTTTTTTCACTCCCAATTTTGACACACAGTTTAGTTCAAATAAAATAACTGAAAAGTCTCCTTTGTAGCAATGTTGTTATGAATTATGTCCATTAGTACTTATTCAAAAGTTGCGATATACGAGATAATAGCTAGGACTTGTAATAGTGTTGTTACGATTACAGTGTGCATGTCACTTGAGCTGCTGCGTTGTTGTTGTTGTTGTTGTTGTTGTTGTTTTTTCATGTCAGTACAAGCTGGGTGTTTTTTTCTGTTAAGAAAAATGTCTATTGTGACATAATGACACTCCTAAATGTTTGGAAAACTGGAAAGGAAGTGTGGTGTGTGGTTTTAGTGACTTAACACTCCAGGATGGAGGCTGTTTTTATTAGGCATTTGTTGGGAGTGATATTTGAGCCGTCCTGCTCTCGCTCTTCTGCTGTCACTACCGCGTATCCACTTACACTTGGGACATTTGACGTAATGACAGTCTGTTGTATGGCCCATTAGGGACAGCTCTGGCAAAAAAAAAAACCCACAACAGATCTCCAGAATGTAGCAAGTTATTACATGATGATGTAATCCCTAGAGCTTCATCAGCAGCAGAGTTAAAGCATTTTTAATTCATTTTGAAGCAGAATCAGGTTTATGTGCATTGCAAGTAAAATCACATTGCAAACTGCACATTGTGGCAACATTCGCTGTGGGTTTGTGCACCGGACACGGACTTTCTCCTCGGGTTATTCCTGTGCTGTACAAAGCTGTCAGAAAGGATGAACCCAAAGCAGGAAGAATTGTGCTTTAGGAAGATAATGAACAGTAAATCATATATAACAGCCAAGATATTATTGGTATCTGAAGTATCCAACATTGCTAACAAGTATATAACGCTTATAGGTTCCAGTTTAGTATTGCGTAAGCTGTGTAAATAAATTAGAACACAGTAATGCCATTTGTCCAAATGTGAAAGTGACTCCTGGGTCATGGAGGAGTGTGTATGCTTATATTTGTCTCCATGTTGTTTTGCACTGAGGCAGATAGATGATGACTTTCCTCATCAGTAGTGTTTCTGAGTAAACGCCCATGAGGCTCGGAGTCTTTCAGGTTCACAGATGTCCCAAAGCCTGGCACAGCACACCACGCATCTAAAAATAACACTAAACTCACCACTGTCTCCTGTAACTTGCACTAAACTGCAATACAAAACACTCTTTAATTTGTTCAACCTTCCAACACACTCAAATCAATGGTAAATACAAGAAAACAGTCCATTTGAGCTAATTTAGCTCATGCAAGAAGGGTTATTTAAGCGCCACGTGTTGCTGTGACAGCATGGAAGAGCTTTGGCATTAGTGATGAACCCACTTTCCTAGCAGCGGTAATCTAATGCTCTTGTATACGTGCAGCACTGAAGCTCTTTAGGCATGAAGAGTGACTGTAAATCTTCTCTGTATTGATTTTTTAAAGTTAGTTCAGGTACAAATTGTCCCACATTTCCTCAGCATACTACTGTACTAAATAGTATGCCAACTTAGTATTCACCATACATGGCGTAGTGTTCTGACAACCCACTTAGTTCAGATCAGTAATTTTGCCTCTCTGTCTTGAATGGAGCTTGTTCTGTTGATCACCGAAGCATTTATGAGCTCTCTGTCTTTACGGATCTCTCTTGCATTCACTCAGAAGGCCAGTCAAGGCTTTTCCTTAATCTTATTAACCGGAGCCACTTTGAGACTCGGTGATCTGGCTCGATCGCCACCTTTTCTGTTTTGTACACACGCGAAATGTGAAACTGACGCACAGGTCTTGGAGGAGTTGAGTTGCGGTTCAGGGCGGATCTCGCATGCAGAAGCTGAGCTCGTATATTCGTATATCTTCCATTATTTATGTTGTGCACTGTGAAAGGCATGATTCTTAGGAAAGAAAGGACACTTCTTTCCTAAAGAAGGAATATCATCTCCTTCCTTGATATCTTTAAGCAGATTTTGTCCTTAGTAATCTTTTTCATTGATGAGTTGCCTTGTAATCATTACCGCTTGACCCAATAGCTTGTGATTTGCTTCAGATACACCAAGTAGCAGTGGATAAAGGATACACTGCTGCTAATCGATGGCTCCACTAAGTAAACCAGGCGTTCTTGTGGACATAGTCAGGAACAGATGTGTCCAACAGTCCCTATAGGCCGCTTCCAAGCATTCTTTTAATTGAATATCTATCACCATGACAAACTGGAACAAGGTTCTCTCTCCGATCCACTTCGGGTGGGCGTGGCCACCCGTGGCTAATATTCGTTTAAGCGTGCTTTATTGACACCCTTCCAGGCTGCTTTAAATCTCTAGCAGAACTAAACATGGCCAAGAATGGGGAATTGGGATGAATATATTATCACAGCAAGCTATTTTTTGTTGGACCTAGGTCCTAGGTGTCTTGGACTTTTCAGATTTTTGATCAAAAGCTGCAGAACGTGGGAGGGACAAGTGTGATCGCCCTGCTGAAAAAAACAACAATAGAAACCCTCATAGAATTGTAATGGTTTGTAATGGTTATATTGGGAATTGTATTGGTTTGAATGGAAACTGTAATGGTCCCTGTGGGTCTGTACTTGTAATTTGTTGTCTTTTATTGGTGGCATGTTATGTCTAGTGGACACCATTAAGGACCAATAATGGTAATGATTTTAATATTTATATGGAGGAATGTAATGGTAATTATAATAATGATATAAAAAAAATATCACCAAGATGATATAAAATAAAAAAATAATGATTTTTATATTTTATAATGATAATTGTATACGAAAAGTGTACCGTTTGTAGACTAAAATTTTAGGCTGTGTGTTTATGATCTTCAGAGATCGTTTGTGGGCCCACATGTCTTCAATAGCTGGCTCTTCATTGACCGAATCAATGACATGCAAGCCACCTGCACCCATCTGCAGTGGTTACTATCATGTAAATCAGGCATCTGTCACAGAAAGGGGTTTCTCCTCTTTTCCCCGCATAATGAAACACTGAAAAGGAAATGCTCCTTGTCTTAAATAAAATCTTAAGTACTATTCCAGACATACAGTACATAACCATCTGATACATAAATCTGAGCACTACATATTGTATAGAGTATATTTACAGAAAAAAAATGTAGTGTGCAGTAACTTTTTTCACAAACCTTTCCCAGCATGCAACATCGAACAGATAGACAGCATATAATGGACGGAACCAACATGGCTGCCAATGACAGCGGTAGAAAGACAGTATGCAGAGTTGTAATTGTTTAAAAAAATATATTGATATTATATCGACATATTGCCCAGCCTCATGTAATAATCGGGGATTTTATATGTTGCATATAAAGTAAACAAAAAAAAACGTACAAACGCTAAATATTATAAATGTAATTAAATGCCTTACCCATAATAAAGATTTGTAGTATGTGTATAATACATGACAATTTCACTCAGTCCCCAGAGCTCCAGAAATTGATGTCCAGGACTGTGTGGTGATGGACAATGCGGTCACCGTCACCTGGAGGATGGCGGTGGAAGACAGCAAGATCGACCACTACATCCTCGAGTACAGAAAAACCAACCACGAGGGTCTGCCTCGGGTCAAGGATGAGCACCAGTGGGAGATTGTGAACAACATCAAGAGCACAGAGTACACACTAACGGGTACAGACACCAGACACACTGCATGTGACACACACACCAGACACTAATTCTGAAATTACTGTTTTGTAGAAGAGATGTAACTATGTAAAAGAAGAAACGTTGCTGCTTGAAAAAATTAAAATATGCAATATCTCTTATTAAATATCTCTTATTGCATGTGTTATTCTTTTTACATACGGTACAGTATGTTCATTTTTTTGCTCATTTTTATGAAGTGTGCCAATAATTCTGGAGGTCGTTGTATATTGTGCTATTACTGCATACTAAGAAGCCATGGACTAATTTTTTTTTTGTCAGGATTAAAGTTTGATTCCAAATTCATGAACTTCCGGGTTCGAGCATGTAACAAAGCAGCAGCTGGAGATTATTCTGATCCTGTCACACTGGAAACCAGAGGTAAAGACAATAGTAGAAACAAAACAAACTAACTAACATTAAATATGTCAAAAGTAGCTTTAGATAAGAAGGAGGCGTGGCCGCTGTTCCTGTCAGTGATGGAGCTAAAACACCCAACTGTGTTACATCATATTGCATTGAATCACATCGAATAGCTGTGAATCATATTCGATCGAATCGTAAGCTGCTTTAAATGAATCTTTTACACAGCAGATCATGAATCAAGACGTACATTTATGATATTTTACGATTTGGGATTTTATGCAATCAGCTGATTGTATAAATAATACCGTGTATGTAGATATAAATACATACAGTATTAATTACTTTTCTCTTGTGCAGCGTTCAACTTCACCTTCGACTCGTCGTCCTCACACCTGAACCTGAAGGTGGAGGAGAGCGGTGTGGAGTGGGACCCACAGGGAGGTAAAGGCCTGGATAGTAAGGTCAAAGGGAAGGAGAACAAGGGCAGGTATGTTCTCGTATTCCCGTCTATCATTATCACATCACTACTGATATTTCTAGACTAATGTTTTAGATTTGCTCTCCTGAACACATGCTGTTTCTATGGAAATCACTGTTTAGATGGTAGTTAATGTTTTATACTGATTCCATAATCATCTTCTAATAATCAATATTGAATTAGAATATGCATAATGAATTAGATAATAATTACAATTCGTCTTGAGTTGTAAGGCTTGTAAAGGCCTCTCCTGGATCTCATTATGATGGGAAAATGGAGTCATAAGTTATTAAAGCTCATCATTTAGTAAGAACGTAGGTTCCCTTTTCCTCCTCAGCTGTTTCTGGGATCTCCGTGAGGAACTTTTGCAGCTTTTTCCACAACTGTTATTCCTGTCACACATTCCTGTGTTTTGCTTAGGTTTGAATGCGTTTGCCCTTTAACAGCGCAGTCTCCCGGGCGTTTTTTTTTTCTCCTTTTATTCACGCTTTCCTTTTTTTCACCAACAGTGCACACCTCACTAATCTGAAGAACATGACAAGGTGATCTTGTGTTTCTGGCCGTGTGGGATTTGGCCCTTTAGAGCTTTACTGCAACTGTTAACCTCCCTAGTTTCTTCTTCCAGCATGGTTTTCTTGGGATTTGGTGTTGGCCGAAACAGACACCCGTTATAACCTTTACGGGAGGATTGGTTCAGAAACAAAAAAGATGATCGGGTTAGCCGGATAACCTTTAACCTTCAAACCTTTAAATGTAAATTCATGGACAGTTAATTGGAGAATTGGTTTTTATAGCATTGATTATTTTGGAAGGATATCAGGCTAACTTTGTTATTCTGAATCGTTGAATCCCAGAGTTGCTGGGATGAGAAGAATGTCATGTGCTAGTTTGCTGTTTACATAGAATGATAACACGTGTGCGTGTGTGTGTGTGTGTGCGTGTGCTGAAATCTGATGGTCATTTCTAGATGGAGAACATCCTTAAATATATTCAATGTGTATTATTAACAAACCCTTTAGACATGATCAGTTTTCCGTCATGCCTCCATCTATAACTGGCTTTATTACTGACTCTCTCTTCCGGTTCTAGGTTATTCCTTCACACTTTATTCTCTCTAAAAAGAAATGGTGGCATGATAATAACCGCGGTCTATATTAGTCAGTGTTTCTGATCCTTTTGCGTCCAAAAGCGGTAAACTCCTCGTGTTAATCTTTTTCATGCTCACATCTTTATAACTTTGGTGAGTAACCACTCTATTAAAAGTCAAGACTTCATTCGTGTTTTCCCCATCAGTCATTCCGTTACCGAAAACAGGATTCATGAGCTGTCATTAGTGTCATCACTAACCATCACCCTCT
Source organism: Ictalurus punctatus (assembly GCF_001660625.3). Classification (NCBI taxonomy): domain Eukaryota; kingdom Metazoa; phylum Chordata; class Actinopteri; order Siluriformes; family Ictaluridae; genus Ictalurus; species Ictalurus punctatus. Next base: position 16,365,994 of record NC_030443.2, on the reverse strand, counting down.
CACATGGCATTAAGTAAGATATGAGTAAGCTATAGAAGAAGTGCGGCGCATCCTGAAGTGTTTTGTTACTCTTGTAGCACAACACTTTGCCAAGGATTACATTTCTTATTAATTAAAGAATGACACATTGGTATGTTTTATCCATTTGTAGTTACACTTCATGTTGTGGAATGTCCACAAAACAAGTTAGTTCCTTTTAATAAATGTTACAAAGCGCTGACACTGGAGACTCCTTCCGTAAATGTTCAGGACCATCTTACAGAAAATGTCAGAGATGTTCTTTGGTAAATAACAGCCCTGTGAATACTAAAGAAAAGATAATATACATGATTTGAACACGTGCATTGCTCTAAACCTGTGAGTTGCATTTGCATTACTATCAACGCTGCCGTTATAAAACATTAATGAATACCTTCTGACCAATCAGTATTGAGAATTCGTCAGCGCTCCGTATATAAGTAGTAAATAAGTCTGATACGTTATAAGTTAACAACTGATCTGACACGGCTGCTCCGTACGACACTCAGGGTGCTTCCTGCAGAGCTGTGTTTTGACACGTGAGTCATGTGACCGAGACAGTGGACACGCCCACGACGCTCTAGCATCTGTCACTCCACACAAAGAGAATTCCCTACGGCTTTCCGAAAATCGCTCGACCACATCCTCGCATCAAATATTGCATTGCACAGAGAGTAATGTGATCCTGCGTGCTTAAAAAGAAATTTGTACAACATCTACATCCCAGTAGATTCCACCACATCACCATCAGTCACTAATAACTATTGCGGATCACATGGTATTAAGGGAGTACTCTGGTCTTTTTAACCTCTTCTCTATCCATTGCAACTGTACGGTATGTGTTATTACCACAGACAAGGATTTCAACACATTTCCTTGTGCTGAGAAAAGAAAAGAAAATGTCTTCATGCCAAACTCACTTATAATAAAAGTCTAAGGGCAGTCGTTGAGAAACGTCCATGCAAAACTTCTTGGTATTTCTAAAATCATATCTAAATCTGTTTAATTCATCTACTACTATATGAGAGGAATGGGATTGTGTTTAGGCATTACCAGGATAGTTGTGTGGGTCTCAAGGCACATGGATACCACAATATTTTGGGAACATATCAACAGCCGGATCTACTTTTTTTTACTGTTTGAATGTCATTAAATATCCATAAGAACAGCTTTTAGTAACACATTCTTTCATGCATGTCTCACCGTACGAGTGATCTCGTTAGAGTTGTAAAATTGAATTTTCATTATATAGTTGTGCGTTTCCATTCATTTCTCAGCACAGGATAACATTTCCAATGTATTCTCTGTGGTAATTATACGTACATGCTGGATAGAGATTAGATTGGACCATTCCTTTAAGGTCGGATCATCCTTTGAGATCAGGCTTTGAATAAGGTTTTGCTTTTGTTGCTTGTAACATCCATGTTAGTTGCTTCATTTGAGCCTTTCTTTTTTTCCTAATCAGCCATCGCTGTCCTGTCTTGAAGCTCCATGTGCCTGCATCTCTTCTTCCACTGAAGTGCTCTTACTAACACGAGCGGTCTTTTCTGAACATGCTGTTGCCATTTCTTTTCATTGCTGCTTCTGTGTGCCTTCTTCTTTGCCATGGCCGTATGAGTGTATTTTGGCGATTGAATCAGCATGTGTGTTAGTCCTAGTGTTCCCATGAATCCTAGACAGATGTGTGTGTGTGTGTTTGTGTCTACTGTAAGCCGCCTGTATGGACTGACTGTATTTTGGCTCTGTCGATGGTTACAGAAGTGGAACTCCATCTCCGAAAAGAGGGTCGACCGCTCGCTCACCAGCTCCGAGGGGAGGCAGAGATCGGTTTACTGGAGAGTCCTACACAGTACTGGGTATAGAACCATTTACATTTTAACCTAGAGCTCACGGTTATCAACGTTTAATCTAGATATCTCGGTTATCAACGGCGATAAGCGTCTGATTGGTCAAAAATTTCCAGGTTCAAAGCTTACACAGGGTCTAGTATGATGGACACGTTACATAAACATTTTAAAAATGTGTGTAGATTCCTTTAAGGAGAACTTACAGAATTTTTTTAACAGCACATCGCAATCATATTTATTTTCGAAGGAATGGATTTTATTCCTTACTTCAAAATGAAATCATCGTATTAAATGCAACAACAAACAAACAACTTTTTCTGTGCTCAGGTGATACCAGTATTGACTCCGGTCAGCACTACTGGGAGGTGCAGGCCCTCAAAGACTGCAAGTCCTATAGCATCGGTGTAGCCTATAAAAACCTGGGCAAGTTCGATCAGTTGGGCAAAACCAACACCACCTGGTGTATCCATGTCAACAACTGGCTCCAGACCTCCTTCGCTGCCAAACACAACAACAAGGCGAAGAGTCTGGACGTGGCAGTACCAGAGAGGATAGGAGTTTACTGTGACCTAGACGGAGGTACACATGAATCTAGACAGCAATAGAGTGTCACGTTTTTTAAATACACTGTATTTATCCATCCAATCCTAATGCTGTATATTACCAATACTGGTCACCAGTTTAAAAATAATGAAAAAAAACGCCGCAGTGTCTGAAAAATGGCACTGAAACGTTAATGTTATTCGGAATGACTAAAACGAACTATTCATTTGTCTACTTGAAATACCTCCAGTTCTCTCCTAATAAAGTCCTGGAGCTACAGGAGATTACATCGCTTGCCTTCACGTACCGTTTCTAGGGCTACTGGACACCTGTAGCTCAAATATCAGGCAGATCCATTGACTCTCTAGAAGTAGTGTGCGAATGAAAAAAGAGCACTAACAAGGCCTTTTCAACTTTGCCTGCTTTGTACAGTCTTGTTCTTTTCATATCCTGTCCCAGCATAATGACCACGGATGAGATGTTGTATGTAATCTGAAAGCTCCTTTGTGTCCTTTCAATTTCAGGTCAGCTGTCGTTTTACAACGCGGAAAGCAAACAGCTGCTTCACTCGTTCAAGGCGAAGTTCACTCAACCCGTTGTACCGGCCTTTATGGTGAGTGCCGGCTGGGTGGGTACGTCACATGACCTACAAACACCTGCCCTTCTAGTGGTAACGCAGTTTGACACAATGACAACAGTTTATAGTATCGCTTTGTAATTACAGCGTAACTCAAGTTGCTGTAATGTAACTGGGACTAGTTGTGGTTAGCTGCTGAAACTGGAGATGTGTGTCAGTACAGTACACTACAGAAAGCGTGAGCTCGCGCTATATGTAGCCGTGTAAAATTAAATCCGACCCACTTGTTCACGCGCCATTCTGTGTCCCGTGACAGAAGGACGGTTATGTGCTTCATGTGCTATCAGCAGCTCTGTTTAGCTTTGAAGGACTTTAGTAGTGTACATCTTTGAGGGACACGAGATCGGGGTTTTTTGACTCGGGGAAATTTACAACGCATATCAAGTCAAAAATTTATTGTCAGCCTCACCTTGTGCGTATATACACTGTATATCCAAAAGTATGTGTACACCTGAACGTCTCACTCAAACCGTTGTTGATTTTTCCCACACAGAATTGTATAGGATGTTTTGTATACTGTAGCATTCACTGAAACGAAGTGCCCTGAACCTGTTCCAGCACAAAGCGAGCTTCGTGAAGAAATGCTTTATCAAGGTTTGTGTAGAAAAACTCGAGCTCAACCCCACTGAACACCTTTGGGATGAACTGGGACGTGTCTGACCTCACTAATGCTCTTGTAGCTGAATGGGCCTTGTAACGAAATCTTGTGGAAAGACTTCCCAGAAGCGTGAAGGAGGTTATTACGGTAAATGGTCTTCATATAGTCTTTATATAGTGCTTTTTTAACCTTAGAAGTTCTACAAAGCGCTTTACACACACTCACACACCAATAGTAGCAGAGCTGCCATGCAAGGTGCTAACTTGCCGTCGGGAGCAACTTGGGGTTCAGCGTCTTGCCCAAGGACATGTGAAGTCATGTGGGCTGGGAATCGAACCGCCAACCCTACGATTAGTGGACAACCAGCTCTACCACCTGAGCCACAGCCACCCTATTATAACAGGAAAGGGGGGGGCTGAATCTGGAATGGGATTTTCAACAAGCCCATATACTGTAGGTGTGATGGTCCGGTGTCCACATACTTTTGGCCATACGGTGTACATGTAAACGGTAGGACGATTAATCGAGCCTTCAGGATCATGGAGCAAAAAACAACACAGTGCAAATAGTACAAAAAAATGTTTAGTTAAAGTACTAAATGGAACGCGCAGCACAATACTTTACCCTGCTTTACTCAGACTGTGAGGCACCGAGGCTACATCTCTTCACTCAGACTGACAGGAACAGCGGCCACACCTTCTTCAGCAGTCCTAACAGACACATAGACAACACCTTCTTCAATATGACCAATAGGCGAAGAGGCCACACCTCGTTCAGTGAGACCGACGGACACTACACCTCCTTAGTGGGGCTGACAGGCACAGAGGCTGTGACTCCTTCTCTAGAACATCCTTTGACTTGCATCTTTCTGTGTTTTCACAGGTGTGGTGTGGTGGCCTGAGCCTGTCGACTGGGTTACAGGTTCCCAGTGCGGTTAGAAGCTTCCAGAAGGCTGAGAACGGGCTGGCGGGATCAAACAGCAGTCTGAACAGCATGGCACAGTAGTCTAAACTCAAAAACTATGAATTCACTGATTCAAGCTGATTTCTGACTAGCTTCCTCTGTGACCCATCCCTAATCGGCAGCAACGAGCAACCTGTATGAACAACCCATGACCTTGGACCCCACTTCCTGCTTCCTGCTTCCCGGGTAATACATCATCCAGCATTGGAATACTGTGAAGCATTATGGGAAATGAAATCAGCTCACTAATATAAGGAGCGCTGCCTCTTTCTCTGTGTTTTTGTTTCTTGTTCAATAAGAAATTCTAGCCGCTTTATCAGGGATTAGCTGAGTGCACTTTTTTTTCCCCCCTTAAACTAATTTTAGGTTGAATGTTTTTCTTGTTTTGTAATGATTTGTTTCTGACACAACTTTACACAACTGGTATGACAGATTCTGTCCTTTATGCTTTGATTTGTTGTATTTCTTTTAATGACTTGTGTACATTTTTTTAGTTTAGTGTCTGTATGTTCATGTGTGTGTGTGGGTGACGATTACCTCGTGTCTGAGCAAAGGGATTTTTCCTCCTTTTACCGTTTCAACTATGAAGCCTGTAGTTTTATTTTTTAACTACAGTATGTTAAGGGGTTGAAAATGACACAATGTGGAACAATGTTTGCACGATGTAAACCATTTAATGCTGCTTTCTGTATATTTAGGTTCCTGTTCATCTACTGTTTGTACAGAGGTCTGATTACATCCTGTTCACCAAAAACACATCCTTTAGACATCAGACAGCTTTCATTAGCGCTGCTGTGTTGAAAATTTCTGTTTTCTTTCGTTGATTTAGTGTTTCTTTTTCCTGATTTGAGCTTATTATTTACTGTATGTGCATATCAACAACTGTCATTTCTGTCCATTCAGTAAATTATTGATTTTTTTTTCTAAAATTGTCTTGTAGTAATGTAAAATTAGCTGCTTTAATACTTCCGACACTTTCATAAGAAGTCATTGTATCCACACACACCAGGGACAATTCCCAGAAGGCCACAGCACTACACATTTGAATTATTTTATAGTTTAACGATCTAATAAAACGCCTAAAATAATATTACGACATGATCATTTTCACACAGGTCTTCTGCATCAAATAGTTGCCTGATTTAATTCGATCTGTAAAGAGCTTTTAAATGTAGACACAGAGCAGTTGATCAGAAATCCAGACGAACACTATATAGCCCAATGATTGGACACCTGACCAGTTAGGAGCACACAATTGTACAGGATGTCTTTGTATGCTGTAGCATTACAATTTCCCTTCACTGGATCTAAAGGGCCCAAACCTGTTCCAGCATTCACAAAGCAAGGCCCATGGTTGCCAGGGTTGCATTTTTAAACCATTTTTGAGCATTTTCCTTCACCCAATAAGTCATTAAACTGTTTCCTGTTTGCTTTTTTAAACCAAGGAATAACGTTTCACTGTATGTTTTACTTTATGAGAATTTCAAGAGTTTGATTTCTACACCATTTCGAAAGTGAATTGATTGGATAAGACTGGTCTGTGGCTAGGCATCCCCGTATGCAGCAAGCTGAGTTCTGACACTCTTCTATCAGAGCCAGCATGAACTTTTTCAGCAATTTGTAGCTCTTCTGTGGGATCGGTCTTTGCTCCCCATGCGCATCAATGAGCCTTTGGCGTCCATGACCTTCCTTGGACCACTTTTGGTAGGTATTAGTATACCTAATGTTATTATTAGGTACTGTATACTGGGAACACCCCACAAGACCTGGTCTGACCCAGTTGTCTAGACATTACAACTTGGCCCTTGTCAAAGCCGCTCAGATCCTTATGCTTGCACGTTTTTTCTGCATTGAACACATCGACTTCGAGAACTGACTGTTCACTTGCTACCTTATATATCCCACCCTTTGACAGGTGCCACTGTAATGAGATAATCGATGTTAGTCATTGGACCTGTCACTGGTTTTAATATTATGGCTAATCGGTGTAAAGAAAATGTTCTGGCGCCATCTTGTGGCAAGACATGGTCCTGGCGAAATCTTGTGGTAATACATGGCTTTGGCACCATCTTGTGGTAATACATGGCTTTGGCGACATCTTGTGGCAAGACGACAAAAAACAAATCCTTGCTGGAATTAGACGTATTAATTAATTAAATGTACATATTCAAATCACAAACGAATTTTACATAACGAATAAACTGGCGTTACATTTGATAACACCAGAGATGCTCTTTTTGTTGTAGTCCAGGACATGACAAAAATGTGTCATGTGTGGTGGTGTGTAAAATAAAGACTCTGTATGGTCTATGATGCGATGCACAACGGTTAAAGTTCAGACCATGTAATAAGATGGAGAAATTCAATTAAAGGCTAAAGCCTAGCATTTTTTTTAAAAAAAAACTAGTATTTTCCTCATTTGTAAGTCGCTGCTGATAAAAGCGTCTGCTAAATGAATAAATGTAAATGTATATGTTTTCGAAACGCGTTCCCGGCGTTTGTCCTACGCGGCTTGCCGTCCGGTTGTGTCCTGTTACAACAGGAAGAAGGAGAATAATGAAATTATTATAGCTAGAAATATAAGATGGGATTTATCTAACCAGCGATAAAATTGACTAATATTAAATGCTTTTTCGATGAGTAAGTTTGCAGAATGTCAAACCGTTGAGTATGTCAAGTCATTCATTATTTGAAGGCGTTGTTATTTTAAGGAATAAATGTTGTGAGAGCTAGCTAGTAGTGGCAGTGTTTGTGCTGTTAATGTGCACGCGCATCGACCTAAAATATAATACTATAAATATTATACTCATGGAAGCGTAATGCATGAGATTTAATTCATGCAGTGGAAGCAGGAGACCATACAGCTGATATGTTGAAAGTCAAACACCCTTAAAGTACCATTAAGAAGTGAATAATAATTATAATTGTGTGTGTGTGTGTGTGTATATATATATATATATATATATATATATATATATATATATATATATATATATGTGTGTGTGTGTGTGTGTGTGTGGTGTTTTCAGAGCTCCATGCAGCCATCAGTCCGGGTGTCCAAGCATGGTGAAGGAGTCAGCCTTATGGCACAGCTTGTCAGGATCACATACAGCCAGACTCACTCATGGCCAGAGTGAACAAGACTGCAGTGCTGGTGCTGCTCATCACAGCCAGCTCCATCTTCCTCCTGTTTCAGCTTTATTACTACAGACAGCACGCCAACAAGGTGAGCAAACACTACAGAACACACTGAAACACCACCATCCACAAATATCCGAAAAGATCAACGACGTATTCGTCTTCTGACATATCGTCGTGTACGTGTTAACTCGGATCTGCTTTATTTATTTCCACGTCTGATGTATAGCACATTCAAATGAGCTTAAACCCTCGCAGGGTGGTCAGTGGAGTCCAGATGAAATAAATTGTATTATTCATCTGTGATAATTGTCTTATCAAATGTTTTAAGAAGGAGAAAACAACACCTTCAGGAAAGCTGCATAAATTTCTCAAGGCTGGTGATGAAGCGAGGGTATAGGGTCCTGGCTACAATGCCAGTGGAAAATTTAATGGTTTAAGCTAAAAGACCGAAATAACAGATTTGGACAATATAATGATGCTACTGGTTAAATGTTGCTGCTTTCCACTGAATGAATTTTAGCCAGGGGAACGATTTACTGTAAACAAGGGGATCATATATGGGTCTCATGTACACCAAGCAGCCATAACATTAAAACCACCTGCCTAATATTGCGTAGGTTTCCCTTGTGCAACTAAAACAGCTCTGACCCGTCGAGGCACGGACTCCACAAGACCTCTGAAGGTGTGCTGCGGTATCTGGCACCAAGACGTCAGCAGCAGATCCTTTAAATCCTGTAAGTTGTGATGTGGGACCTCCATGGGTCGGACCTGTTTGTCCAGAACATCCTACAGATGCTCGAGCGGATTGAGATCTGGGGAATTCGGAAGCCGAGTCAACACCTTGTTCCTCAAACCATTCCTGAATCATTTTTGCAGTGTGACAGGGCGCATTATCCTGCTGAAAGAGGCTACTGCTGTTAGGGAACACCCCCCTTGCAATGAAGGGGTGTACTTGTTCTGCGACAACGTTTAGGAAGGTGGTACGTGTCAAAGCAACATCCGTATGGTGTAAAAGAAAACGTGATTCATCAGACCACGCCATCTTCTTCCATTGCTCCACGGTCCAGTTCTGATACCCACATGCATATTGTAGGTGTAGGAGTGGGCACTCTGACCGCTCTGCAGCTACGCAGCTCCATACACAGCAAGTGTTAATGCACTGTGTGTCCTGACACCTTTCTGTCATAACCAGCATTAACCTTTTTAGCAATTTGTACTACAGGAGCTCGGACCAGACTGGCTAGACTTCGCTCCCCACATGCTTCAGTGAGCCTTGGGTGCCCATGACCCTGTCGCCGGTTCACCGCTTGTCTTCCTTGGACCACTTTTGGTAGGTGCTAACCACTGCATACTGAGAACACCCCACAAGACCTGCCGTTTTGGAGATCCCAGTCGTCTAGCCATCACTATTTGGCCCTTGTCAAAGATCCTTACGCTTGCCCGTTTGTTGACTGTTCACTTGCTGCCTAATATATCCCACCCCTTGACAGGATGCATTGTAACGAGATAATCAATGTTATTCACTTCACATGATAGTGGTTTTAATGTTATGGCTGATGGCATCTGAGTCAAAATGTCAGAATTGTGCATCAAGGCCTGCAAGTTAAATGCAGCTTTTGTCTTACTATGCTTGTTTGAACATACTGTATATCAGTATGTCTACCATTTAATTAGTTTTAATTATATGTACATTTTAGTAGTCAAAAAAGTGCATTTGAACTAACTCTTCTTCTTTTAGTTTATTTGTATGTTTGATTTTTTTTTTTTGTAATAATTATTATTATTATTTCGACATGCATTTTAAACAGTGCTATAACTATGAGCTTCCCTTAATTCCTAGCTACATTATCCTTGTAGTTGCAGCACAAAACTACAAAACGAAACTTTATTTGATTTTATAAATGAATTGTTTCTTTAACGAGTTCTCGTTCCATAGCATGGACTTCAAGCACCGAGCGGTAAAGGTTACCCAACAGGGAAAGAGGCGCAATGGGTGAGTCAAAATATTAGAAGAATAATATAATCGTTATGTTGCAGGTGGTACAATCTAATCTGCAGTCGTAGAGAAAAGGGTTCTTTAAGGATTCATTAGTTTATTACAGGTTCTTGGCAAAGAGAAATTTGCTTTATTATTATTTAAATAAACTATTTCCAAAACACTATGTAAAATGAATATTTACAACAGTGTAAGAATTCCTCTGTTGTCGTCTTGCACTGATCACAGCATTTAGTGAAAAAGTTCCTGGGCCTGGCCCATAAGTTCAGCTTGCCTGTGTTTCTGGTGGACACGGCATCTCTGAGCCTGCTCTCCCAGGATGCCGTCCTGCTGAAGGACAGCCAGATGAAGGAGCCTCACTGCACCTTTCTGTGCACGCACAGGGACTTCGTCACTTTCGGCCTGCTTGGAAACCTCTGGAAGTATGATGTAAGGATTTCCGCTGGTTGAACGAATCACATCTGAAAAACATCTTCTAAACACAGCTGAGATATGTACCATGGCACTGTATCTCTGCATGAGACTAGTAGCACGTGGAGACACGTGGTAGACCGTGCTTATGGAATTTTCAATTAGTAAATAATATGTGTACCACAGTGCTATTGTATTCTTGATTCGGATTGGTCAGAACGTGTCGATTCTTTTTATTATTAATATTATTCCTTACGTCTGACTTTTAGAATAATAATAAAGTCATCAAAATTCAACACAAACGGAGCTATGGGAATTATAGTATAAATAGTTTAATATTTTAGCGTCTTCAAAGTAGACGCCCTTTTTGCGTAGAATTTCCAGAAACGTATTCTTGGCGTTTTCTCAACTAATTTCTTGAGGAATTTCCCCTGAGATAAACTTTTTAAACAGTATTAAAGGAGTTCCCACCGACGCCGGACACTTATCGGCTGCTTTTCGGAATATTTCGCTCCGAGTCGTCCGTTTAAGACAATATTTTTCCGTATATAAAATGTTAGTTTTCTAATGAAAGAAGTGAATATGTTGGGACAATTATTTCTAATCATTTTTGTCTACAACACCGATTTCAAACATTTCAATCATACACCTTCAGATCAAAAGGTTTTTAAGATCATAAGAATCATTTCAGTCGAGTGTCCACAAACTTTTGACTGGTAGTGTACGTTTTATTACTTGCATACGTGTGATGCTGTACGATTGCATATGCTAGGATCGGATCACAAACATAACGAAGAATTCAACATAAAAACTTTAAGATCCAACATGAATTGCGTGATTTAAAGACCATTCTTAAACCTCTAGCTGACATTTCAACTTAATTTAGTGAATAAACATACAACAAAACAGACAATAAGAGAAGCAAGTGATCACCAAAGTGTTAAACTTGTCTACCATAGTATTTCCCTTAACTAGAAGAGTGTACATGTGCTAACTATCCCTTCATTCATCACTCGCTCAGGCTGGCCTCCTGGAGGCTTCAGAGGAACGTGGCCTGGAACTGTTGGAGATCAGAGGTAAAGACCCCAGGCTGGTCAGCATGGACGACCTGTCAGGCCGTGACATCCCTCTGCACCTGCTGTTCCGCTTCAACGGCCGTCTGGTGCATGTGGTCGTGCTGTATGAACGAAGCGGCAACTACCTGTGGCACGGGCCGCTCAGGCTCCGAGGCAGCATGGACCGCACTTTTGCTCCCTTCAGGGACCTGGAGTTCGGCCGCTACGCAGGGGCCTACAATAGGTACTCAGTGTTCGAGACTGGAATCCTGGATCACGTATGGTTCTATTGTGAACGGGAATCCTTTAACTAATATGTCCTCCAAATTCAGATTTTCTCTAAGGAGAAGACTTTAATTTTGTATTAATGGTCTCATACGATAGATTTACACGCATCCGAGTTCAACAAACACTTTAACGTGCTCATAATTTAAACTGCAGCATTACCCCCCACCCCCCACCCCACCACCCCCCCGTGTCACAAACGACTCGTTAAATGATCCGTTCTAAGGGATTCGTTCTAAATTCCTCCTTTCAGAGAGCGTGCTCTGCTCTGATTGGTCAGACGTCCCAGTCTGTTATGATTGGTCTACCGCTGTCGGCGAGCAGCCGATGAAGACCAGAGTCGGGGTTTTTTGTTACAAACCTACGTAGGTTAGTACAGGAAGTGAAGTCTGGAATCACTAACGACTCGTTTCAGCTGTTCAGAATCAATTCCTTCTTTTAGGAGTCAATAACTCCGTTTGTCGTACGCTTTGACTTTTTAAAACTTTGCAGACTTTTTACATTCATCAACAGCTCTATAACACACTACATGAAAGATAATACTTGGAAAAACCATAACAGGTGCACGTTAAAGACATGGTGGAATAATACGGAGATTTAGCAAAATTTCATCAACTTTATCATGTCGCATAATGTCATTTTCCTGTTCTAGGCCAGATCTTATTCTGACCACTCTTGATGGGCTTGACGTGCGGATCCCCAAAAACTTCTCTCACTTCAAGAACGAACGTTCCAACAGCCGCTTCCTGGAGTGCAGATTTCGAGAGGCTGCGGCCTTTTACCAGGTTCGTTTCGCTAATATTTCCGATTTCTGTTTTTATTCGGGAAGCAAAACCACTCGGTACCGATATTAATTTTATTTTAGCAAAAACGAACAACATTGTACGCCATTGTGTTTCTGACGGGATAAAACTGATGCACGCTATTAACATCCTATTGACATAAGGAGGCGTGTCTAATTTCCTGTCAGTCATGTTCCCTGCCGATTCAGAAAGCCCCGCCTCTTACGTAAATGAGGGTAATGAGGGTTTCTGACATAGTCAACACACATGCATGCGATTTAGAGACATGGCTTTGTAATGAGCAGCTATTTTGAGGAGATCTCCATGCCATCACTACCAGAGTTGGTAATGTCATCTTGTTGAAGAAATATCATTTTAACGTCGTAGTAGTTTTTAAATAGTACTGTACTATATGCTTCTGCAGTTACTAAGGTATAAATGAGCATTTCAATTCCCAGCTGTATCCAGACGATACATCACCAGAGGCCATGGACTTCAGGATGAAGGCCAAGAGTCTGCTCCACCTCGCTGCTCGAGTTCTCAGTGGGATCGAGGTTCCGTTCTGGCTGAGCAGTGGTACTTGTCTCGGTGAGTAGTTGTTGGATCGAATTATTAAGAGACATAATAATCAACAGTAATATTCCTGGCACTACATAATCTTGCCTTAAGAGCACAGGTTCATAAGAAATAAAACTTCTGTGGGGATTATAAGGAAATAATCCGCAACGGGGTGGTGTGTAGTGTGGCCCGGCACAAAGCAAAAAAATTAATCACTACCTTCTGACCAATCAGGTTCAAGAAATCAACAGGTATAATATGATATGATATGATATGATATTCATCCCTTTCATGTCACAGGTTGGTTCCGGCAGTGTAACATCATTCCCTACAGTAAAGATGTGGACCTGGGCATCTGGATCAAAGATTACAGGCATGACATCACACAGGCATTTCAGAAGGCTGGACTCTCCCTCAAACATAAGTTTGGAAAGGTACGGCATCTTACAATTCTGTTAGCTAGCTATTCTGATCAATCCTCTGAAGGGAAACTTATTTGAGCTCTGGCTGAATTAAAACGATGAGGTCTGAACAGATCAGGAAGTATCTGAATCAGGCTAAATTGATGCGATCGATCAGTGTGGAAGTTGCCAAAGCTTATCATTTCCATCCGAACAATCGTGCATCCATCCAGGGGAGCGTAACTGCTCCTTATAAATAAACTGTGTCCATAACAAATATCATTTCATGATTTATGATCGTGGAACCTTAACACTGGTTTTAGTTTCTCTATGTAGTAGTTTCATGTCGTACTCCCTATACAAGTGCACCACATAGGCAATAATAATGGTTTCTCCACCAATCAGAATCAAGAATTCATCAGCACTGTGATATAAATTTGATTTGCTTCTAAGTTGAACCTCATCTTCGTAGCTCGTATGAACTACCCTTGGTCCAGACTGATTCTTCATTGACCTGTCTCACATGCAGATAGAGGACAGTCTTGAGCTGTCCTTCCAAGGCCTGGATGTAAAATTGGACATCTTTTTTTTCTACGAGGACGGTGACATCGTTTGGAACGGAGGCACACAGGCGAAGAGCGGCAAGAAATTCAAGTAATGTGTTTTATTATTATTGATTGACTGATCTAGTAGTGGCATTAATCTAATGAAATGGACCCATGCCCAGGTTGTTATGTTATTTCTAATTAGCATATCATGAATATTCATAGATTCTGACTTTTTATGAGGGTTATTCTGAAGAAAGGTTTTTATGCCATTTTATTAGTTTCCTGGGTATGAAATGAATATTAAACGATGTGTTATAGTTTGCTAGATGGTTTAGAATATCTAGCAATGTGCTACCAGGGTGCAAATCCACAGTGCAGCACGTGATCCATTGTGTCTCTGTCTCCGTCTCAGGTACGTCTTCCCTCGGTTCAGCCTGTGCTGGACAGAGCTGCTGGAGTTGAGGGTCCGAGTGCCCTGCGAGACTCTGGACTACGTGACTGCAAACTACGGGCCAGAATGGAACATTCCGGTCAAGGCCTGGGACTGGAAGAGCTCGCCACCCAACGTGCAGGAGAACGGTGTGTGGCCCATCAAGGAGTGGGACGATGTTATCCAGGTCAACTGAGGCGGGTGGGAACTACTGTAAATTCAAGAATAATGCATAGTGTAGAAATGCCACACCAGTACAGATACACGGATGCCATAAAACATGGTTTCCAAATGCAGCGCATCCATTTGAAATACACTAAAAGTGAGGTACATGCTAGGAGGTAACCAGAGAAGACTGTATTTCCACACTTTTTTTTTTTTTTTTAACTCCTGATAATAACTGAATAATTTAAACCTTAATGCAGGTGCTGTGGTTTTTCTGTGAAAATGTGAAGTTGTAAGCAGATACCTTGATCTACTGAAAACTGTCATGGCTTGTATTGCTATTCTGAGATTTCTGTAATCTTCCACCTTCGATCTGAAACGATAAAATTGTGATTTTTTTTTTTTCCCTTTCTCTAAATAAAACAGCCGCACCTCAACCTAAACTGTAGCCCATGTCCTTTTTAATTCCCCCATGGAAAACGTCATGTTAGTCAAACATTGAATCAAGAAATAGGATATTATATAAGGAGTAAAACAAAAAAAATTCTCAATCATAAATGAAGAGACTATTATGCTCATATATGTTAATGCCTGGATTAATCCTATACAAGGTTCATATAGCATAATGAGAGTTTATAACACAGTTATTAGACAGTTGATTCACATTGGAGAATAATATGTTCGGTTCGAGAGAAGCTGAGGCAATGTGCGAGAAGGCACCACCCTCTACTGGGGGTAAAGTTCAATGTACTATTATCCTTTATTGCTCTTTGAAGTGGATCGTGATTTTGGTGCGTTCTGTGTGTAAGCTGATCATCCTGCCGTCATGAGTGTGTGTGAGAGCACAGTTCTTTGCTTTCTCCTCCTGTTCGGTCTGAACCAGCCTCTGCCGTATGTAACAGCAGGGAAGATCCTTATCTGGCCAGGAGAATTCAGCCACTGGCTCAATGTCAAAGTCATCATAGATGAACTTGTAGCAAGAGGACACAGCGTGACGATCGTTACGCACAGTGCTACTCCGTCTGTAAAGACAGTTCAGTCTCCGGGCTACAATGTGGAGATCATACAGGTGCCGCACACGAAGCAGGACATTATTGACAACATGGATAGGTTTATGAAGTACTGGATATACGACCTACAAAATGACAACATGATCCAGTCTTTTCTGAAGCTCAGGGATATCCTCAACCTCAGCGCAAAGCACAATCACGCACTATGCAGGGGGCTTTTTGCACGTGAAGATCTGCTGGAGAAGTGGAGAAAGGAACCGTTTGACGTTCTTCTGACAGACCCCATGAATATGTGTGGCGAACTTCTCGCTCTGAAACTGAACCTACCGTTTATCATCAGTCTCAGGTTTAGTTTTGGGAATGCGATTGAGCGTCTCTGTGGGCAGCTGCCAACACCACCTTCTCATGTGTCAGCGGTCGGTCTGGGCTACACGGATCAGATGGATTTCCCACAGAGAGTAAAAAACATGTTGTTTAATCTCTTTCAGGATTGTCTGTTCACATTTCTGACTGTGATGAAGTGGGATCCTTTGTATACAGAGCTCATGGGTAAGTGAATAGACCAGTGCCAATTGTCAAGTGTGCCATTTTAATGTTTTTTAAATAAATAAATAAATAAATAAATAAACTTTTATTCAGTATACAACTCCATAAAAGTTATTTCTACAAACTCATCAGAGTGAAATGATTTCCTGAAAGTGCTTTTGTACTCACGGTGAAACTTCTAGCACCAATCCTAGCCACTCACTTTAGTGCCATTCTTGTAAATTGCACAGACTTCTTAAGGACAAGTATACGTTTTCAGAAACTTAATCGGCATGAATTGTAAATGAGAAGGTAAGGAAGGAAGTAGCATAATTCAGTATAATACACTTTCATGCATTTATCCTGCACTACTGACAATTCAAATATCACATGGTCTCTACTCTAATTACACAGTGGGCTGGGTGTTGCATGGGATTTTCTCCCTTCCACCCCTCCCACATTGATTGATTTATTTACATGATTTATTTATTTTATTTATTGATTGATTTATTTATTGATTGATTTAGTTACTTGAAATGGGTGGCTGTGGCTCAGGTGGTAGAGCGGGTTGTCCACTAATCGTAGGGTTGGCGGTTCGATTCCCGACCCACGTGACTCCACGTTCCGAAGTGTCCTTGGGCGAGATGCTGAACCCCAAGTTGCTCCCGATGGCTTGCATTGCAGCTCTGCTACCATTGGTGTGTGAATGGGTGAAAGAGTGCTTTGGATAAAAGCACTATATAAGTGCAGACCGTTTACCAAATCATTCATTCTAAATCTTGGTGCGAATAGATTAATAGAATGCGCTCATGTTTTGTCAAAATACTCATTGAATGTGAGGGAAAAATGCATTTAAAGCAGCCTGTCATGTGGTGTTCAGAGGCATCCTTTATGTTGTCTGTTGTGCAATGAGTAAAACATTTCAGAGTGTGATATTATAGAAAAATAACCAGGGACAGAGTTGTGTATAATGTAACATGACATGAAGCATGGTTGCTGTTACTATTACCAAAGTAAGTCGGTCATTTTCCTATAACAGCATGTTTCTAATTGTTTTAATCCTGTTACACCACAGCAATTAGCCAATTATTACAATTTTTTAAAAGAATTTATTAATGAAAAGCCTTTTATCCATCTATAGTTACTTTGAATGTTGTAGAACATCAGCCGTTAGTCACATGCTTCCTGTAATGTTTGCTGTCTGGGCTGAGATATCTGATTCTCCAGCCATCATGAGTGCATGTGAGAGAGCTTGGGTCTGCCTTCTTTTCATTCTCGGTCTGAGCCAGTGTGTTACGGCAGGGAAGAATTCCGACTTCAGCCACTAAATCAATCTTAAAGCCACATGTTACCCACAGTGCTACACCATCTGTAAAGACAGATCAGTTTCTGGGCTACAATGTGGAGATCATACAGGAAATCGTTGATACCTTGGACATATTGTTAGACAACTTGATCCAGGTTATTCAAAAGATTAAGGAGACATCTCATCTGTCCACAGAGCAGAATCAAGCAATGTGAAGGAAGTTTTTGCACGTGAAGACCTGCTGGAGAAGTGGAGAAAGGAACAGTTTGCTTTTCTGCAGAGATTGAAAAACCTTTTTGTTTATTCTCTCTCAGGACATACTGTTTAAACTTATGGTCATGGTAAAATGGGACTACGTCTATGCCGAATTCCTCGGTAAATGAAATACTTATGTTTAATACATTTAAATTTATGTTCCAGGTTTAGAAAATAATGCAAGTTTAAAGGGGAAAAAAATACAGCTCAATTGTCGTCATCAGCAGCACAAGATATTTGTGTAAAAAAAAAATTTTTTTTAAATTACAAAACAAAAGAATGCAGCAAGCATATTACAAAAATAAAACACCTTACAGTTAATAACTTCGAAGTCTAGTTCCTGGGCTTGGTAGTACATTTGGTGGAAAACAAGAGCTTAGAAAATCTAATCCTAGAGTACTCTGGCATTGTGTGAATGAAATTCAGTCTGGTGATCTCTTTGCCTTGGCACCTTTCCAGCAACCACTGTTAAAAAAAAAAAAAAAAAAAATGTTGTGTTAAATCCCATCAAATAGTACCTTAGTATAGTGAACTGTAGTGACCTTTGTTCTAAAGCACTTGTTCTTTATTGTCCGTTTTGTAGGTGTGAACTAACTCTAGATAAACAGAAGCATTTATCTGCTAAAGCCTCAAATATCGATTGATAGTAGTGCGTGGGCTACGCTAGGTGATTCATTAACCCGTACATACAGCAAAAACAGGTTAGACAACAAACTTGTTGTCACCGGATATTCTTTAACACCGCCCAGTGTGGCTAGAAGCTTAGTCGTCATTTCATTTGATGCAATGATGAGGAACAGATCTTGTACCTTGGTAATTTTGCTGCTGCGCTTGTCTGAAGTAGCTCTCAGCGGCAACGTGCTAGTGCTTCCCGGTGAATACAGTCACTGGCACAACATGCGCGTAATTGTTGAGGAGCTCCTGGACCGGAACCACAGCGTGACCGTTCTCACACACTCTGCCTCGCCTACGGTGAAACAGGGCCAAAACGAACGGTTCAACTTCATGTCTTTTCACGTCAACTTAGATCAAGAGGAGGCAGAAAGCGTTTCACAAAACCTTATTAATCTCTGGTTGGATCAAAACACCACCAGCTTTCAGAAGCTGGCCTCGTTTTGGAACGTGATGTCTGGGATGACTCGTTATTTACAGGTCGTGTGTGACGGGATGTTTAAGGGAGATCTTGTGACTTTGCTGAAGGAATCACACTTCGACGTGCTTCTCTATGACCCCATGATGCCATGCGCGGACTTGCTGGCGGACGTTCTTGAGGTGCCCTTTGTGATGTCTCTCCGGTTGTCTTTCGCTAATGCTCTGGAGCGGCTCTGTGGGCAGATGCCTGCTCCACCGTCTTATGTACCAGCAGCTGGCACTCAGGGGCATCTCAGTGATCACATGGACTTCATAGAGCGATTAGAGAACATGCTACTATACATAGGACACACAGCAATGATCAAACTTCATACAATGGTAACCTATGATAAACATTTCACCAAAATCACTGGTAAGGTGTTGTATTTATTTATTTATATTTATAACATTTATAGCTTTTGATTTATTCCAACTGCTCAACAGGTTCGTCCAGAATTTCATACAGTATTTCTGCTCTGAAGTGTATCCAAAACCATGAAGTCAAAGCAATTTCATAAATTTGTTGGGGGTTATTTACATTGTACATTGTAGGGGATGCACAACTATTAATTGTTAGTAGTCGAACGGTAATTCAGAAAAGTAATCAATTAGCCGATTAGTCGTCTTTAACGTAGCTAAAGCAAAAAAATATTTTTCTAGGCGACAATGTGCAAAATAATACCTTTTATGTCATTTTACACAACGCAGAGGGGCACGGTGGCCTAGTGGTTAACATGTCTGCCTCGCATTTCCGGGTTTGGGGATTCGATTCCCGCCCTGCGTGCGCAGAATTTGTGTGCTCATGTTCTCCCCGTGGTTTCCTCCAGGTACTCTGGTTTCCTTCCGCATTCCAAAGACATGCATTGTAGGCTGATTGAGATCTCTAAATTGTCCATAGTGTCAAATAATTGGTGTGAGTGTGTGTGCGAGTGTGCCTTGCACCCCATCCACGGCATCCCCCGCCTTGTGCCTAGAGTCCCCTGGGATAGCTTGCAGGCTTCCTGTGACCATGTGTAGGAAAAGCGGTACAGAAAATGGATGGATGGATGGATGGATGGATTTGACACTATTTAAGGGCGTACTAATTCTTAAAATGCGCCAGTGTGGACGGCCCGGCGGCTCGGTTGAAATCGTGAATCATTTCAGACCTGAGTCTGAAGAGTCTGAAACCGAGAATGCACAGCACATAAACACCTTCTGGGGTGTTTTACTGCCAAGTTCAACTCCAGCGTCAGTAGCGACCGGATACGAATCTGGATTGGCCTCATTGAGCTGGGAACTGATCTGAGTAAACTAGCTGGGTGGGTTTGGATAATAATGTGCAACCCCCAGCTCCACAACTACGCTTTCACAATGCAGTTCCCTCTGCCACAGTACAAGGGTTTTATTTCAATTTTATTTACCTTTACCATTGTGCACACACCTCTCCACTTCATACAAAGTGATATAAAAGTGTTAAAAGACTATACGCTGTAGAATTTATTTCAAAATAACAAAGTACATTTAGCCTTTACCACCAAATGTTGCCACGTTTGCTCCTGTACTTCACAGGCAAACCCACAACACTATGTGATGTTATGGGCAAAGCTGACATCTGGTTAATCCGAACTTATTGGGACTTTGAATATCCACGGCCGTTCCTACCAAACTTCAAATTTGTGGGTGGATTACACTGCAAGCCTGCAAAACCTCTCCCGAAAGTAAGCTCGCTCTCCTAAGAATAAAAATGTCTTAGTTCACTGACTTTTATTATAGATCTTTGAGAGATTATAAGACGTTTACTACCTGATTAGCGTGCGTATAGAGTGTACTGTGGTATGGGTGAAAGGGTCGTAATATGAACTGCAGTTATTCTTTAGGTCCATATAAAATAATACTTTTAGAATATCAATATATTAGAAATATGAAAGGCTGTAAGTTATATCATTTCTATTGTAGCTGTGAAAATCAGTTGTTTGCCAATTGATGGACATGAATGTACAACCAACATGCTCATGTCTCATTAATAACTTTGCATTTTGGTTTTTATAGGAGATGGAGGACTTTGTCCAGAGTTCGGGAGATGACGGTATTGTGGTGTTTTCACTGGGATCCATGATTAAGAACCTCACCAAAGAGAGAGCGAACACCATCGCTTCAGCGCTCGGCCAGATTCCCCAAAAGGTCAGAGTTTATGCACATCTTAATATATTGACAATCTAATTTATGAGCCAAATGACACCTACAGCACAATCTTGTAGAGGTGTTAAGTCATAGTGTAGCAGGTAGTTTTGGTACCTCACAGCTCCTGGGGTTCCTCTGGGTTCTCTGGTTTCCTTCCACCTCCCATAAAAATGTCATTAGGTAGATTGGCTACTCTAAATTTCCAGTAGGTGTTGACGTAGACCAGGATAAGATCACTCTTAAGTTCCTCAGATCTGAATCCTGTGTGTAATTTCAGGTCTTGTGGCGATACACAGGCGAGAAACCAGAAACTCTTGCTCCTAATACTAGACTCTATGACTGGATTCCCCAGAATGATTTACTAGGTAAGGAATATTTGCATTGTAGCTATGCTTTCACATTCTGCTGAAGCAACACTAATAATTTGTATCTACAGGACATCCTAAAACCAAGGCCTTCATCACCCATGGAGGGACAAATGGAATATATGAAGCGATTTATCATGGAGTTCCCATGGTGGGCCTGCCGCTGTTTGCGGATCAGCCTGACAATATAAATCACATGAAAACCAAAGGAGCTGCTGTTATGCTTGACTTTAACAAAATGGAGACCAACGACTTGAAGCAGGCTGTCAGTGATGTCATTAACAATCCATCGTGAGTTGATATTGTGATCGCTCATACTTTCACATGTATAATAGAACCTTTCTGATTCAACCAAATTACGTTTACATTACATTTATGGCATTTGGTCTCAATCATTCAAACTTCTCTCAGCCTTTACACATCCTAGAAAGATTTCTTGTTATTCCATTTCTTTCCACAGCTACAAGGAGAGCATGATGAGACTATCTCGAATCCACCATGATCAACCAATGAAGCCGCTAGACCAAGCTGTCTTCTGGATTGAGTTTGTGATGCGCAATAAGGGGGCCAAGCACCTGAGGGTCGAAGCCCATAACCTCACGTGGTATCAGTACCACTGCTTGGACGTGGCAGCCTTTTTGCTTTCTGTAATCGCACTAGTCGTGTTCATCTTTGTGAAAACATGCACTTGGCTCTTCCGTAAATGTTTCAGAAAGACCCCAGCTAAGAGGAAGAAAGAGTGAAGCATGCATATATGAATGTAGTAATACTTACTAAGATCATTTTGCATAAATTTTAGGAATAAAACACTGTATTAAATGTACATTATAAATTCCAGAGGTTTTTTACTTTTTATACGATACAATATAGTACTGTATGTCCAGGTTTACTTTTAAATGATTCCAACACTATTGAGAACAAAGCAATTAAACAGAGATTTGTATTGTGTATAGTGTGGCTTTGTTTTTAAATAAACATTTTTTTTTTAAGCTGGATTACTGATACAGTAAAATTGTCAGCTCTCTTTTTTTAATCCTTCATACAGAAATGATCAAATTGCTAATTGTGTCCTTTCATAACCCAAACTGCCCCCTGCTAGGTAAAAATGATGGGCCGTTGGTACCAGGTGCAAGATAAGAGAAACGAAGGGAGAAAGACATATTCCTATGAAACGGGTTGTCGAGGAGACGAGAAAAAGGTCACAGTGTTCTCCAGAGAGAGAGAACTCACATAAAGTCATGAGCTTAAGTAAGAGAGCATGCTATATTAATATTTATCAATGCAGTAAGTATAATTGTAATCTCATACGTATTGTGTTATTTTTGCCTGTATGACTATTTGACTACTTTACACCAGTGCACATTGGTGCCATCCACTACCCCCATACCCCCCCCCCCCCACACACACACACACACACACACACACACACACATGCACACGTGACCAAAGATTTTTCCAACATTTTTTTTTTTTAACATATTTTATTACTTAACTATTTTTTTATTATTTCAACTAATTACTTGAAGTAATAAAAAATCCATAAAGGTAAATGTAATATTTCATGTAGTAGATGGATATATCGGTAGTCCTTTTTTCGCTGCCACATTCACAAAGTCGAAGGTACAACACCAGAGTCATCTTCCACTTCCACCAACTGTTTTCTAAATTCTGCCTTTTCAAAACATTTTATGGACTGAATACAGATATTCAGTTTTGTATTCTGAAGATGTATGGCATTACAGCCTAACCCTACTCCTGTGCTCCTGTGCCTATGATGCACAGTGTTGACTTCTTCATTGGTGGACTTGCAAAACTCTGCCTGATGTCTCTCCAGGCCAGTTTTATGTGTCTTTGTGGTCAGATAACTGCTCTGCTGTTTGGAATAAAGGTCAAAGTTTTGTTTTCATGTCATGGATGTGGAGGTTTGCAGGTTTTCGCCTCTGGACGATTTATCTAAGGTCATTAACCGCTGTATGAAGAAACACTAGTTGGGCAACTTGAAACACTCCTCCTACTTTTGACCAATTTCCAGTGTCACAAATGGGTTAGTCGGCATTTTATTTGATACAATGGTGGGGAACAGATCTTGTACCTGCTTAGTAATTTTCTGCTCTGGCTTATTCCATGTGTGAGCTAGAAGACTGATGGTCCGGCCGTCATGAGTGCATGTGGAAGAGCTGCTCTCTGCCTTCTTTTCCTGCTCAGTCTGAACCAAACTCTGCTGTGTGTGACAGCAGGGAAAATCCTCGTCTGGCCTGCGGAATTCAGTCACTGGCTTAACATGAAAATCATCATCGATGAGCTTATAACGAGAGGACACAGTCTGACCATCGTTACTCACAGTGCTACACCATCTGTAATGACAGAGCAGTCTCCGGGCTACAATGTGGAGATCATACAGGTGCCTCACAGCAAGAAGGACGTTATTGACAACTTCGACAATCTTTTAAAGCACTGGACGTATGACCTGCCAAATACCAACAAGATCCAGGCTTTTCTGAAGCTCACCGAACTAATTGGCAGTATGTTAGAGAACAATGAAGTACTATGCAGGGAGCTTTTTGCACGTGAAGATCTGCTGGAGAAGTGGAGAAAGGAACGGTTTGATGTTCTTCTGACAGACCCCACTCTTGCATGTGGGGAACTGTTAGCACAGAAGCTCAACCTGCCGTTCATCAACAGTCTGAGGTTCAGTTTTGCGAGTGTTATTGAGCGACTCTGTGGTCAGCTGCCGACACCACCATCCTATGTGCCAGCTGTTGGCATGGGCTACACGGATCACATGGATTTCCCACAGAGAGTGAAAAATATGTTGTTTATTTTCTTACTAGATATGACGTATAATCTAATGGCCAAGTTGAAATGGGATCAGCTCGCCACAGAAGTCATGGGTAAATGATAATCTCTCATTTGTGATTTAATTTAGGCTGCAGGTTTAGAAAAGATGATCACTGTAAAAAAAATAATAATAAATAAATAAAAATTTAACCTCTCAGTTTAGTTCTTGTCCTCAGCATAAGACTACGTGTAACCACTATATCGCATCAGAAAAGAATTCAACAAGCGTATTGCTGAAATAGTACAATTTACTTGCTTACAGTAATGTTCAACATTTAAGCCAATCACCTCAAGTCTATTTCTTGTGTCTGACAGCACTAATTAGCCAAAACACAAGCTCTTGAGCGGTTCAGTGGTACATACTCATCTGGTTTCCCGTCTGTGCAGAATTTCGCGTGTTCTCTGTGTGTTTGTGTGGGTTTCCTCCATGTCTTTCTGTTTCCTTCCACTGTCCAAAAACGAGCATGTAGGCAGACTTGCTATGCTAAATTGCCTTTAGGTATGAATGAATGTGTGAACGTATATGTGTGCATGCGATGAACTGGCATCCCATTTAGGTGAGAGCTCCTGCCTTATTGGGATTTGTTTCTGGCCCACCATGACCCCAACCAGGATAAAGTGAAGATTAATGAATGAGCTTTGAAGATGTTGATTCATTGAAATAGATAGAAATATTCAAATGATCTTATTACCTCTTATAACACGTTTCCAACAGTCATCCTGAACAGGCTCTGTGTTAATGATCTACCGCAAGACAATAATGACTTTTTTCCAAGGCCCCACGATGTATCTAAGGTCATTCACTGTGTATGAAGCAAACACTAGTTGGGTAACTTGAACCACTCCCCCTATTTTTGACCAGTGTCACAAATGAGTTAATCAGCATTTCGTTTGATACAATGGTGGGGAACAGATTCTGTGCCTGTTTAGCAATTTTGTTGCTGAGCTTGTCTGAAATGGCTCACACTGGCAATGTGCTGGTGCTTCCCGGTGAATACAGTCACTGGCACAACATGCGCATGATTGTTGAGGAGCTCATGGACCGGAACCACAGTGTGACCATTCTCATGCACAGTGCCTCACCTACAGTGAAACATGGCCAAAAAGACCGGTTCAAATTTATATCTTTTGAAATCAACATGGAGCAACAGGACGCAGACAACGTGTGGCATAACTTTATCAGTGCATGGATGAATCAAAGTACTGCCAGCTTTTCTGGCCAGCTGAGCTTGATTTGGAACATGATGTCTGGGATGTCTCATTATATACAGGCTGTGTGCAATGGAATGTTTAGTAACCAAGATCTTGTGACTTTACTGAAGGAGTTGCATTTCGATGTACTTCTATATGACCCCATGATGCCATGTGCTGATATAATGGCAGACATTCTTGAGCTGCCCAGTGTGATGTCTCTCCGGATCAGTTTTGCGTATGTTCTTGAGCGGCTCTGTGGGCAAATGCCCGCTCCACCATCTTATGTACCTGCGGCTGGTGCTCAGGGGCATCTCACTGATCACATGGACTTTACAGAGCGTTTAGAGAACATACTACTATACATAGGACACACGGCAGTGACCTTCCTTCACAAAACGTTTACATTTGATAAATATTTCACCGAAAAAAACGGTATGATGTCGCACGACAACTTTTTTTAACTACTCAACAAATTTGTTCTGTATTATATAGACTCTTTATGCTTTAATCTGTAGAGAGAAATACAACTCTAAAAATAGCTTATACTCTTTAAAGAGGAGTGAGATTAAACAAACACTGGATTCTACTCAGTGTAGGTACTGATACAAAATATGCTATGTTTGCACCTGTACTTCACAGGCAAACCTACAACACTATGTGATACTATTGGCAAAGCTGACATCTGGTTAATCCGCACGTATTGGGACTTTGAATATCCACGGCCACTCCTCCCAAACTTCAAATTTGTGGGTGGCTTACATTGCAAGCCTGCAAAACCTCTACCAAAAGTAAGTTCATTCTCGTGTCTGACACTATTCTATTTTTGTAGCCATCCGATTCCTTCGTAATAGGAGATTAACACAGCATTGAAATCCTGAGTCATGCTCAGCCTGGGAAAATGACATTACATACAAAGGTATAGTTCACTGATCTTTACTACAGATCTTTGAGTGATTACGAAACCTTTATTACATCACTCGTGCGCGGTTACTGTACTGTGGGTAAAAAGTCGAGTTCGTTGTCTTTGTGCTAGCCTTTTTTTTTTTTTTTCCATAAACACATCTAGCACACAAACTGTTTACTGCAGTTTTATTAAGCCCATGTCACCTCAGTACATTTTCAAAGAAAATCACACTTGATTATACAGTACAGTATATTCAAACTGATCCATGTATTGGAAATAATAAAAAGTAAAATGTTGCAAGTCTTCCAGTGTAGTCACTGCTATCTGGCTAATAAATGACTTTGCATTTTGTTCTTTATAGGAGATGGAGGACTTTGTGCAGAGCTCGGGAGATAACGGTATTGTAGTGTTTTCACTGGGATCCATGATAAAAAACCTCACCAAAGAGAGAGCGAACACCATCGCTTCAGCGCTCGGCCAGATTCCCCAAAAGGTCTGAGTTTACACAATTAATAATGCACATCTTGATACTTAATCCACAATTTAATTTATGAAGCATTTTACATGTCAGGAAGTACTTACATCACTGTTTCATAGATTTGTTAACTGAAAATCATTTGGACAAAATAAGTATAATTAGAGTGCTTCATTGATTCTGAATGTTTTGAGGGCGGCTCTTTACTGTTGGACTTCACAGATTCTGGGATTCCTCTGGGTTCTCTGGTTTCCTTCCACGTCCCATAAAAATGTCAATAGGCAGATTGGCTGCTGTAAATTTCCAGTAGGTGTTGACCTAGACTGTCATATCACAGGAAACCAGTGACTACATTTCCCCTACGGCACTGCAACCTATAAACATGGCCGCCATGGACTGAAATTCCCAGAACACTCACACACATACACAGAATACTCACACTCATTCTAATCATGCACACCTGCATCCAATTCACAGCACTCACAACCACACTATAAAAGAGACTTTCTGAACACTATGAAGTCGCGAAGTATTCCATGAGTTTTTTATACACCAAGCATTTGTTCTCGGTTCATGTGGTATTGTTTTAATCTCGTTCTCGTTCTCGCCCTCGTTCTTGATTCTGGTTTTGCCTCGTTTGTGCCTGTTTGCCAATCGCCTGACCCATTGCCTGTTTTTTGACCATGCTATTGTCTGATGATTTGGATTTGTCTGTCTGCCTCTCTTTAAGTAAAAGCTCTTATCTGCACTTGCGTCCATCCTGGCGTCCATTACATTTATTACATATGACATAGACCAAGAAAAGATCACGCTTAAGTTCCTCAGATCTGAATCCTGTGTGTAATTTCAGGTCTTGTGGCGATACATAGGCGAGAAACCAGAAGCTCTTGCTTCTAATACTAGACTCTATGACTGGATTCCCCAGAATGATTTACTAGGTAAGGAATATTTGCATTGTAGCTATGCTTTCACATTCTGTTGAAGCAACACTAATAATTTGTATCTACAGGACATCCTAAAACCAAGGCCTTCATCACCCATGGTGGGACTAATGGAATATATGAAGCGATTTATCATGGAGTTCCCATGGTGGGCCTGCCGCTGTTTGCGGATCAGCCTGACAATATAAATCACATGAAAACCAAGGGAGCTGCTGTTATGCTTGACTTTAACAAAATAGAGACCAACGACTTGAAGCAGGCTGTCAATGATGTCATTAACAATCCATTGTGAGTTGATATTGTGATTTCCATAAGCATTGGCTCACACCTTCACCTGTATAATTGCACCTTTCTGATTCAATCAAATTTAACCACTTGCACTGTCACTCTAATTCGTTTGTCTATTTATCATTTTATTTTACGTCACCAAATTTGAAGATACTCTAAGAGCAATTGTTTCAATCATTCAAAGTACTCTCAGCCTTTACACATCCTAGAAAGATTTCTTGTTATTCCATTTCTTTCCACAGCTACAAGGAGAGCATGATGAGACTATCCCGAATCCACCACGATCAACCGATGAAGCCGCTAGACCAAGCCGTCTTCTGGATTGAGTTTGTGATGCGCAATAAGGGGGCCAAGCACCTAAGGGTCGAAGCCCATAACCTCACGTGGTATCAGTACCACTGCTTGGACGTGGCAGCCTTTTTGCTTTCTGTAATCGCACTAGTCGTGTTCATCTTTGTGAAAACATGCACTTGGCCCTTCCGTAAATGTTTCAGAAAGACCCCAGCAAAGAGCAAGAAAGAGTGAAGCATGCATATATGAATGTATTAATAAGTACTGTGATATTTTGACGTAGATTTTAGGAATAACACACACTGTTACATGTACATTATACATTCCAGAGGTCTTTACTGTTTATACAGTGCAGTATAGTACTGTATGTCCAGGTTTACTTTTAAATGATACCAACACTATTGAGAACACAGCAATTAAACAGAGATTTTTATCTGCATCATGTATAGTGTGGCTTTGTTTTTTTAATTAAAGTTTAAATTAAATTTTCAATCTTAATTACTGATACAATAAAATTGTCTGCATTCTTTTTTAAAATCCTTTATACATAAATGATCAAATTACTAATTTCATCACTCCAACTGCCCCCTCTCAGTAGCTTCTTCAGCTTCCTTGGATTCTTTGTTCGAATCTCTTTGCTTAATCTCCCTTTTACCTTCACCCATTCCAAACCTGCCCTCTTAATCCCAACCCTCATTTTCTTAATCCCAATCCCTCCCCTATTCATCCCAACACTTTTCCTCACACATTACATATCTTCCTCACACATTACATGCACCCTTCCCTTGTTCATCCCAATCATTTTATAATCTGCCTCTCTGCACAACTCTTTTGCTCTATTGCACAAAGAACCCAGAGGAAACGCCCACAGATATGGTAAGTCCATACAGAGAAACTCTATGAAATCAACAACTTGAACTCTACCTGATGTTTCTCCAGGTCAGTTTTGTGTTTCTATGTGGTCAGATATGTGTTGTGCTGTTGGGAATTAAGGTGATGTGATGGATCTTAAGGATCGCAGGTTTTCTGGACATTATTGACACCTTACACCTTTCCTGAGGGGGCACATGGCATGGAACCATTGCTGAGTGACCCTGACACAAGCTCCATTCCACTCTTGCTCCCACCTCAGGTGGTTCCTCTCCAGGAGAGTCTCTTGGACACTGAAGAAGTCTGCTGCATCCATAATTTCAGTCTTGTGTTCTGTCATGATATGGAGGCAAAGGTGGATGCAAGTGCAGATGTGGGCAGCTGTGGCTCAGGTGGTAGGGCGGGTTGTCCAGTTCAAACCACCGGCCCCTCAGCATGCCGAAGAGTCCTTGGGCAAGACATTGAACCCCGGCAGAATGGCAGGCTAGCACCTTGCATGGCAACTCTGTGTGTGTGAATGGGTGAATGAGAAACAAAAGCGCTTTGTAGAACCTCTAAGATTAAAAGGCGCTATATAAGTGCAAACCATTTCCCATTTGATTTTAATGAAAACTAACAAACACAGTAGACTAAACATACAGAACATGAACTATGAACTCTAGGCAGAGAGAAATATAAGGACTAAGGAACTAGACAACTAAACAGCAACATAAGACAAGATGGTGTGTGCGCTGCAAAACATGACTTATACAAAAGTGCTAATTAAACCAAAACAAGAAACAGATGCAAACAGTCATTTGATGTGATCATGTGAGATGCAGTGGCTGATGGGAATCGTGGTCCACTGCCTATTTCAGCATATCCATGACACATCCCATCCAGGTGAAAGCTTTTTCCTTGCACCCTAGGTTGCCAGGATAATTTTCTGTCCCACCCTGAGCCTGACCAGAATAAAGTAGTTAGTGAAAATGAATGAATGAACATGAGTTTGGAAAATGTTCATACATTGTGATAGAAACATTCAGGTAATCTTATTCCCTCTGTGGTGGAAATTAGACAAAAAAGTTTATTACAGAAGGATGTATACAGGAGAGAAGAATGAGAGCGCTCTAAGGTGCTGTGCTGAGCATCTACTATATATATATATATATATATATATATATATATATATATATATATATATATATATATATATATGAAGAGCAGGGCACGATACACTTCTATGTACCGAAAAGGAGTAGTTTGAGGCAGTTCACACAGGCTTTGTTTCAGGGTTGAACCCTTAACAGAAAGACATGTCTGTGTCTCTGTAAGCAGATAAACATTCTGTACTAATCTAAATGTCATGACATGACCTTCTTTGATGTTATCCTCTGATGAACATGAACAGAACAAGAACAAAACTATTACGAAGTAGAAATAAATCATTTCCCTCACATCTCTTATAAACTTTTCCAACAGTCATCTTAAACAGATTCTATGTTAATGATCCACCACAAGACAATAATGACATTTGTCCAAGGCCCTATGATTTATCTAAGGTCATTAACCATGTCTGAAGCAAACACTACTTGGGCAACTTGAAACACCCCCATATTTTTGACCATGTCCAATGTTACAAATGGGTTAGTCACTGTTTTATTTCAACAATGATGAGGAACAGATCTTGTACCTGCTTAGTAATTTTGCTGCTGAGCTTGTCTGAAATGGCTCACAGTGGAAATGTACTGGTGCTTCCTGGTGAATACAGTCACTAGCACAACATGCACATAATCAGATATCTCCTCTGCTGTTGGGAATAAAGGTCAAAGTTTTGTTTTCACGTGATAGATGTGGAGGTTTGCAGGTTTTGTGCTCTGGCTTATTCCATGTGTGAGCTACAAGGCTGCTCATCCTGCAATCATGAGTGCACGTGGGAGAGCTGCTCTCTGCCTTCTTTTCCTGCTCAGTCTGAACCAAACTCTGCTGTGTGTGACAGCAGGGAAAATCCTCGTCTGGCCTTCGGAATTCAGTCACTGGCTTTACATGAAAATCATCATCGATGAGCTTATAACGAGAGGACACAGTGTGACCATCGTTACTCACAGTGCTACACCATCTGTAATGACAGAGCAGTCTCCGGGCTACAATGTGGAGATCATACAGGTGCCTCACAGCAAGAAGGACATTATTGACAACTGGGACAGGCTTTTGAACTATTCGATGTATGACCTGCCAAATACCAACAACATCCAGGGTTTTCTGAAGCTCACTGAAATTATTAACAATATAATCGAGCAGAATCAAGTGCTATGCAGAGCGCTTTTTGCACGTGAAGATCTGCTGGAGAAGTGGAGAAAGGAAAAGTTTGATGTTCTTCTGACAGATCCTGTGACTGTATGTGGGGAACTGTTAGCACAGAAGCTCAACCTGCCGTTCATCAACAGTGTGAGGATCAGTTTTGCGAGTTTTATTGAGCGATTCTGTGGTCAGCTGCCGACACCACCATCATATGTGCCAGCTGTTGGCATGGGCTACACGGATCACATGGATTTCCCACAGAGAGTGAAAAATATATTGTTTATTGTCTTTCAAGATATAATGTATAATCTAATGGCCAAGTTGAAATGGGATCACCTCTTTACAGAAGTCATGGGTAAATTATAATCCCTCATTTGTGATTTCATTTAGGATGCAGGTTTAGAAAAGAAGATCACTGTGAAAAAAATAAAACCTCTCAGTTTAGTTCTTGTCCTCAGCATAAGACTACGTGTAACCACTATATCGCATCAGAAAAGAATGCAGCAAGCGTATTGCTGAAATAGTACAATTTACTTGCTTACAGGCTTAATGATCAACATTTAAGCCAATCACCTCAAGTCTATTTCTTGTGTCTGACAGCGCTAATTATCCAAAACACAAGCTCTGGAGCGGTACAGTGGAACACTGGGTAGCATTGTCTCCTCACAGATCAAGGTCCTCTGGTTCAATCCTAATCTGGTTTTCTGTCTGTGCAGAATTTCGCATGTTCTCTGTGTGTTTGCGTGGGTTTCCTCCAGGTCTTTCTGTTTCCTTCCACTGTCCAAAAATGAGTATGTAGGCAGACTTGCTATGCTAAATTGCCTTTAGGTATGAATGAATGTGTGAACGTATATGTGTGCATGCAATGAACTGGCATATCCTTTAGGTGAGAGCTCCAGCCTTATTGGTATTTGTTTCTGGCCCACCATGACCCCAACCAGGATAAAGTGACGATTCATGAATGAACTTTGAAGATGTTGTGATAGAAATATTCAGGTGATTTTACTACCTCTTATAAAACTTTTCCAACAGTCATCCTGAACAGGCTCTGTGTTAATGATCTACCGCAAGACAATAATGACATTTTTCCAAGGCCCCACGATGTCTCTAAGGTCATTACATAAGAGGTATAATTATGTAGCTCTGCTACCATTGGTGTGTGAGTGTCTGTGTGTGTGAATGTGTGTGTGAATGTGTGAATGAGAACCAATGTAAAGTGCTTTGAAGAGCCTCTAAGGTTAAAAAGCGCTGTATAAGTGCAAACCTGCAGTTGCTACTCAGGGCACTTTACAGGGCGTTTAGAGAAAATGCTATTATACATCGGACACACGGTAATGATCATACTTCACAAAACGTTAATCTTTGATAAACAACTCACCAAAATAACCGGTATGACGTAGCACTGTAACATTTTTAATTTTTAACTGCTCAACAAGATTGTTCTCAATTATATACACTCTCTGTGCTCTGAACTGTGTAGCAAAATACAACTCCAAAAATTGCTTATACTATAAAGAGGAATGAGATTAAACAAATATTGGACTCTAATCTGATACAAAATATGCCATATTTCCTCCTCTACTTCACAGGCAAACCCACAACAATATGTGAAACTATTGGCAAAGCTGACATCTGGTTAGTCCGCACGTATTGGGACTATGAATATCCACGGCCACTCCTCCCAAACTTCAAATTTGTGGGTGGCTTACATTGCAAGCCTGCAAAACCTCTACCAAAAGTAAGTTCATTCTCGTGTCTGACACTATTCTATTTTTGTAGCCATCATATTCCTTTGTAATAGGAGATTAACACAGCATTGAAATCCTGAGTCATACTCATACAAAGGTGTAATTCACTGACCTTTACTTCAGATCTTTGAGTGATTACGAAACCTTTATTACACCACTGGTGTGCAGTTACTATACTGTGGGTAAAAAGTCAAGAGTTCGTTTTCTTTGTGCTAGCCTTTTTTTCCCATAAAAACATCTAGCACACAAATTATTTACTTCAGTTTTATGAAGCCCATATCACCTCAGTATATTGTCAAAGAAAATCACACTTGATTATACTGTACAGTAAATTCAAACTGATCAATGAATTGAAAATGAATGACAAAAAAAGAAAAAGTTCAATAGTGCAAGTCTACCAGTGTAGTCACTGCCATCTGACTCATTAATTATTTTTCATTTTGTTTTTTATAGGACATGGAGGACTTTGTGCAGAGCTCGGGAGATGACGGTATTGTAGTGTTTTCAATGGGTTCCATGGTTAAAAACCTCACCAAAGAGAGAGCGAACACCATCGCTTCAGCGCTCGGCCAGATTCCCCAAAAGGTCTGAGTTTACACAATTAATGATGCACATCTTGATACATAATCCACAATGTAATTTATGAAGGATTTTCAGCGTCAGGAGGCACTTACATCACTGTTCCATTGATTCGTTAAGTGAAAATCATTTGGACAAAATAAGTATAATTAGAGTGTGTCATTGATTCTGAATGTTTTGAGGACGGCTCTTTAGTGTTGGACTTCGCAGCTCCTGGGGTTCCTCTGGGTTCTCTGGTTTCCTTCCACCGCCCATAAAAATATCAATAGGTAGATTGGCTACTCTAAGTTTCCAGTAGGTGTTGACGTAGACCAGGATAAGATCACTCTTAAGTTTCTCAGATCTTTATCCTGTGTGTAATTTCAGGTCTTGTGGCGATACACAGGCGAGAAACCAGAAGCTCTTGCTTCTAATACTAGACTCTATGACTGGATTCCCCAGAATGATTTACTAGGTAAGGAATATTTGCATTGTAGCTATGCTTTCACCTTCTGTTGAAGTAATACACTAATAATTTGTATCTACAGGACATCCTAAAACCAAGGCCTTCATCACCCATGGTGGGCTTAATGGAATATATGAAGCGATTTATCATGGAGTTCCCATGGTGGGCCTGCCGCTGTTTGCGGATCAGCCTGACAATATAAATCACATGAAAACCAAAGGAGCTGCTGTTATGCTTGACTTTAACAAAATAGAGACCAACGACTTGAAGCAAGTGGTCGATGTTGTCATTAACAATCCATCGTGAGTTGATATTGTGATTTCCATAAGCGTTGGCTCACACCTTCACCTGTATAATTGTACCTTTCTGATTCAATCAAATTAAACCACTTGCACTATCACTCTAATTCGTTTGTCTATGTATCATTTTATTTTACGTCACCAAATTTGAAGATACTCTAAGAGCAATTGTTTCAATCATTCAAACTTCTCTCAGCCTTTACACATCCTAGAAAGATTTCTTGTTATTCCATTTCTTTCGATAGCTACAAGGAGAGCATGATGAGACTATCTCGAATCCACCACGATCAACCAGTGAAGCCGCTAGACCAGGCCGTCTTCTGGATTGAGTTTGTGATGCGCAATAAGGGGGCCAAGCACCTGAGGGTCGAAGCCCATAACCTCACGTGGTATCAGTACCACTGCTTGGACGTGGCAGCCTTTTTGCTTTCTGTAATCGCACTAGTCGTGTTCATCTTTGTGAAAACATGTAGTTGGCTCTTCCGTAAATGTTTCAGAAAGACTCCAGCTAAGAGCAAGAAAGAGTGAAGCATTCATATATGAATGTATTAATAAGTATTGTGATATTTTGACATAGATTTTAGGAATAACACACACTGTTACATGGACATTATACATTCCGGAGGTTTTTACTGTTTATACAGTGCAGTATAGTACTGTATGTCCAGATTTACTTTTAAATGATACCAACACTATTGAGAACACAGCAATTACACAGAGATTTTTATCTGCTTCATGTATAGTGTGGCTTTGTTTTTTTAAGAAAGATTGAAATAAAGATTTTTTATCGTATTTACTGATACAGTAAAACTGTCTGCACTCTTTTTTTATATCCTTTATACATTAATGATCAAATTACTAATTTCATCACTCCAACTGCCCCCTCCTAGTAGCTTCTTCAGCTTCCTTGGATTCTTTGTTTCAATCTTTTCGCTTAATCCCCCTTTTACCTTCACCCATTCCAAACCTGCCCTCTTAATCCCAACCCTCATTTTCTTAATCCCAATCCCTCCTGTATTCATCCCAACACTTTTCCTCACACATTACATGCACCCTTCCCTTGTTCATCCCAATCCTTATCTTATAAAACTTTTCCAACCGTCATCTTAAACAGATTATGTGTTAATTATCTACCACAAGACAATAATGACATTTGTCCAAGGCCCTATGATTTATCTAAGGTCATTAACCATGTCTGAAGCAAACACAATTTGGGCAACTTGAAACACCCCCATATTTTTGACCATGTCCAATGATACAAATGGGTCAGTCACTGTTTTATTACAACAATGATGAGGAACCGTACCTGCTTAGTAATTTTGCTGCTGAGCTTGTCTGAAATGGCTCACAGTGGAAATGTACTGGTGCTTCCTGGTGAATACAGTCACTAGCACAACATGCACATAATCAGACACCTCCTCTTGTGGGAAATACAGGTCAAAGTTTTGTTTTCACGTGATAGATGTGGAGGTTTGCAGGTTTTGTGCTCTGACTTATTCCATGTGTGAGCTACAAGGCTGATCATCCTGCAATCATGAGTGCACGTGGGAGAGCTGCTCTCTGCCTTCTGTTCCTGCTCAGTTTGAACCAAACTCTGCTGTGTGTGACAGCAGGGAAAATCCTCGTCTGGCCTGCGGAATTCAGTCACTGGCTTAACATGAAAATCATCATCGATGAGCTTATAACGAGAGGACACAGTGTGACCATCGTTACTCACAGTGCTACACCATCTGTAATGACAGAGCAGTCTCCGGGCTACAATGTGGAGATCATACAGGTGCCTCACAGCAAGAAGGACGTTATTGACATCTTGGACAGGCTTTTAAACTATTGGATGTATGACCTGCCAAATACCAACACCATCCAGGCTTTTCTGAAGCTCTCTGAATTTATTGACAATATATTCGAGCAGCATCAAGTACTATGCAGAGCGCTTTTTGCACGTGAAGATCTGCTGGAGAAGTGGAGAAAGGAAAAGTTTGATGTTCTTCTGACAGATCCTGTGACTATATGTAGGGAACTGTTAGCACAGAAGCTCAATCTGCCGTTCATCAACCGTCTGAGGTTCAGTTTTGCAAGTGTTATTGAGCGACTCTGTGGTCAGCTTCCAGCACCACCATCATATGTGCCAGCTGTTGGCATGGGCTACACGGATCACATGGATTTCCCACAGAGAGTGAAAAATATATTGTTTATTGTCTTTCAAGATATTATGTTTAATCTAATGTTCAAGTTGAAATGGGATCACCTCTTTACAGAAGTCATGGGTAAATGATAATCCCTCATTTGTGATTTCATTTAGGCTGCAGGTTTAGAAAAGAAGATCACTGTGAAAAAAAATAAAACCTCTCAGTTTAGTTCTTGTCCTCAGCATAAGACTACGTGTAACCACTATATCGCATCAGAAAAGAATGCAGCAAGCGTATTGCTGAAATAGTACAATTTACTTGCTTACAGTAATGTTCAACATTTAAGCCAATCACCTCAAGTCTATTTCTTGTGTCTGACAGCGCTAATTAGCCAAAACACAAGCTCTGGAGTGGTACAGTGGAACACTGGGTAGCATTGTCTCCTCACAGATCAAGGTCCTCTGGTTCAATCCTAATCTGGTTTTCTGTCTGTGCAGAATTTCGCATGTTCTCTGTGTGTTTGCGTGGGTTTCCTCCAGGTCTTTCTGTTTCCTTCCACTGTCCAAAAATGAGTATGTAGGCAGACTTGCTATGCTAAATTGCCCCTAGGTATGAATGTGTGCATGCAATGAACTGGCATATCATTTATGTGAAAGCTCCTGCCCTATTGGGATTTGTTTTTGGCCCACAATGACCCCAACCAGGATAAAGTGAAGATTAATGAATGAGCTTTGAAGATGTTGACACATTGTGATAGAAATATCCTTTAAACTTTTCCAACAGTCATCCTGAACAGGCTCTGTTCAATAATGACTTTTGTCCAAGGCCCCATGATTTAGTGAAGGTCATTAACTGTATGAAGCACAGTTAGCCTTGCATGGCAGCTCTGGATGATAATAATAATAATAATAATAATAATAATAATAATAATAATAATAATAATCTTTTTTTTTTTTTAAATGTAAAAATGCTATACAAGTGATATATATAAAGAACTGCTAAGATTAAAAAAAAAAAGCACTGTATAAGTGCAGAGCTCCAGCTACTGCTAAGGGGCAGCTGCAGTTCACATGAACTTTACAGGGCATTTGGAGAAAATGCTCCTATAGCGGATTATATCGGACACACGGTAATGATCATACTTCATGTAGCAAGTCGCTCATTCATAACGACTACGCCACCCTGAGGAAATGGGGAAGACATGCCAAACAAAGACACACAACTACGATCCACTGAGAAAAGGCACAAGGCATGGGTTTCCATACAAAAATACATTTTATTTAAAGCTAAAAGACTGGCCAATAATTATTTAAAAACAGCAACCAACGCAGTCAGGCATTGGTCAAATAAAACAGACACAAGAAATGAACAATCATAGGACGACTGAGGCTTCCTGTATGAAGGGCAGGCTAGTACGACAGCACCAGCTATACAAAAGGGAAAAGAACCCCACCATTCAGAATCTTCCCACAAAATTCCCTGCAAATAATAATGCAGCAATAATGACAACCCTTAGTGAAGTAAAGCCCAAGGTGCCGCAAAGAACTACCCCCAGCCTCAGGAGGCACTCAGCTCCTACAAGGAGAAAACAAAACAAAATCACATTAAGAGAACACGATCAAATAGCACCAAAGCTACGAAACAGAAAAAAATAAAATGAAAAACACATTCCAGATCAATTTACTAAATTTAATACAACAAAACCAGTGTGTATGTGATTGTGCCCTGCGATGGACTGGAACCCTGTCCAGGGTGTTCCCCGCCTTGTGCCCGATGCTCCCTGGGATAGGCTCTAGGTTCCCCGTGACCTTAAAAAGGATAAAGCGGTATAGAAGATGGATGGCTGGAATACAACAAAACCAAACCCCAAAAAATTCCATTACAATATGCTCAAAGCAGGCAACAACAACAAAAAAAAAAGCTTACTGTCACAAAAACACAGATAACCCCGAGCTCAAACTGATTACAAGGTAGCAAGTTTACCAAGACTGACAAAAACCACTACTCCTGCATAGGGGTATCAGCATAATTGATAAAGACAGTTACAACATAGTTGAATTTGAGAAAACTGAGCTTAGTGACAGTAACTAACACAAAGCTATACCAACACAAATAAAGCAAAAGAACAACAAAAAAAATGATTAATACAACAACAAAAAAGAAGACGAAAAGGACCTACCCGCCCACTTGGGCATTAGATGAAGGCCTGACTGGACACCAAAAAAAAAAAAAAAACGAACGCGAAGCAGAGCAAAGCAGCAACATGGCTCCGCAAGTGAGGGGGAGGAGCTATACCGAAACACCCGCACTCACTCAGCCTGCCTTAATTAATGCAAAATCAAGGACCCTAAGAACAATAAATAGGTGTTACAACCTCAATTTGGAAAGCATGCTAGATCATTTTGCTCAAATAATAGAACTGAACGA
Organism: Ictalurus punctatus; assembly: GCF_001660625.3. Classification (NCBI taxonomy): domain Eukaryota; kingdom Metazoa; phylum Chordata; class Actinopteri; order Siluriformes; family Ictaluridae; genus Ictalurus; species Ictalurus punctatus. Next base: position 16,327,153 of record NC_030443.2, on the reverse strand, counting down.
TTTACTTACGAACGTTATGTCACCGTGATCCGATGACATGATACCCACGATGACACGTATATGAAAATCATATGATAGCTGCTTTAATAGTTGTGACAGTTGTGCTACACAAATGGGAGCCTTGACGGCACACCGCACTGAGGGTGAGCGGCACACCACACAGTCTCGGTAGCCCAAAGTCACACTAAACAAGTAAATCAGATGATAAGTGGACAAAGCTAGCATCAAACAGCTAAGCGACACAGCTAAAAATGCATACCTTTGTAGTCCATAGCAACGAAAGGAAGGGGCTGGGTTTCGACCATGATGCATTCCGTGAGGAATAAACAGTTTATATACTGTGGTAGGGAGATAGGTCATTGGCCACGTAGTTGATAATGGTGACGTTTAAATCACGGCACACACCTCACTACATTCACAAAACATTCAACTTTGATAAACAACTCACCAAAATAACCGGTATGATGTAGCACTGTAACATTTTTAGTTTTTAACTACTCAAGATCGTTCTGAATTATATAAACTCTCTATGCTCTGAACTGTTTAGCAAAATACAACTCCAAAAATTGCTTATACTCTTTAAAGAGGAGTGAGATTAAACAAATATTGGATTCTAATCAGTGTATTGGACTCTAATCTGATACAAAATTTGCCATCTTTGCACCTTTACTTCACAGGCAAACCCACAACACTCTGTGAAACTATTGGCAAAGCTGACATCTGGTTAATCCGCATGTATTGGGACTTTGAATATCCACGGCCACTCCTCCCAAACTTTAAATCTGTGGGCGGCTTACATTGCAAGCCTGCAAAACCTCTACCAAAAGTAAGTTCATTCTCGTGTCTGACACTATTCTATTTTTGTAGCCATCATATTCCTTTGTAATAGGAGATTAACACAACGTTGAAATCCTGAGTCATACTCATATAAAGGTGTAATTCATTAACCTTTACTGCAGATCTTTGAGTGATTACAAAACCTTTATTACACCACTGGTGTGCGGTTACTGTACTGTGGGTAAAAAGTCAAGAGTTTGTTTTCTTTGTGCTAGCCTTTTTTTCCCATAAAAACATCTAGCACACAAATTGTTTACTTCAGTTTTATGAAGCCCATATCACCTCAGAATATTGTCAAAGAAAATCACACTTGATTATACAGTACAGTAAATTCAAACTGATCAATAAATTGAAAATGAATGACAAAAAAAGAAAAAGTTCAATAGTGCAAGTCTACCAGTGTAGTCACTGCCATCTGGCTCATTAATTATTTTTCATTTTGTTTTTTATAGGACATGGAGGACTTCGTGCAGAGCTCGGGAGATGACGGTATTGTAGTGTTTTCAATGGGTTCCATGATTAAAAACCTCACCAAAGAGAGAGCGAACACCATCGCTTCAGCGCTCGGCCAGATCCCCCAAAAGGTCTGAGTTTACACAATTAATAATGCACATCTTGATACATAATCCACAATGTAATTTATGAAGGATTTTCAGCGTCAGGAGGCACTTACGTCACTGTTCCATTGATTCGTTAACTGAAAATCATTTGGACAAAATAAATATAATTAGAGTGTGTCACAGCTCCTGGGGTTCCTCTGGGTTCTCTGGTTTCCTTCCACCGCCCATAAAAATGTCAATAGGCAGATTGGCTACTCTAAATTTCCAGTAGGTGTTGACCTAGACCAGGATTAGATCACTCTTAAGTTTCTCAGATCTTTATCCTGTGTGTAATTTCAGGTCTTGTGGCGATACACAGGCAAGAAACCAGAAGCTCTTGCTTCTAATACTAGACTCTATGACTGGATTCCCCAGAATGATTTACTAGGTAAGGAACATCTTCAGTGTAGCTATGCTTTCACATTCTGTTGAAGTAATACACTAATGATTTGTATCTGCAGGACATCCTAAAACCAAGGCCTTCATCACCCATGGTGGGATTAATGGAATATATGAAGCGATTTATCATGGAGTTCCCATGGTGGGCCTGCCGCTGTTTGCGGATCAGCCTGACAATATAAATCACATGAAAACCAAAGGAGCTGCTGTTATGCTTGACTTTAACAAAATAGAGACCAACGACTTGAAGCAAGCGGTCGAGGATGTCATTAACAATCCATCGTGAGTTGATATTGTGATTTCCATAAGCGTTGGCTCACACCTTCACCTGTATAATTGCACCTTTCTGATTCAATCAAATTAAACCACTTGCACTGTCACTCTAATTCGTTTGTCTATTTATCATTTTATTTTACATCACCAAATTTGAAGATACTCTAAGAGCAATTGTTTCAATCATTCAAAGTTCTCTCAGCCTTTACACATCCTAGAAAGATTTCTTGTTATTCCATTTCTTTCGATAGCTACAAGGAGAGCATGATGAGACTATCCCGAATCCACCACGATCAACCAGTGAAGCCGCTAGACCAGGCTGTCTTCTGGGTTGAGTTTGTGATGCGCAATAAGGGGGCCAAGCACCTGAGGGTCGAAGCACATAACCTCACGTGGTATCAGTACCACTGCTTGGACGTGGCAGCCTTTTTGCTTTCTGTAATCGCACTAGTCGTGTTCATCTTTGTGAAAACATGCACTTGGCTCTTCCGTAAATGTTTCAGAAAGACTCCAGCTAAGAGCAAGAAAGAGTGAAGCATGCATATATGAATGTATTAATAAGTACTATGATATTTTGACATAGATTTTAGGAATAACACACACTGTTACATGTGCATTATACATTCCGGAGGTTTTTACTGTTTATACAGTGCAGTATAGTACTGTATGTCCAGATTTACTTTTAAATGATACCAACACTATTGAGAACACAGCAATTAAACAGATTTTTATCTGCATCATGTATAGTGTGGCTTTGTTTTTTTTAAATAAAGATTGAAATAAAGATATTTTTATCGTATTTACTGATACAGTAAAACTGTCTGCACTCTTTTTTTATATCCTTTATACATAAATGATCAAATTACTAATTTCATCACTCCAACTGCCCCCTCTCAGTAGCTTCTTCAGCTTCCTTGGATTCTTTGTTTCAATCTTTTCGCTTAATCCCCCTTTTACCTTCACCCATTCCAAACCTGCCCTCTTAATCCCAACCCTCATTTTCTTAATCCCAATCCCTCCTGTATTCATCCCAACACTTTTCCTCACACATTACATATCTTCCTCACACATTACAGGCACCCTTCCCTTGTTCATCCCAATCCTTATCTTATAAAACTTTTCCAACCGTCATCTTAAACAGATTATGTGTTAATTATCTACCACAAGACAATAATGACATTTGTCCAAGGCCCTATGATTTATCTAAGGTCATTAACCATGTCTGAAGCAAACACTATTTGGGCAACTTGAAACACCCCCATATTTTTGACCATGTCCAATGTTACAAATGGGTTAGTCACTGTTTTATTTCAACAATGATGAGGAACAGATCTTGTACCTGCTTAGTAATTTTGCTGCTGAGCTTGTCTGAAATGGCTCACAGTGGAAATGTACTGGTGCTTCCTGGTGAATACAGTCACTAGCACAACATGCACATAATCAGATATCTCCTCTGCTGTTGGGAATAAAGGTCAAAGTTTTGTTTTCACGTGATAGATGTGGAGGTTTGCAGGTTTTGTGCTCTGGCTTATTCCATGTGTGAGCTACAAGGCTGATCATCCTGCAATCATGAGTGCACGTGGGAGAGCTGCTCTCTGCCTTCTTTTCCTGCTCAGTCTGAACCAAACTCTGCTGTGTGTGACAGCAGGGAAAATCCTCGTCTGGCCTTCGGAATTCAGTCACTGGCTTAACATGAAAATCATCATCGATGAGCTTATAACGAGAGGACACAGTGTGACCATCGTTACTCACAGTGCTACACCATCTGTAATGACAGAGCAGTCTCCGGGCTACAATGTGGAGATCATACAGGTGCCTCACAGCAAGAAGGACGTTATTGACATCTTGGACAGGCTTTTAAACTATTGGATGTATGGCCTGCCAAATACCAACATGATCCAGGGTTTTCTGAAGCTCTCTGAAATTATTGACAATATGTTGGAGCAGAATCAAGTACTATGCAGAGCGCTTTTTGCACGTGAAGATCTGCTGGAGAAGTGGAGAAAGGAAAAGTTTGATGTTCTTCTGACAGATCCTGTGACTGTATGTGGGGAACTGTTAGCACAGAAGCTCAACCTGCCATTCATCAACAGTCTGAGGTTCAGTTTTGCAAGTGTTATTGAGCGACTCTGTGGTCAGCTTCCAGCACCACCATCATATGTGCCAGCTGTTGGCTTGGGCTACACGGATCACATGGATTTCCCACAGAGAGTGAAAAATATATTGTTTATTGTCTTTCAAGATATGTTGTTTAATTTAATGGCCAAGTTGAAATGGGATCACCTCGCCACAGAAGTCATGGGTAAATTATAATCCCTCATTTGTGATTTCATTTAGGCTGCAGGTTTAGAAAAGAAGATCACTGTGAAAAAATTTAAAACCTCTCAGTTTAGTTCTTGTCCTCAGCATAAGACTACGTGTAACCACTATATCGCATCAGAAAAGAATGCAGCAAGCGTATTGCTGAAATAGTACAATTTACTTGCTTATAGTAATGTTCAACATTTAAGCCAATCACCTCAAGTCTATTTCTTGTGTCTGACAGCGCTAATTATCCAAAACACAAGCTCTGGTGCGGTACAGTGGAACCCTGGGTAGCATTGTCTCCTCACAGATCAAGGTCCTCTGGTTCAATCCTAATCTGGTTTTCTGTCTGTGCAGAATTTCGCATGTTCTCTGTGTGTTTGCGTGGGTTTCCTCCAGGTCTTTCGGTTTCCTTCCACTGTCCAAAAATGAGTATGTAGGCAGACTTGCTATGCTAAATTGCCCCTAGGTATGAATGTGTGCATGCAATGAACTGGCATATCATTTATGTGAAAGCTCCTGCTCTATTGGGATTTGTTTTTGGCCCACAATGACCCCAACCAGGATAAAGTGAAGATTAATGAATGAGCTTTGAAGATGTTGACACATTGTGATAGAAATATTCTTTAAACTTTTCCAACAGTCATCCTGAACAGGCTCTGTTCAATAATGACTTTTGTCCAAGGCCCCATGATTTAGTGAAGGTCATTAACTGTATGAAGCACAGTTAGCCTTGCATGGCAGCTCTGGATAAAATAATAATAATAATAATAATAATAATAATAATAATAATTTAAAAAATGTAAAAATGCTATACAGGTGATATATATAAAGAACTGCTAAGGTTAAAAAAAAGCACTGTATAAGTGCAGAGCTCCAGCTGCTGCTAAGGGGCAGCTGCAGTTCACATGAACTTTACAGGGCATTTGGAGAAAATGCTCCTATAGCGGATTATATCGGACACACGGTAATGATCATACTTCATGTAGCAAGTCGCTCATTCATAACGACTACGCCACCCTGAGGAAATGGGGAAGACATGCCAAACAAAGGCACACAACTACGATCCACTGAGAAAAGGCACAAGGCATGGGTTTCCATACAAAAATACATTTTATTTAAAGCTAAAAGACTGGCCAATAATTATTTAAAAACAGCAACCAACGCAGTCAGGCATTGGTCAAATAAAACAGACACAAGAAATTAACAATCATTGGACGACTGAGGCTTCCTGTATGAAGGGCAGGCTAGTACGACAGAACCAGCTATACAAAAGGGAAAAGAACCCCACTGTCACAAACCTCGAATCGGCACGGAAGCAGGAGTGGGCGGCAGGTGTAGAGCGTCGTATCGGGAAGTACAAGAAACGTAGTCGTAAGACAGGCAAAAGTCAAGCGATCGGACGAACAACACAAACGGGGTCAGGCAGAGAGCGTAGTCGAAACCGGAAACAAGGGTCGAGGATCACGAGAAGACAAACAAACTAGAACGGCTTGGTAACGCAGAGAAACGAGTTGACCGAGCGTATATTTCGCATAGATTCTGGGTGAATGACGTCCCTAAGTACTAGCGGTGAGAGTGTGTGTGTGTGATTGGTGCCAGGTGTGTCTGATCAGAACTCTGGGGATGGTGAGCGCATGCGTGCATGAGAGGTGAGTGTTGCATCTTGGGAATTTGAGTTCTGATCTGACTGAGCTGTGACAGAACCCCCCCCCCCCCCCCCCCCCCTCAAAGGGCTCGCTCCGGGAGCCGAGTTTTTCTTGGCCTCCCCTGGGGTCGTGGACCAGGGAGATCAGGATAAGTTGCGTGAAAGTCTTTAGTAAGCTGAGGATCCAGTATGTCCTGCTTGGGAACCCAGCATTGTTCCTCAGGTCCATAACCCTCCCACTCGACCAAATACTCCAGCTTGCCTCTCCTGTGTCTAGATTTGAGGATGTTCTTGACACGGTAAGCTTGTTGTCCATCAATTTCCAAAGGGGTCAGAGGAGTTTCAGATGGTACTTCTGTGGCTAATGGACCGTTGATAACAGGTTTGAGACGTGATACGTGGAATGAGGGGGAGATGCGGCTGTGTCGTGGCAGTTCCAGACGGTAAGTGACTTCATTGACTCGCTTGAGGATCTTGAATGGTCCAGTGTATCTTGGCGTTAGTTTTTTACAACTATGAGCTTGTCTTAAGTCCTTTGTGGACAACCACACCCTATCGCCTGGTTGGTAATTAGGGTGTACTTTGCGGTGGCAATCTGCTTTGTGCTTTTATGTGTCTGTAGTCTCTTTCAGGCGTCGGTGGGTGTCAGCCCAGACACGCTCGCTACGTTCAAACCATTGGTCAACGGCAGGAGCTGCAGTGGGAGTCGCGTTCCACGAGAACAGTGGAGGTTGGTAACCTAGTACGCACTGTAAAGGAGTGAGATTGGTAGCCGAATGACGTAGTGAGTTCTGGGCGTAATCGGCCCATGGCAAAAACTTGCTCCAATCCTCTGGGTTATTGGCACAGAAAGTACGGAGGAATCGCCCTAGTTCCTGATTGAGTCGTTCAACTTGTCCATTGGCTTGTGGGTGATATCCGGAGGTGAGATTCACTGTTACTCCCTTCTTAGTCATGAAGCTGGACCAAACTCTGGAAGTAAACTGCAGGCCCCTGTCATTGACAATCTCCTCCGGAAAGCTGAAATATCTAAAAACATGCTGGAATAGAAGTTTGGCTGTCATGAAGGCAGTGGGGAGAGCAGGTAATGGAATAAAACGAACAGACTTGGAAAACCGGTCCACTGTGACTAGAACTGTGGTATTTCCTTGGGATTTTGGCAAATCCGTTAGGAAGTCTACGGATATGTGTGACCATGGGCGTTCGGGTAGGGGTAAGGGCTTGAGCCTCCCAGCTGGGAGGGTCCGAGGTACCTTATTCTGTGCGCAAGATGAACAAGATGTCACCACCTTGTGTATATCTCCCTTCATATTGGACCACCAGTACTTCTCTTTTAGGAGATGGTGTGTGTGCTGTGCCCCTGGATGCCCTGTACCAAGTACCGTGTGTGCCCAGATGATGAGTTCTTGGCAGTACTCTTCGGGTACAAATAGTTTGTTCGGGGGACACTTTACGGGTACTTGTGACTGGGGAATCTGCTCTAGCTCCTGGTCCAGATCCCACTCTAGCGCATTGATAATACATGAAGGATGGTATTATGCTCGTTGACACGTTCTGTGTGGTCGAGACGAGACAGGGCATCAGCTTTTATGTTCTTGGACCCTGGTCTGTAGGATAACGTGAAGTGAAACCTGGTGAAGAACAGGGCCCAACAGGCCTGGCGGGGTGTGAGTCGCTTTGCAGTGCGAAGGTACTCCAGGTTCTTATGGTCTGTGAAGATGACAAAGGGATGTGTAGCCCCCTCTAACCAGTGTCTCCACTCCTCCAGCGCTAACTTAATTGCCAAGAGTTCACGATTTCCCACATCGTAGTTTCTCTCAGCGGGGGAAAGCTTTTGCGAGAAGAACGCCACCAGATGGAGCTTTGGCTTCTCTCCGAATCGCCGGGATAAAATGGCTCCTACCCCGGTCTCTGACGCGTCCACCTCCACTATAAACAGTCTGGATGGGTCCGGATGTTTGATGATGGGTGCAGTAGTGAAGGCTTTCTTGAGCTTGTCGAAGGCGGTTTGGGCGGTTGGATTCCATGATAGACGTTTGGGTTTCCCCTTTAGCAGGGACGTGAGGGGGTTGGCGATGGCACTGAAATTTCTAATAAACTTTTTGTAGAAGTTCACAAACCCCAGAAACCTCTGTAGTTCCTTGATCATCGTGGGTAGGAGCCAGTTTACTACTGCCTGGACCTTTTCTTGGTCCATGGAGATCCTCTCGGGGCTGATGATGTATCCCAGAAACGCAATGGTGGTTTTATGAAATTCGCATTTCTCAGCTTTAACATATAACCGATGACGGAGCAGTCGTTGTAGAACTTCGCGGATGTGGTGAACATTTTCCTCCCGGCAGTCAGTGTATATTAGAATGTCGTCTATGTAGGCGATCACATGGCGTCCCAGCATGTCACGTAACACGTTGTTAATTAGACATTGGAAGACCGTGGGAGCGTTAGAAAGCCCATACGACATGACCTGATACTCATAATGACCTGAAGTTGTGCTGAATCCAGTCTTCCATTCATCTCCTTCTTGAATCCAGACCAAGTTGTATGCACTGCGTAAGTCCAGTTTCGTGAAGATGGTGGCAGTGCATAATTGTTCCAGAGGGGCTGGTACTAGAGGTAGTGGGTAACGGTACTTGACGCAACACCGGTTTAGTCCTCGGTAGTCGATGCATGGTCGTAAACCTCCTCCCTTCTTCTCTACGAAGAAAAACCCCGCGGATGCTGGAGAAGTAGATGGTCGTATATAACCTTGGTGCAACGCTTCCTGAATGTACTCCTCCATGGCTTTTTGTTCAGTTACCATTAACGGATAGACTCTCCCTCGTGGTGGTGTAGTGCCTGGAAGCAAATCGATTGCGCAGTTGTAATCTCGATGAGGAGGTAGTCCACTAGCCTTCTTCTTACTGAATACTTCAATGAGATCGTGGTAAACACTGGGGATCAGCACGTTGTCCGCCTTGTCAGGGCTCTCAATGGATGTGGATGCTAAGGAGATCACAGGGACTTGGAGACAGTGATTGATGCAGTGAGCTGACCAGCGAGTGATCTCCCTTTGATTCCATGAAATTTGTGGGTTGTGATGTTCGAGCCAAGGAAGGCCGAGAACCACTGGATGCCGGGCCGTCACAATGACATGGAACGTAATTTTCTCCTGATGAAGAGCACTGGTGCGGAGGTTAATAGGTTCGGTGCAGTGGGTGATTAAACCATCTCCAATGGGGGCTCCATCAATGGCTTGGACACGGCGGGGGGTGCTGAGAGGACGAACGGGGATGTTATATTGGAGTATGGTCCCTTGGTCAATGAAGTTCCCCGCCGCTCCAGAGTCGATCACCAGAGTCGATAGAGCACTGTTTGAGAGGGCATTGTTGCACGAAGTGGTCCTTCTCGCCGCAGTAGAAACAACAATGTTCACAGCGCTGTCAATCTCTCTCCTGCATGCTCACCCGAGTCTGTCCCAGCTGCATGGGTTCACTAGGGCTCTCAGATGCTGGTGCTTCCGCCTCGCTGCGTATGGAGCGGTGGCTCCGTAGTAGACGATCCAGGCGGATAGCTACGTTGATGAGTGAGTTGAGAGTCAGCTGATCATCACGGCACGCCAGCTCCGTTACGATGTCGGCATTTAATCCCCGGCGAAACATAGTCTTTAGAGCGGGTTGATTCCATCCGCTCCTAGCGGCCACAGTACGAAATTGTCTGGAGAATGATCGAATACAGTGCGGAAACATGATGTCAGCTGATCATACGTGCTGATGACGTTCCCTTCCTGTTCCCATTCCGCGGTGGCCCAGAGGAGAGCTCTCCCAGTTAAGAGTTCCATGAAGTGGATTATTTTCCGATTCTCCGTCATGTCTGGGTACGTGGAAAAAAACAGGGAGCACTGGAATAAAAAACCTCGGCAGCATGCCGGATCTCCGTCGTACTTCTCCGGTGCTGGAGTGGGAGGTATGCGTGTGGTCGGTGCCGTAGAAAGCTGCGCGGCTTGGTTTAGCCGAGCTACCTGCTCAGTCAGGTTTGCGAGACGGTGATCATGGTCACTAATCATCCGGCCATGTCCCTCGATGGCTTGCGGCCAACGGGGATCTGTCGCTGCTTCCATTGGAAGGCGAAGTATTCTGTCACGAACCTCGAATCAGCACGGAAGCAGGAGTGGGCGGCAGGTGTAGAGCGTCGTATCGGAAAGTACAAGAAACGTAGTCGTAAGACAGGCAAAGGTCAAGCGATCGGACGAACAACACAAACGGGGTCAGGCAGGACACCCACCATTCAGAAACTTCCCACAAAATTCCCTGCAAATAATAACGCAGCAATAATGACAACCCTTAGTGAAGTAAAGCCCAAGGTGCCGCAAAGAACTACCCCCAGTCTCAGTGTCATGATTTCCCCTTGAAGCAGTGTGCTCTAAGCGCAAATGCGCGAGCACCTGCTTTTCCATTGTTGACAGTAGTGACATCTGGACACATATTTGTTTATGTTTCTGTCATGTCTCCTCCCTGTTCTGTCATTGGCTGGGATTTCACGTGTGTCTGTATTGCCCTCAGATGCTAGCAGTTTAGACGCTGATCATGTCCACATATATACTGCGCGCCTCCCAGCACACAATGCGGAAGATTATTGTAGAGTTAGATTAGTTCGTTTAGTAGTCATAGTCACGTTCCACGTTTAGAGTTAGTTCACGCTGGATTATCCGCTCCCAGTTCCTCGTCATAGTTCATGGTTCTCGTTTTGTTTATCGACCCTGTTTTCCGTGACCACGACCTTGATTCATGTTTAACCCTGTGTATGCCTGTTTGCTGATCGCCTGACCTTCGCCTGTTTTGGATTACGTTTATGGATCAGGTTTTGGATTTGTCTGCCTGTCTCTCTTTTAAAATAAACAACTGTTCATACTGCACTTGCATCCGTCCTATCTCCGCTCCGTCATGATATGTGACACTCAGGAAGCACTCAGCTCCTACAAGGAGAAAACAAAACAAAATCACATTAAGAGAACACGATCAAATAGCATCAAAGCTACGAAAAATAAAAAAAAATAAAATGAAAAACACATTCCAGATCAATTTACAAATTTAATACAACAAAACCAGTGTGTATGTGATTGTGCCCTGCGATGGACTGGAACCCTGTCCAGGGTGTTCCCCGCCTTGTGCCCGATGCTCCCTGGGATAGGCTCCAGGTTTCCCGTGACCTTAAAAAGGATAAAGTGGTATAGAAGATGGATGGCTGGAATACAACAAAACCAAACCACAAAAAATTCAATTACAATATGCTCAAAGCAGGCAACAAAAGAAAAAAAAAGCTTTCTGTCACAAAAACACAGATAACCCCGAGCTCAAACTGATTACAAGGTAGCAAGTTTACCAAGACTGACCAAAACCACTACTCCTGCATAGGGGTATCAGCATAATTGATAAAGACAGTTACAACATAGTTGAATTCGAGAAAACTGCGCTTAGTGACAGTAACTAACACAAAGCTATACCAACACAAATAAAGCAAAAGAACAACAAAAAAAAAGATTAATACAACAACAAAAAAGAAGACGAAAAGGACCTACCCGCCCACTTGGGCATTAGACGAAGGCCTGACTGGACACCAAAAAAAAAAAACGAAAGCGAAGCAGAGCAAAGCAGCAACATGGCTCCGCAAGTGAGGGGGAGGAGCTATACCGAAACACCCGCACTCACTCAGCCTGCCTTAATGCATGCAAAATCAAGGACCCTAAGAACAATAAATAAGTGTTACAACCTCAATTTGGAAAGCATGCAAGATCATTTAGCTCGAATAATAGAATTTACTTTTTACGATTTACTTACGAACGTTATGTCACCGTGATCCGATGACATGATACTCACGATGGCACATGTATATGAAAATCATATGATAGCTGCTTTAATAGTTGTGACAGTTGTGCTACACAAATGGGAACCTTGACGGCACACCGCACTGAGGGTGAACGGCACACCACACAGCCTCGGTAGCCCAAAGTCACACTAAACAAGTAAATCGCATGATAAGTGGACAAAGCTAGCATCAAACAGCTAAGCGACACAGCTAAAAATGCATACCTCTGTAGTCCGTAGCAACGAAAGGAAGGGGCTGGGTTTCAACCATGATGCATTCCGTGAGGAATAAACAGCTTATATACTGTGGTAGGGAGATAGGTCATTGGCCACGTAGTTGAATCACGGCACACACCTCACTACATTCACAAAACGTTAAACTTTGATAAACAACTCATCAAAATAACCGGTATGATGTAGCACTGTAACATTTTTAGTTTTTAACTGCTCAAGATCGTTCTGAATTATATAAACTCTCTATGCTCTGAACTGTTTAGCAAAATACAACTCCAAAAATTGCTGATACTCTTTAAAGAGGAGTGAGATTAAACAAATATTGGATTCTAATCAGTGTATTGGACTCTAATCTGATACAAAATTTGCCATCTTTGCACCTTTACTTCACAGGCAAACCCACAACACTCTGTGAAACTATTGGCAAAGCTGACATCTGGTTAATCCGCACGTATTGGGACTTTGAATATCCACGGCCACTCCTCCCAAACTTTAAATCTGTGGGCGGCTTACATTGCAAGCCTGCAAAACCTCTACCAAAAGTAAGTTCATTCTCGTGTCTGACACTATTCTATTTTTGTAGCCATCGGATTCCTTTGTAATAGGAGATTAACACAGCATTGAAATCCTGAGTCATACTCATACAAAGGTGTAATTCATTAACCTTTACTGCAGATCTTTGAGTGATTACAAAACCTTTACTACACCACTGGTGTGCGGTTACTGTACTGTGGGTAAAAAGTCAAGAGTTTGTTTTCTTTGTGCTAGCCTTTTTTTCCCCATAAAAACATCTAGCACACAAATTGTTTACTGCAGTTTTATGAAGCCCATATCACCTCAGAATATTGTCAAAGAAAATCACACTTGATTATACAGTACAGTAAATTCAAACTGATCAATGAATTGAAAATGAATGACAAAAAAAGAAAAAGTTCAATAGTGCAAGTCTACCAGTGTAGTCACTGCCATCTGGCTCATTAATTATTTTTCATTTTGTTTTTTATAGGACATGGAGGACTTCATGCAGAGCTCGGGAGATGACGGTATTGTAGTGTTTTCAATGGGTTCCATGATTAAAAACCTCACCAAAGAGAGAGCGAACACCATCGCTTCAGCGCTCGGCCAGATTCCCCAAAAGGTCTGAGTTTACACAATTAATAATGCACATCTTGATACATAATCCACAATTTAATTTATGAAGGATTTTCAGCGTCAGGAGGCATTTACATCACTATTTCATTGATTCGTTAAGTGAAAATCATTTGGACAAAATAAGTATAATTACAGTGTGTCATTGATTCTGAATGTTTTGAGGGCGGCTCTTTAGTGTTGGACTTCACAGCTCCTGGGGTTCCTCTGGGTTCTCTGGTTTCCTTCCACGTCCCATAAAAATATCAATAGGCAGATTGGCTACTCTAAATTTCCAGTAGGTGTTGACCTAGACCAGGATAAGATCACTCTTAAGTTTCTCAGATCTTTATCCTGTGTGTAATTTCAGGTCTTGTGGCGATACACAGGCGAGAAACCAGAAGCTCTTGCTTCTAATACTAGACTCTATGACTGGATTCCCCAGAATGATTTACTAGGTAAGGAACATCTTCAGTGTAGCTATGCTTTCACATTCTGCTGAAGTAATACACTAATGATTTGTATCTGCAGGACATCCTAAAACCAAGGCCTTCATCACCCATGGTGGGATTAATGGAATATATGAAGCGATTTATCATGGAGTTCCCATGGTGGGCCTGCCGCTGTTTGCAGATCAGCCTGACAATGTAAATCACATGAAAACCAAAGGAGCTGCTGTTATGCTTGACTTTAACAAAATAGAGACCAACGACTTGAAGCAAGCGGTCGATGATGTCATTAACAATCCATCGTGAGTTGATATTGTGATTTCCATAAGCGTTGGCTCACACCTTCACCTGTATAATTGCACCTTTCTGATTCAATCAAATTAAACCACTTGCACTGTCACTCTAATTCGTTTGTCTATTTATCATTTTATTTTACGTCACCAAATTTGAAGATACTCTAAGAGCAATTGTTTCAATCATTCAAAGTTCTCTCAGCCTTTACACATCCTAGAAAGATTTCTTGTTATTCCATTTCTTTCCACAGCTACAAGGAGAGCATGATGAGACTATCTCGAATCCACCATGATCAACCAGTGAAGCCGCTAGACCAAGCTGTCTTCTGGATTGAGTTTGTGATGCGCAATAAGGGGACCAAGCACCTGAGGGTTGAAGCCCATAACCTCACGTGGTATCAGTACCACTGCTTGGACGTGGCAGCCTTTTTGCTTTCTGTAATCACACTAGTCATGTTCATCTTTGTGAAAACATGTAGTTGGCTCTTCCGTAAATGTTTCAGAAAGACCCCAGCAAAGAGCAAGAAAGAGTGAAGTATTCATATATGAATGTATTAATAAGTATTGTGATATTTTGACATAGATTTTAGGAATAACACACACTGTTACATGGACATTATACATTCCGGAGGTTTTTACTGTTTATACAGTGCAGTATAGTACTTTATGTCCAGGTTTACTTTTAAATGATTCCAACACTATTGAGAAAACAGCAATTAAACAGAGATTTTTATCTGCATCATGTATAGTGTGGCTTTGTTTTTTTTAAGAAAGATTGAAATAAAGATTTTTTTTTATCGTATTTACTGATACAGTAAAACTGTCTGCACTCTTTTTTTTATATCCTTTATACATAAATGATCAAATTACTAATTTCATCACTCCAACTGCCCCCTCCTAGTAGCTTCTTCAGCTTCCTTGGATTCTTTGTTTCAATCTTTTCGCTTAATCCCCCTTTTACCTTCACCCATTCCAAACCTGCCCTCTTAATCCCAACCCTCATTTTCTTAATCCCAATCCCTCCTGTATTCATCCCAACACTTTTCCTCACACATTACATATCTTCCTCACACATTACAGGCACCCTTCCCTTGTTCATCCCAATCCTTATCTTATAAAACTTTTCCAACAGTCATCTTAAACAGATTATGTGTTAATTATCTACCACAAGACAATAATGACATTTGTCCAAGGCCCTATGATTTATCTAAGGTCATTAACCATGTCTGAAGCAAACACTATTTGGGCAAATTGAAACAATGATGAGGAACCGATCTTGTACCTGCTTAGTAATTTTGCTGCTGAGCTTGTCTGAAATGGCTCACAGTGGAAATGTACTGGTGCTTCCTGGTGAATACAGTCACTAGCACAACATGCACATAATCAGACACCTCCTCTTGTGGGAAATTCAGGTCAAAGTTTTGTTTTCACGTGATAGATGTGGAGGTTTGCAGGTTTTGTGCTCTGGCTTATTCCATGTGTGAGCTACAAGGCTGATCATCCTGCAATCATGAGTGCACGTGGGAGAGCTGCTCTCTGCCTTCTGTTCCTGCTCAGTTTGAACCAAACTCTGCTGTGTGTGACAGCAGGGAAAATCCTCGTCTGGCCTTCGGAATTCAGTCACTGGCTTAACATGAAAATCATCATCGATGAGCTTATAACGAGAGGACACAGTGTGACCATCGTTACTCACAGTGCTACACCATCTGTAATGACAGAGCAGTCTCCGGGCTACAATGTGGAGATCATACAGGTGCCTCACAGCAAGAAGGACATTATTGACAACTTTGACAGGCTTTTAAACTATTGGATGTATGACCTGCCAAATACCAACACCATCCAGGCTTTTCTGAAGCTCTCTGAATTTATTGACAATATATTCGAGCAGAATCAAGTACTATGCAGAGCGCTTTTTGCACGTGAAGATCTGCTGGAGAAGTGGAGAAAGGAAAAGTTTGATGTTCTTCTGACAGATCCTGTGACTATATGTGGGGAACTGTTAGCACAGAAGCTCAACCTGCCGTTCATCAACAGTGTGAGGATCAGTTTTGGGAGTTTAATTGAGCGATTCTGTGGTCAGCTGCCGACACCACCATCATATGTGCCAGCTGTTGGCATGGGCTACACGGATCACATGGATTTCCCACAGAGAGTGAAAAATATATTGTTTATTGTCTTTCAAGATATGTTCTTTAATCTAATGTTCAAGTTGAAATGGGATCACCTCTTTACAGAAGTCATGGGTAAATGATAATCCCTCATTTGTGATTTCATTTAGGCTGCAGGTTTAGAAAAGAAGATCACTGTGAAAAAAATAAAACCTCTCAGTTTAGTTCTTGTCCTCAGCATAAGACTACGTGTAACCACTATATCGCATCAGAAAAGAATGCAGCAAGCGTATTGCTGAAATAGTACAATTTACTTGCTTACAGGCTTAATGATCAACATTTAAGCCAATCACCCCAAGTCTATTTCTTGTGTCTGACAGTGCTAATTATCCAAAACCCAAGCTCTGGAGCGGTACAGTCGAACCCTGTGTAGCATTGTCTCCTCACAGATCAAGGTCCTCTGGTTCAATCCTAATCTGGTTTTCTGTCTGTGCAGAATTTCGCGTGTTCTCTGTGTGTTTGCATGGGTTTCCTCCAGGTCTTTCTGTTTCCTTCCACTGTCCAAAAATGAGCATGTGGGCAGACTTGCTATGCTAAATTGCCTTTAGGTATGAATGAATGTGTGAACGTATATGTGTGCATGCAATGAACTGGCATATCCTTTAGGTGAGAGCTCCTGCCTTATTGGTATTTGTTTCTGGCCCACCATGACCCCAACCAGGATAAAGTGACGATTCATGAATGAGCTTTGAAGATGTTGTGATAGAAATATTCAGGTGATTTTACTACCTCTTATAAAACTTTTCCAACAGTCATCCTGAACAGGCTCTGTGTTAATGATCTACCGCAAGACAATAATGACTTTTGTCCAAGGCCCCACGATGTCTCTAAGGTCATTACATAAGAGGTATAATTATGTAGCTCTGCTACCATTGGTGTGTGAGTGTCTGTGTGTGTGAATGTGTGTGTGAATGTGTGAATGAGAACCAATGTAGAGTGCTTTGAAGAACCTCTAAGGTTAAAAAGCGCTATATAAGTGCAGACCTGCAGTTGCTACTCAGGGGCACTTTACAGGGCGTTTAGAGAAAATGCTATTATACATCGGACACACGATAATGATCATACTTCACAAAATGTTAATCTTTGATAAACAACTCACCAAAATAACCGGTATGACGTAGCACTGTAACATTTTTAATTTTTAACTGCTCAACAAGATTGTTCTCAATTATATACACTCTCTGTGCTCTGAACTGTATAGCAAAATACAACTCCAAAAATTGCTTATACTATAAAGAGGAATGAGATTAAACAAATATTGGACTCTAATCTGATACAAAATATGCCATATTTCCTCCTCTACTTCACAGGTAAACCCACAACACTCTGTGAAACTATTGGCAAAGCTGACATCTGGTTAATCCGCATGTATTGGGACTATGAATATCCACGGCCACTCCTCCCAAACTTCAAATTTGTGGGTGGCTTACATTGCAAGCCTGCAAAACCTCTACCAAAAGTAAGTTCATTCTCGTGTCTGACACTATTCTATTTTTGTAGCCATCATATTCCTTTGTAATAGGAGATTAACACAGCATTGAAATCCTGAGTCATACTCATACAAAGGTGTAATTCACTAACCTTTACTGCAGATCTTTGAGTGATTACAAAACCTTTACTACACCACTGGTGTGCGGTTACTGTACTGTGGGTAAAAAGTCAAGAGTTCGTTTTCTTTGTGCTAGCCTTTTTTTTCCCATAAAAACATCTAGCACACAAATTGTTTACTTCAGTTTTATGAAGCCCATATCACCTCAGAATATTGTCAAAGAAAATCACACTTGATTATACTGTACAGTAATTTCAAACTGATCAATGAATTGAAAATGAATGACAAAAAAAGAAAAAGTTCAATAGTGCAAGTCTACCAGTGTAGTCACTGCCATCTGACTCATTAATTATTTTTCATTTTGTTTTTTATAGGACATGGAGGACTTCGTGCAGAGCTCGGGAGATGACGGTATTGTAGTGTTTTCAATGGGTTCCATGGTTAAAAACCTCACCAAAGAGAGAGCGAACACCATCGCTTCAGCGCTCGGCCAGATTCCCCAAAAGGTCTGAGTTTACACAATTAATAATGCACATCTTGATACATAATCCACAATTTAATTTATGAAGGATTTTCAGCGTCAGGAGGCATTTACATCACTGTTCCATTGATTCGTTAAGTGAAAATCATTTGGACAAAATAAGTATAATTACAGTGTGTCATTGATTCTGAATGTTTTGAGGGCGGCTCTTTAGTGTTGGACTTCACAGCTCCTGGGGTTCCTCTGGGTTCTCTGGTTTCCTTCCACATCCCATAAAAATATCAATAGGCAGATTGGCTACTCTAAATTTCCAGTAGGTGTTGACGTAGACCAGGATAAGATCACTCTTAAGTTTCTCAGATCTTTATCCTGTGTGTAATTTCAGGTCTTGTGGCGATACACAGGCGAGAAACCAGAAGCTCTTGCTTCTAATACTAGACTCTATGACTGGATTCCCCAGAATGATTTACTAGGTAAGGAACATCTTCAGTGTAGCTATGCTTTCACATTCTGCTGAAGTAATACACTAATGATTTGTATCTGCAGGACATCCTAAAACCAAGGCCTTCATCACCCATGGTGGGATTAATGGAATATATGAAGCGATTTATCATGGAGTTCCCATGGTGGGCCTGCCGCTGTTTGCAGATCAGCCTGACAATATAAATCACATGAAAACCAAAGGAGCTGCTGTTATGCTTGACTTTAACAAAATAGAGACCAACAACTTGAAGCAAGCGGTCGATGATGTCATTAACAATCCATCGTGAGTTGATATTGTGATTTCCATAAGCGTTGGCTCACACCTTCACCTGTATAATTGCACCTTTCTGATTCAATCAAATTAAACCACTTGCACTATCACTCTAATTCGTTTGTCTATTTATCATTTTATTTTACGTCACCAAATTTGAAGATACTCTAAGAGCAATTGTTTCAATCATTTAAAGTTCTCTCAGCCTTTACACATCCTAGAAAGATTTCTTGTTATTCCATTTCTTTCCACAGCTACAAGGAGAGCATGATGAGACTATCTCGAATCCACCACGATCAACCAGTGAAGCCGCTAGACCAGGCCGTCTTCTGGATTGAGTTTGTGATGCGCAATAAGGGGGCCAAGCACCTGAGGGTCGAAGCCCATAACCTCACGTGGTATCAGTACCACTGCTTGGACGTGGCAGCCTTTTTGCTTTCTGTAATCGCACTAGTCGTGTTCATCTTTGTGAAAACATGTAGTTGGCTCTTCCGTAAATGTTTCAGAAAGACCCCAGCTAAGAGCAAGAAAGAGTGAAGCATTCATATATGAATGTATTAATAAGTATTGTGATATTTTGACGTAGATTTTAGGAATAACACACACTGTTACATGGACATTATACATTCCGGAGGTTTTTACTGTTTATACAGTGCAGCATAGTACTGTATGTCCAGATTTACTTTTAAATGATTCCAACACTATTGAGAACACAGCAATTAAACAGATTTTTATCTGCATCATGTATAGTGTGGCTTTGTTTTTTTTAAGAAAGATTGAAATAAAGATTTTTTTAAAATCGTATTTACTGATACAGTAAAACTGTCTGCACTCTTTTTCTTATATCCTTTATACATAAATTATATAAATTATCAAATTACTAATTTCATCACTCCAACTGCCCCCTCCTAGTAGCTTCTTCAGCTTCCTTGGATTCTTTGTTTCAATCTTTTCGCTTAATCCCCCTTTTACCTTCACCCATTCCAAACCTGCCCTCTTAATCCCAAACCTCATTTTCTTAATCCCAATCCCTCCCCTATTCATCCCAATACTTTTCCTCACACATTACATATCTTCCTTACACATTACAGGCACCCTTCCCTTGTTCATCCCAATCCTTATCTTATAAAACTTTTCCAACAGTCATCTTAAACAGATTATGTGTTAATTATCTACCACAAGACAATAATGACATTTGTCCAAGGCCCTATGATTTATCTAAGGTCATTAACCATGTCTGAAGCAAACACTATTTGGGCAAATTGAAACAATGATGAGGAACCGATCTTGTACCTGCTTAGTAATTTTGCTGCTGAGCTTGTCTGAAATGGCTCACAGTGGAAATGTACTGGTGCTTCCTGGTGAATACAGTCACTAGCACAACATGCACATAATCAGACACCTCCTCTTGTGGGAAATTCAGGTCAAAGTTTTGTTTTCACGTGATAGATGTGGAGGTTTGCAGGTTTTGTGCTCTGGCTTATTCCATGTGTGAGCTACAAGGCTGATCATCCTGCAATCATGAGTGCACGTGGGAGAGCTGCTCTCTGCCTTCTGTTCCTGCTCAGTTTGAACCAAACTCTGCTGTGTGTGACAGCAGGGAAAATCCTCGTCTGGCCTTCGGAATTCAGTCACTGGCTTAACATGAAAATCATCATCGATGAGCTTATAACGAGAGGACACAGTGTGACCATCGTTACTCACAGTGCTACACCATCTGTAATGACAGAGCAGTCTCCGGGCTACAATGTGGAGATCATACAGGTGCCTCACAGCAAGAAGGACATTATTGACAACTTTGACAGGCTTTTAAACTATTGGATGTATGACCTGCCAAATACCAACACCATCCAGGCTTTTCTGAAGCTCTCTGAATTTATTGACAATATATTCGAGCAGAATCAAGTACTATGCAGAGCGCTTTTTGCACGTGAAGATCTGCTGGAGAAGTGGAGAAAGGAAAAGTTTGATGTTCTTCTGACAGATCCTGTGACTATATGTGGGGAACTGTTAGCACAGAAGCTCAACCTGCCGTTCATCAACAGTGTGAGGATCAGTTTTGGGAGTTTAATTGAGCGATTCTGTGGTCAGCTGCCGACACCACCATCATATGTGCCAGCTGTTGGCATGGGCTACACGGATCACATGGATTTCCCACAGAGAGTGAAAAATATATTGTTTATTGTCTTTCAAGATATGTTCTTTAATCTAATGTTCAAGTTGAAATGGGATCACCTCTTTACAGAAGTCATGGGTAAATGATAATCCCTCATTTGTGATTTCATTTAGGCTGCAGGTTTAGAAAAGAAGATCACTGTGAAAAAAATAAAACCTCTCAGTTTAGTTCTTGTCCTCAGCATAAGACTACGTGTAACCACTATATCGCATCAGAAAAGAATGCAGCAAGCGTATTGCTGAAATAGTACAATTTACTTGCTTACAGGCTTAATGATCAACATTTAAGCCAATCACCCCAAGTCTATTTCTTGTGTCTGACAGTGCTAATTATCCAAAACCCAAGCTCTGGAGCGGTACAGTCGAACCCTGTGTAGCATTGTCTCCTCACAGATCAAGGTCCTCTGGTTCAATCCTAATCTGGTTTTCTGTCTGTGCAGAATTTCGCGTGTTCTCTGTGTGTTTGCATGGGTTTCCTCCAGGTCTTTCTGTTTCCTTCCACTGTCCAAAAATGAGCATGTGGGCAGACTTGCTATGCTAAATTGCCTTTAGGTATGAATGAATGTGTGAACGTATATGTGTGCATGCAATGAACTGGCATATCCTTTAGGTGAGAGCTCCTGCCTTATTGGTATTTGTTTCTGGCCCACCATGACCCCAACCAGGATAAAGTGACGATTCATGAATGAGCTTTGAAGATGTTGTGATAGAAATATTCAGGTGATTTTACTACCTCTTATAAAACTTTTCCAACAGTCATCCTGAACAGGCTCTGTGTTAATGATCTACCGCAAGACAATAATGACTTTTGTCCAAGGCCCCACGATGTCTCTAAGGTCATTACATAAGAGGTATAATTATGTAGCTCTGCTACCATTGGTGTGTGAGTGTCTGTGTGTGTGAATGTGTGTGTGAATGTGTGAATGAGAACCAATGTAGAGTGCTTTGAAGAACCTCTAAGGTTAAAAAGCGCTGTATAAGTGCAGACCTGCAGTTGCTACTCAGGGGCACTTTACAGGGCGTTTAGAGAAAATGCTATTATACATCGGACACACGATAATGATCATACTTCACAAAATGTTAATCTTTGATAAACAACTCACCAAAATAACCGGTATGACGTAGCACTGTAACATTTTTAATTTTTAACTGCTCAACAAGATTGTTCTCAATTATATACACTCTCTGTGCTCTGAACTGTATAGCAAAATACAACTCCAAAAATTGCTTATACTATAAAGAGGAATGAGATTAAACAAATATTGGACTCTAATCTGATACAAAATATGCCATATTTCCTCCTCTACTTCACAGGTAAACCCACAACACTCTGTGAAACTATTGGCAAAGCTGACATCTGGTTAATCCGCATGTATTGGGACTATGAATATCCACGGCCACTCCTCCCAAACTTCAAATTTGTGGGTGGCTTACATTGCAAGCCTGCAAAACCTCTACCAAAAGTAAGTTCATTCTCGTGTCTGACACTATTCTATTTTTGTAGCCATCATATTCCTTTGTAATAGGAGATTAACACAGCATTGAAATCCTGAGTCATACTCATACAAAGGTGTAATTCACTAACCTTTACTGCAGATCTTTGAGTGATTACAAAACCTTTACTACACCACTGGTGTGCGGTTACTGTACTGTGGGTAAAAAGTCAAGAGTTCGTTTTCTTTGTGCTAGCCTTTTTTTTCCCATAAAAACATCTAGCACACAAATTGTTTACTTCAGTTTTATGAAGCCCATATCACCTCAGAATATTGTCAAAGAAAATCACACTTGATTATACTGTACAGTAATTTCAAACTGATCAATGAATTGAAAATGAATGACAAAAAAAGAAAAAGTTCAATAGTGCAAGTCTACCAGTGTAGTCACTGCCATCTGACTCATTAATTATTTTTCATTTTGTTTTTTATAGGACATGGAGGACTTCGTGCAGAGCTCGGGAGATGACGGTATTGTAGTGTTTTCAATGGGTTCCATGGTTAAAAACCTCACCAAAGAGAGAGCGAACACCATCGCTTCAGCGCTCGGCCAGATTCCCCAAAAGGTCTGAGTTTACACAATTAATAATGCACATCTTGATACATAATCCACAATTTAATTTATGAAGGATTTTCAGCGTCAGGAGGCATTTACATCACTGTTCCATTGATTCGTTAAGTGAAAATCATTTGGACAAAATAAGTATAATTACAGTGTGTCATTGATTCTGAATGTTTTGAGGGCGGCTCTTTAGTGTTGGACTTCACAGCTCCTGGGGTTCCTCTGGGTTCTCTGGTTTCCTTCCACATCCCATAAAAATATCAATAGGCAGATTGGCTACTCTAAATTTCCAGTAGGTGTTGACGTAGACCAGGATAAGATCACTCTTAAGTTTCTCAGATCTTTATCCTGTGTGTAATTTCAGGTCTTGTGGCGATACACAGGCGAGAAACCAGAAGCTCTTGCTTCTAATACTAGACTCTATGACTGGATTCCCCAGAATGATTTACTAGGTAAGGAACATCTTCAGTGTAGCTATGCTTTCACATTCTGCTGAAGTAATACACTAATGATTTGTATCTGCAGGACATCCTAAAACCAAGGCCTTCATCACCCATGGTGGGATTAATGGAATATATGAAGCGATTTATCATGGAGTTCCCATGGTGGGCCTGCCGCTGTTTGCAGATCAGCCTGACAATATAAATCACATGAAAACCAAAGGAGCTGCTGTTATGCTTGACTTTAACAAAATAGAGACCAACAACTTGAAGCAGGCTGTCAATGATGTCATTAACAATCCATCGTGAGTT
Source organism: Ictalurus punctatus (assembly GCF_001660625.3). Classification (NCBI taxonomy): domain Eukaryota; kingdom Metazoa; phylum Chordata; class Actinopteri; order Siluriformes; family Ictaluridae; genus Ictalurus; species Ictalurus punctatus. The sequence goes on along the minus strand of NC_030443.2, from coordinate 16,303,215 downwards.
GATATTGTGATTTCCATAAGCGTTGGCTCACACCTTCACCTGTATAATTGCACCTTTCTGATTCAATCAAATTAAACCACTTGCACTATCACTCTAATTCGTTTGTCTATTTATCATTTTATTTTACGTCACCAAATTTGAAGATACTCTAAGAGCAATTGTTTCAATCATTTAAAGTTCTCTCAGCCTTTACACATCCTAGAAAGATTTCTTGTTATTCCATTTCTTTCCACAGCTACAAGGAGAGCATGATGAGACTATCTCGAATCCACCACGATCAACCAGTGAAGCCGCTAGACCAGGCCGTCTTCTGGATTGAGTTTGTGATGCGCAATAAGGGGGCCAAGCACCTGAGGGTCGAAGCCCATAACCTCACGTGGTATCAGTACCACTGCTTGGACGTGGCAGCCTTTTTGCTTTCTGTAATCGCACTAGTCGTGTTCATCTTTGTGAAAACATGTAGTTGGCTCTTCCGTAAATGTTTCAGAAAGACCCCAGCTAAGAGCAAGAAAGAGTGAAGCATTCATATATGAATGTATTAATAAGTATTGTGATATTTTGACGTAGATTTTAGGAATAACACACACTGTTACATGGACATTATACATTCCGGAGGTTTTTACTGTTTATACAGTGCAGCATAGTACTGTATGTCCAGATTTACTTTTAAATGATTCCAACACTATTGAGAACACAGCAATTAAACAGATTTTTATCTGCATCATGTATAGTGTGGCTTTGTTTTTTTTAAGAAAGATTGAAATAAAGATTTTTTTTAAATCGTATTTACTGATACAGTAAAACTGTCTGCACTCTTTTTCTTATATCCTTTATACATAAATTATATAAATTATCAAATTACTAATTTCATCACTCCAACTGCCCCCTCCTAGTAGCTTCTTCAGCTTCCTTGGATTCTTTGTTTCAATCTTTTCGCTTAATCCCCCTTTTACCTTCACCCATTCCAAACCTGCCCTCTTAATCCCAAACCTCATTTTCTTAATCCCAATCCCTCCCCTATTCATCCCAACACTTTTCCTCACACATTACATATCTTCCTTACACATTACAGGCACCCTTCCCTTGTTCATCCCAATCCTTATCTTATAAAACTTTTCCAACAGTCATCTTAAACAGATTATGTGTTAATTATCTACCACAAGACAATAATGACATTTGTCCAAGGCCCTATGATTTATCTAAGGTCATTAACCATGTCTGAAGCAAACACTACTTGGGCAACTTGAAACACCCCCATATTTTTACCATGTCCAATGTTACAAATGGGTTAGTCACTGTTTTATTACAACAATGATGAGGAACCGATCTTGTACCTGCTTAGTAATTTTGCTGCTGAGCTTGTCTGAAATGGCTCACAGTGGAAATGTACTGGTGCTTCCTGGTGAATACAGTCACTAGCACAACATGCACATAATCAGATATCTCCTCTGCTGTTGGGAATAAAGGTCAAAGTTTTGTTTTCACGTGATAGATGTGGAGGTTTGCAGGTTTTGTGCTCTGGCTTATTCCATGTGTGAGCTACAAGGCTGATCATCCTGCAATCATGAGTGCACGTGGGAGAGCTGCTCTCTGCCTTCTTTTCCTGCTCAGTCTGAACCAAACTCTGCTGTGTGTGACAGCAGGGAAAATCCTCGTCTGGCCTTCGGAATTCAGTCACTGGCTTAACATGAAAATCATCATCGATGAGCTTATAACAAGAGGACACAGTGTGACCATCGTTACTCACAGTGCTACACCATCTGTAATGACAGAGCAGTCTCCGGGCTACAATGTGGAGATCATACAGGTGCCTCACAGCAAGAAGGACATTATTGACAACTTTGACAGGCTTTTAAACTATTGGATGTATGACCTGCCAAATACCAACACCATCCAGGCTTTTCTGAAGCTCTCTGAAATTATTGACAATATATTCGAGCAGAATCAAGTACTATGCAGAGCGCTTTTTGCACGTGAAGATCTGCTGGAGAAGTGGAGAAAGGAAAAGTTTGATGTTCTTCTGACAGATCCTGTGACTATATGTGGGGAACTGTTAGCACAGAAGCTCAACCTGCCGTTCATCAACAGTGTGAGGATCAGTTTTGGGAGTTTAATTGAGCGATTCTGTGGTCAGCTGCCGACACCACCATCATATGTGCCAGCTGTTGGCATGGGCTACACGGATCACATGGATTTCCCACAGAGAATGAAAAATATATTGTTTATTGTCTTTCAAGATATGATGTTTAATCTAATGTTCAAGTTGAAATGGGATCACCTCTTTACAGAAGTCATGGGTAAATGATAATCCCTCATTTGTGATTTCATTTAGGCTGCAGGTTTAGAAAAGAAGATCACTGTGAAAAAAATAAAACCTCTCAGTTTAGTTCTTGTCCTCAGCATAAGACTACGTGTAACCACTATATCGCATCAGAAAAGAATGCAGCAAGCGTATTGCTGAAATAGTACAATTTACTTGCTTACAGTAATGTTCAACATTTAAGCCAATCACCTCAAGTCTATTTCTTGTGTCTGACAGTGCTAATTATCCAAAACACAAGCTCTGGAGCGGTACAGTCGAACCCTGGGTAGCATTGTCTCCTCACAGATCAAGGTCCTCTGGTTCAATCTTAATCTGGTTTTCTGTCTGTGCAGAATTTCGCGTGTTCTCTGTGTGTTTGCGTGGGTTTCCTCCAGGTCTTTCTGTTTCCTTCCACTGTCCAAAAATGTGTATGTAGGCAGACTTGCTATGCTAAATTGCCTTTAGGTATGAATGAATGTGTGAACGTATATGTGTGCATGCAATGAACTGGCATATCCTTTAGGTGAGAGCTCCTGCCTTATTGGGATTTGTTTCTGGCCCACCATGACCCCAACCAGGATAAAGTGACGATTCATGAATGAGCTTTGAAGATGTTGACTCGTTGTGATAGAAATATTCAGGTGATTTTACTACCTCTTATAAAACTTTTCCAACAGTCATCCTGAACAGGCTCTGTGTTAATGATCTACCGCAAGACAATAATGACTTTTGTCCAAGGCCCCACAGTGTATCTAAGGTCATTACATAAGAGGTATAATTATGTAGCTCTGCTACCATTGGTGTGTGAGTGTCTGTGTGTGTGAATGTGTGTGTGAATGTGTGAATGAGAACCAATGTAAAGTGCTTTGAAGAACCTCTAAGGTTAAAAAGCGCTATATAAGTGCAAACCTGCAGTTGCTACTCAGGGGCACTTTACAGGGCGTTTAGAGAAAATGCTATTATACATCGGACACACGATAATGATCATACTTCACAAAATGTTAATCTTTGATAAACAACTCACCAAAATAACCGGTATGACGTAGCACTGTAACATTTTTAATTTTTAACTGCTCAACAAGATTGTTCTCAATTATATACACTCTCTGTGCTCTGAACTGTATAGCAAAATACAACTCCAAAAATTGCTTATACTATAAAGAGGAATGAGATTAAACAAACATTGGACTCTAATCTGATACAAAATATGCCATATTTCCTCCTCTACTTCACAGGTAAACCCACAACAATATGTGAAACTATTGGCAAAGCTGACATCTGGTTAATCCGCATGTATTGGGACTTTGAATATCCACGGCCACTCCTCCCAAACTTCAAATTTGTGGGTGGCTTACATTGCAAGCCTGCAAAACCTCTACCAAAAGTAAGTTCATTCTCGTGTCTGACACTATTCTATTTTTGTAGCCATCATATTCCTTTGTAATAGGAGATTAACACAGCATTGAAATCCTGAGTCATACTCATACAAAGGTGTAATTCATTAACCTTTACTTCAGATCTTTGAGTGATTACAAAACCTTTATTACACCACTGGTGTGCAGTTACTGTACTGTGGGTAAAAAGTCAAGAGTTCGTTGTCTTTGTGCTAGCCTTTTTTTCCCCATAAAAACATCTAGCACACAAATTGTTTACTGCAGTTTTATGAAGCCCATATCACCTCAGAATATTGTCAAAGAAAATCACACTTGATTATACTGTACAGTAAATTCAAACTGATCAATGAATTGAAAATGAATGACAAAAAAAGAAAAAGTTCAATAGTGCAAGTCTACCAGTGTAGTCACTGCCATCTGGCTCATTAATTATTTTTCAGTTTGTTTTTTATAGGACATGGAGGACTTCGTGCAGAGCTCGGGAGATGACGGTATTGTAGTGTTTTCAATGGGTTCCGTAGTAAAAAACCTCACCAAAGAGAAAGCGAACACCATCGCTTCAGCGCTCGGCCAGATTCCCCAAAAGGTCTGAGTTTACACAATTAATAATGCACATCTTGATACATAATCCACAATTTAATTTATGAAGGATTTTCAGCGTCAGGAGGCACTTACATCACTGTTTCATTGATTCGTTAAGTGAAAATCATTTGGACAAAATAAATATAATTAGAGTCTGTCACAGCTCCTGGGGTTCCTCTGGGTTCTCTGGTTTCCTTCCACGTCCCATAAAAATGTCAATAGGCAGATTGGCTACTCTAAATTTCCAGTAGGTGTTGACCTAGACCAGGATAAGATCACTCTTAAGTTTCTCAGATCTTTATCCTGTGTGTAATTTCAGGTCTTGTGGCGATACACAGGCGAGAAACCAGAAGCTCTTGCTTCTAATACTAGACTCTATGACTGGATTCCCCAGAATGATTTACTAGGTAAGGAACATCTTCAGTGTAGCTATGCTTTCACATTCTGTTGAAGTAATACATTAATCATTTGTATCTACAGGACATCCTAAAACCAAGGCCTTCATCACCCATGGTGGGCTTAATGGAATATATGAAGCGATTTATCATGGAGTTCCCATGGTGGGCCTGCCGCTGTTTGCGGATCAGCCTGACAATGTAAATCACATGAAAACCAAAGGAGCTGCTGTTATGCTTGACTTCAACAAAATAGAGACTAACGACTTGAAGCAGGCTGTCGATGATGTCATTAACAATCCATCGTGAGTTGATATTGTGATTACAATATGACTTGCCTCTTTAAGATTCAGATCACTTTAAGGGTGCATATGAAACGTAGAAACGTGTGAAATCCAATCAAGTGGTTGCTGGGGATGCATACATCATGCCAGGTGTGAACAGCTATGCATCTCGGCTGTCCACTTGTGAGCCAGTCATCCAGGACGCATGTTAATGCCATGTGTGAACGGAGATTAAGTGTCACAACATGACACAAACTTTTGATTTCCATTTTGTTTCTTTTCACAGCTACAAGGAGAGCATGATGAGGCTATCCCGAATCCACCATGATCAACCAATGAAGCCACTAGACCAGGCCGTCTTCTGGATTGAGTTTGTGATGCGCAATAAGGGGGCCAAGCACCTGAGAGTTGAAGCTCATAACCTCACATGGTATCAGTACCACTGCTTGGATGTAGCAGCCTTTTTGCTCTCTATAATAACACTGGCCGTGTTCATCTTGGTGAAAACGTGCAGTTGCTTCTTTCGCAAATGTTCCAGAAAGACCGCAACAAAGAGCAAGAAAGAGTGAAGCATGTGCATATTAATGTATTAATAATTACTGTGATATTTGTACATATCTTTTTGGACTAAAACACTCTGTGATACATGTACATGTACATATCCAGGATAACTTTTAAATTATTCCAACACTATTCAGAACAAATCAACTAACCATGGATGTTTTTCTATATCATGTATAGTGTAGTTTGTTTGTTTTTTTAAATTAAAGATTAAAATAAAGATTTTTTTAGCTTAATTTCTGATACAACAAATTTATCTTCCCTCTTTTTTCCTTCCAGTATTCATCCCAACAGTCATTCTCACACATTATACAGTGTATGTAAAATGTCTACACACCCCTGATAAAATTGCAGGGTTTTGTGACGTGAAACCAAAATGAAACCAAGATAAATCATATCAAATCATGACAAACCATTTTATAATGGAGTATCATTATAGACAGTGTAATTATCGTACACCTGTCATCAACAAAATGATTCTGATTAACCACAAATAAAGTTCAGCCATTCTTGACATCTTCTTGCTTTCATCCAACTGCTGAAGCTATGGTTCTCAAAGATCTTACAAAGCATGGGATCTCCTTGCTGCAATACATAGATCAGAAGAGGAGTACAATAGAATTTCCAAAACATTACATGTAACTTTAAAGCTGCAGTACTTAACATTACTTGCCTCTTTATTGCCAGCTCTGTTTGAAACATAAAACTGCAAGTTACTTGCTGATCGCGCCCGGTGTGAATAGTTCCGTAGAGATCTATTGTTTCGATTAAAAGGCGTCATCGCGTCGTACTTTTGCGTTGTGTATTCGCGCAGCCTTCCCGAACTGTGAGATTACATATAATCTTACATTTACGGCATTTGGCAGATGCTCTTATCCAGAGTGACTTACAACTAAGCAGTTAAGGATTGAGGGCCTTGCTCAAGGGCCCAGCAGTGGCAACTCAAAACCTTCTGATCAGTAGTCCAACATCTTAACCACTGAGCTACTGCTGGCCTATCCCCACTATTCCCATGTCTCCATCCAGTGGTAAGTGCCTGATACAGCTCAGAGATGCTACCTCTTGAGTCGTGCCTGAAACGTACCCCTAACTTCTGAGTCTGACACCTACTCTAAACCTGAGTCTGAATATGATATGAGTCCAGATATGATGAATGAAGACCAGGAGTCAAGAGATGCAATCAACTGAAGAAAATTGTACTGAAGAATAGTTTGCAGTTTCATCAGCAGAAGTCAGCTTCAACACTCAGCAAGGAGTTCGTAGGCCACTCTGCGTACACACTTATTACATCAACAATTATACTTTCACACAATCACTAAGCTAGTCATTACGGCAGGTTGAATGTTTCTGATTGGCTAAGGCATAGATGAATTTAGAAAATTTCCACATATGGTTGTGTGTCAGATGGAATATCTCCATCGATTATCTGGACGTCAGTCGCATCCTGGTTTAGGCACACCGTGAACCGTTGAGGTCATCAGTCTGAGTTTTTAGACTCCAGTTGTCTCGTCAGATGATCAGTTCACCTCCGAACGTCCTGTGACAACAGAGTGCACACACAGATACACAGCTCCTTCAAGGTTGGATTTGGTTGAGCTCTATCTCTGACCAGGAACCTTTTCCCAAAACATACTGATTAGATATACTTTCTCTCAGTAAGAGAACAATGAGAATATTCTTCATTATTCTCTAGTGATTGAAGATGAAAAGTAAGGCAAATGCTTTAACTAAGAATAGTAAATCTCATAAGCTTGAAGAAGCCATTCAAATCATTTGATATTTTAAAAGATAAATCTTGATTAATAACTCATTACAAATCACTCAATGTATATATATTTGGAAGCAAATTTGTATAGAATGTATAGAATGTCTTTGTATGTTGTAGAATTATCATTTCCAAGAGGCCCAAACCTGTTCCAGACCCTGTGCACAAAGCAAGCTCGATGAAGACATGGTTTGCCAAGGTTTGGGATGAACTGGAACGCTGACTGCCTCCTACCCCAACATGAGTGCCTGACCTCACTGATGCTTTGGGATATCCCCAATTTCCATACCACATTTCCTACACATGGGGTTCTCGGGGTACCTGGAGCCTGTCCCAGGGAATTCGTGACAGGAGGAAACCAGAGTACCTGGAAGAAATCCCCAAAGCACAGGCAAGCTCTATGCACACAGGGTGGAGGCGGAGGTGCGAGGCAAACGTTCTAAGCCACTAAACCCCTTTTGCTAAACCATCACCAATTTTTTTTGTTGTTGGTTATTTTTTTTAACATACACGACATACCCCAATCTGGCAACCCGTTATCCAATTTGGCAACCCTTGGCGCTTTGCATACATTGCATGTGCTGTAGTTTAATATAAGTTCAGTAATTAGAGAGGAACTAACACCCAAGATGTCAGAAATGTAGACGATACTGCTGACAACGAGACGAGAAAAAAAGTCTACTCAGATAACCTGGCAACCCTTTGCTTCAATCTGGCAACCCTTTGCGCAGCGGCGGTGCAGAGCTAGAGGAAGTGTTCGGCCATTTTAGACCAGGGCTCAGAGAAGAACACAAACACTGAACCGAATGCCTTTTTTTATGTTTGTTTTGTTTACTGTAACTGAGGTATTGTCAACATAAAATATATTGGGCACTGACGAGGAGACAAAACGAGGCGACTCAAAGTCTCCTGTTTAAAAAAGAGAGAGAGAAAGGCCGTTGAAGATGGCCGTTGACAGGCGAGACGACAAAGGTAAAATAATGTAGCTAGCTAACGTTAGCATGTTGGCGCTTAGCTTACACCATTGTCCACTCACGTTGGATTTTTTTTGCATAGGTGTGTTAATCACTGCGTCGTTATTATGATAATTAAGCATAACAATTGAACAGCCGTTGTAAATATTATTATTATTATTAGTAGTAGTAGTAATAGTAATTTATATTTTTATGTCTATTTTAACAGGTTAGCGTAGCTAATTCTATAGCTGTATGAAGTGTTGACTTGTGTTAGCTTTGTGATATAGCTAACTAGCATTCATTCCTGCATCAGTAATTCGATGCGCGTCCTGTTCATTTCAAGGTGTTTCATTTAACCTGCGTATAAATAAAAATAAATAATAAAAAAAAAACATCTTCACAATAGCTGTTGCTACTCATTTCCTAAAATCAAACCTCCCAATTTTTTTAGATGGAGAACTCAATGTCTTGGAGGATATCTTGACTGATGCTCCAGACCAAGACGACGAGCTGTACAACCCTGAGAGTGAACATGGCCTGAACGAAAAGAAAGGTGTGTGTGGCAGTTAAATATTATATTACATTTTGTGCAGAAGGACATTTTATATATATATATATATATATATATATATATATATATATATATATATATATATATCTCAGTGTTTTGTATCCAAGATGACTTCGATTTGAGACAGTATACAGCTGAGGGTTGAGGATCTTGATCATGGACCCAACCATGGGAACCTGACATTGCCGGGATTTGAACTCAGAACCTTCATTCCGATGAATTTCCCGAAGGCTTGGGCTCTGTTTACACTAGTGCGTGTTCGTTTTAAAATGAAAACTATCTCCGTCCACACCGCACGACCGAAGCCGCATGTACAAGTGTAAACAGGAAGTTGGATGCTAGTCACTAGTAATAGTGTTCGTCCCGGTCTAACCCAAAACCGGCGTTCCACGTAGGGCTCATGGCGCTTGAAAGGAGATTTGTTGCTGATTTGCTCTCATCAGAGCTTGCCTCTTGCACGTGTGTAGTATTATTATAAAATACAAAATTTAACTGCAAAATGGCTGCTAAAAATGACAACAAAGGCAGCAAAGCTTGCAGTTCAGTCTCCATGTTATTGTTTATACGTTTGTCAAGGTAGCATAACGGTCATACGATAGGGGTTTGACGAATCAGGGAAGGATACGCAATGATCCAGAGGACCCAATCAGGGCGTGAATGTGGGCAGCCATGCCGTCGTTTTCAAACGTCTGCGTTTTGGTCCGTTTACACTGAAACACGAGCCCGGAGTTTTCAAACTAAAACAGGGGCTTCGTCGTTTCCAAAAGTCTCCGTTTTCAAGACTCAAAAATGCCGGAGTATTGTAAATGAAAGGTGTAACCGTAGCAAAAGTAATGTGTTTTAAAACAAAAGTGCGCTAGTGTAAACAGGGCTTTAACCACGGAGCCATCACTTCTACTAATCGAGTGTTTAAATTGTGTCTGCAAAGCAAAACGCATTATGAAATCTTTGCACATTCTTGTGTGTATACGCTATATAGTCAAAGGTGAGGGCGGGCACATTAGAGTTCATCCCAAAGGTTGAGGTCAGGGCCCTCTGAAGGAGTTCTTCTACTCCATCCTTGGCAAACCATGTCTTCACAGAGCTCGCTTTGTGCACAGGGGCATCGTCATGCTCTTTGAAGAGGTTTGGACTCGGGGGGCCCTTAATTTCCATTGAAGGGAAAATGTAATGCTATAGCACACAACGACGTCGTATATGATTGTGTGCTTTAAACAAAAGTTTGGGGGGGATATCACATGGGTGTGATGGTAAGGTCCACATACTTTTGGCCGTATAGAAGAAAACAAAAGGAAGGGGGGGAAGCAACACACAAATTCCCTAATTTGTCTTGTTTATTAGAAATATGTTTTTGAGAATTACTTCCTATAAAATTATTGTAGTCTAAAGGAGAAAGTGGCTGAAAAGAAAAGCAACTAGAGCAGTAGTATGACAAAAATAGATCCGCAATAGGCCGTCAGTGACCGTGTTTATGAACTTGCTTGGAGTAGCAGCAGAGGGAACAATGTAATGTGCTTAGAACAGCTAAAGGGTTTTTTGTGCAGTTGTGTCTTTTGCACTGAGAAACAGATGTTGCTGTAGTGTGATTTAGGGCAAGTCTAGAGGGAGGCGGGGTTGTGAAATGTTTGGGGAGTCACAGCTGGACACAAAAGCAATGGGGGAGAAAAAAACTAACTGGAGGGAAATTGTGAAGTCTGGTCATACACAGATGTTTGTTTGTTTTTATCTCTAAGGGTCCAAGCGAAAGAACGAACGTGGAGACAGCCACGATGCAAAGCGGCTGAGGTCTTCAAGCCACTCCACCAGGCAGCCGGTTAAAAGGTCAGTATCGTCCAGTGGAGCCATTGGGAAAAAGGTGACCAGCCTGAGAGGCAGACACCACCCTGGTGACTTCTATGAGGACAGGAAGAACCATTCTGGCAGAGGGAGAGCTTCCAGGGCTGATCTGTCCAAAGGGCACAGCAGAGACCACCAGAGGAGGATCAAACCACTGATGCCAGAGCTGAATGAGGTGTGTGGGGCATTTTGGCTAGGTATTAAAATATATATATATATATAAAGGCAGATTTTACAGTTGAAGTAGACTTGACCCCTCTTCACACTTGTTATGAATATCCATCTCAGGTGCTCAGATCAAAGTGGGCAGCACAAGATACAAGGTCAAATGCTTCTTGAGATCTGATTGGGCTGCTTTTGAACTGTCCAGGCTGTACTGTTGAGGCACATGAAGGATTTTGAATAGAGCACCACTTTGCTGCTCGTTTTAGGTTGAAAATTCAGTCCCTTTCTCAGAAGCTTTTCCTGCTTCAAGAGTAGGTACTTTTCTACCGATGAGTGTCATTTTTTTAGTTACAGTTAGGTAGCTCTTTTCTAAACGTTCAAAGTGCTTTACGTAATATTAGTACATAGTACAGCCACCACTTGTGTGTAGCATCCACCTGGATGATGCGATGGCAGCCATATTGCACCAGAACACCCACCACACACCAGCTATTAGTGGTGTAAGAGGAGAGAGTGATGAAACCAATTCAGAGATGGGGATTATTAGGGGGCCACGATAGAGAAGGGCCAGTGGGGGAATTTCACCAGGACACCGGGGTTGTACCCCTACTCTTTTACGATAAGTGTCCTGGTATTTTTAATGATGACAGAGAGTCAGGACCTCAGTTTGACGTCTCATCTGAAAGTCAGTGCTGTTTTTACAGTATAGTGTCCCCGTCACTGTACTGGGCATTAGGCCCCAGACAGACTACAGGGTGAGCACCCCCTGCTGGCCTGATTAATACCACTTCCAGCAGCAACTTTAGTTTTCACCAGGAGGTCTCCCATCCAGGTACTGGCCAGGCTCAACCATGCTTAGCGTCAGTGAGAGCTGCAGGGAGATATGGCTCCCTGCAGTTCTTTGAAGAGTATAAAATGAGTGTAGGGCTTTGTGGAGGAACTGCTTATTACTACTGTTCTGGTACAACGAAGAAGCTTTTTCTTCCCCTCATTCAACATAGTGCCTCTTATGTGTGGTGCGTTGACTTGTTATCTAAATGCAGTAAACATTATTCACACGGTAATACATCCCTGTGCTTTTTAGAAGCTGAGAAGGACGAGTGAGGAGAGCGTGGGCCGGGTCAGTCGCTCCTCGAAAGAAGATGAAGAAGCACGGTCTGAGTACGCTTCCGAGCAGGAGACGGGCAGTTCCTCTGAGGGCAACCGTTCTGACGGTGAGGAAGAGGAGGTGATGGACGATGAGGATGAGGAAGGAGAGAAGGGCCCGGATGACGAAGAGGAGGAAGAGGATGTTGAGGGAGAAGAAGGAGAAGAGGAGGATGAAGACTACGAGCTGGAGGACGGCGACCAGCAGGAAGGGAATGAGCAGAACGACTACGACACGCGCAGCGAAGCCAGCGACTCACAGTCGGAATCGGTGTCCTTCTCAGAGGGCGAGTCGGTGCACTCCGCGTCAGGCTCCGAGGCCTCGGGTGAGCGAGCAGCTGTCTTCCTCAGCATCGAGTGTTAATTACAGTCCTAGTGGTCAGCTTGCAGCTCGATCCCAGATTCTGCCAAGCATCCCGCCGTAATGCAGCAGGTGTGACCGGTGATGCTCTCGTAGGTTATTTGAGCAAAACCATTTCAGATGATGCAAAATTCAGAACACAGTTTGAATAGCACTTTTAGATGTTGTAGGCTGCAGTCCATTCTGAAGCAATCTGAAACTTCGAAGAGTCCTTCGGAAAGGCCATTTTACCAAAATGGAGCCTTTCTGAAGACGGTCACACTTGCAGCAACACGATACCAAGTGTAAACATCTCCAAATACATACACTACCGGTCAAATGTTTAGACACACTCATTCTTTATTTTTATTTTTTACACATTTTATTATAATAATAAAGTCATCAAAACGCACTAATAACACAAACGGAGCTTTGGGAATTATGTTGTGATAAAAAAAAAAATTCCAAAATAATTTAGTGTTTTAGCATCTCCAAAGTAGACTCCCTTTTTGTCTAGAATTTCCAGAAATGTATTGTTGGCATTTTCTCAACCGATTTTTTGAGGAATCCCCCTGAGATGCTTTTTAAACAATATTATAGGAGTTCCCACCTACACAGGACACTTATCAGCTGCTTTTCTGAATATTTCACTCAGTCATCTGTTTAAAAAATATATTTAAGTAAAAAGTTAGTGTTCTAATGAAAGAAATGACGATTATATTTTTGTCTACAACACCGATTTCACACATTTAATCACACACCTTCAGATCAAAGGTTTTTAAGATCATGAGAAACATTTCAGTCGAGCCTCTCCAAACTTTCAAACGGTAGTGTAGTTCCAGTGGACTGTCACTAAATGTAAATGTTTCATACTTTAACCTGGTCTACATTTAAAGCAGAACTGCATGGTAAACTTAATATAATGCCACGAGTGATACTATCACGGAAAACACAACTGCAATGTATTGTTTCTGCACCGTAATCGTGATTTTTTATTTTTTTTTCCCCCTGTTTGTCTTAATTACTATTTCTAGATTAGTGAGTATTCATAATCTTAACTGTTGAATTATGTTGATGGGCTATAATTAAGAATTGCTGGAATTATGTCGTAAAGGCAACATTTAATTCCCCGCCCATGCCATCGAGTATTGTGATAACACGCCTGTGCTCATAAATAGAGCTGGCAGATGCCAGGTTTACTGTCAGAAAAAAATATTGTATTGACGCTATTACTGCGTAACCCTCGATAAAACCCACAGAGGAGGAGTCATGATGTTTCTGGAGACACGCCTCCCCGTTTCAACCAATCACAGCACCAAAAATAGCATAACTATGGATGTTAATATGGGTTTTGAAAGACTATGTGTTTCAAGTCTAAACCAGCATCTAGATGGTTCTTTTGAAACCATATATTCAGCGGTTATACAAATGGCTCGTGCCACATGTATGGGGTTAATTGCTTCAGAATGGACTGTACCAATACTACGAAGTCATTTTTTACCATTTTAAGCATCCACTCGACATTCCTTCTTGCCTTTTGGTGGTCCTTGTAAGTAAACGAGTCTTTACTCGACAGCAGAATCTTGCTGTAATGTTTTACATCCTTACGTAAATCATTAATCACGTGTTGTCAGAAGTTTTCACTACAGGTTGCTACCTGGATGTGTTCCCTTTTTTTAAGGACAGAAATACAGTACAAAGTGCAGAGCTAGAAATCCGAGCCCAAGTCATCTAGAGAAGGCATTTCTATACGTATACATATATACACTCTAACAGAAGGGGCTTGTTCTCCCGTTTACTATTCAGATAAGGAAAGAAAAGAGAAGAAGCACGCTAGAGGGATATCGCCAATCGTTTTTGATAGAAGTGGAAGCTCAGCTTCAGAATCATGCACAGGTATTAAATAATCCCCAATAATTCAGTTTTGCATATAGAAGCTCATGCACCGATTAATCTAACTAATTATTAATTATGGAAGAGGTGGTAGTCTGTGTATGATTTTATTTTTGACAGATTAACTGTGTAAGCTGACCTGCCTCTGCCCTGGTAGCAGTACAGGTTCAGAGCATTGAATCATGGATAATAACACCTGACAGATTTTCGCTGACACGAATGATGGTTGTTCATTTTGGATACATTTGAAGGTTTTGTTACATATAGGCTTTTTAGTTCAAGTGTAGGACACTTGTCATTCAGTGGCAGAGCAGGTCAGATTACAGAGAGTGGTATTAATACAGTCACATCAATGCACATCTGTTGGCCACCTGGTGTAGTGTAAATTTCCAACAACAAAACAGTTTAATGCTTTTTTTTTTTTTGCTTTTAAGGCTACATCCACGTTAATCGGTTCTAAGCGCTTTTTCTACATTTTGGCCTTCCGTCCACACTAGGGATGAAACGGTTACCGGGTTCACGATAAAATTCCCTGACGGTTAGTATTACCGTGTCACATTTAATTATCGTTAAAACCGTGCGTGATTATCGTGATTTGTCAAACTCGCGGTAAATGCTGTCCACACGTCCAGCATGAGTCTGACGCAGGCGCAGCATGCAGCATTGTTTTTTGAGTGTGAAAACAGACGGTACGGTTTAAAACAACGCGTCTGTTCATTTAAAAGCGAAGGGGAAAAGAAGCGCCAAAGCCCCCTTTCACAGCGACTTTCTTCTGGCAAGCTCTGCAGACAGGGTTATCATCTTCTATTTAGTCTCCCTCAGCATTTTTATAAAATCCAAAATGACACCACCTCGGATTTGGTCCTCTTGGAAGGTTGGAAATTCTCCTGAGCGCCGTCACTGCCTTCCGCAGTGTTCTCTAACTGAACTAAATGATCGCAGCAAGCCTAGATATTCAAAAACAGTTATCTATTTTTAGTTATATGACCCATCCAACTCGAAACAAACAAGACGCTGGACGATGTTGTACTGCTGTGGTTGTGCTTGATGGCATTGGTAAAGATTATTGTCGCTTTATGCAATAATTATTTTTAACTAAACGCCTGATGGAAACGACGCAGGCCGAAGCTTCTCACGTTTTTACGCGTGCGCAGTATAGCAATGTGAGCGTGTTCAGACACTTCAGCGTGGACGGACAATTTTTCGGGAAACGTTTGAAAACGCCAGTGTAGACTGAGAGCGTATTAAAACGAAACCGCGGTTTTCAGGTCCATCCGGATTAACGTTGACGTAGCCTAAGAGGCTTCTGAATGCGGTTACGAGAGTTACTGTCACTTGTAGCTCTATAATTCAGTGCTGGGCAGGATTATCCGCAAAAATGCGTTCGGTTTTAGTTTACCAAATCACCTGAAAGGCTCTGCACACCAATTTCATTGCCAGTGCCTCGTCAGAAAATCTGGCTCTTGGTAGTCAGCCTATCTGTTTCTTACACAAGCATCTAGACTGTATTTTAATTTTTTTCCCATTGTACAATTGTGAATGTGTAGATTCTGAACATTTCGGGCACTCATTGAAATGTATCTAAAAATATATTTGAAAAAAAAAAAAATAAGGCTACACCAGTAATTATATATGAATTGAAATCACACATTCATATAAAATGCTCACCGTTTTACCAAAAGTGTCATATATTCTATAACCCTTTTATTGCTGTTGTACAAGGACATTAACGCTTGGTGTTTACCGCCTGCAGGGTCTGAAAAGAAGCACGAAAAGCTGTCGTCGTCTGTCCGTGCTGTGAGAAAAGGTACGAAATAATCCAAAGAGTTCACAGAAAGCTGCAGACGTTATTGAAAAGGCTTTCTGTATTCTCAAGGTCTTTTTGTTCCTCCATCACTGTCGTTTTAATAGATCAAACCAGCAAGCTGAAATACGTCCTGAGAGAGGCCAGGTACTTCCTGATTAAGAGCAACAACCATGAGAATGTTTCTCTCGCTAAAGCAAAGGTGTGTGTGTTATATTTTGGGAGGTTTTGTGATAATATAGCCTTATCGATAAAGAGGAAGGATTATAACAGGAAGTTTGTTGCAAACTATCTCATTTGCTCTGTCTCCAGGGGGTGTGGTCGACCCTACCTGTGAACGAGAGGAAGTTGAACGCGGCGTTCCGCTCGGCTAGAAGCGTCATCCTTATCTTTTCTGTCAGGGAGAGCGGCAAATTTCAAGGTGAGGTGTCCAAGGGTAAATTAATCAATTTTCTTTTAGGAATACTCTGTATTGTAAATCAAGAGCAAGCAATACAGTTACAAATAAAGTTACACATAATCCTTCCTTTTTTAATTGTTCTGTTTTGGGTTTATTTCAGGTTTTGCTCGACTCTCGTCCGAGTCTCATCACGGAGGTTCTCCCATCCACTGGGTCCTGCCTGCAGGCATGAACGCCAAGATGCTCGGAGGAGTCTTCAAAATCGACTGGATCTGCAGGTAGCTTTGACGTATACATGCTTTCATATAGAATATAAATGATGTGATCCTTCACAGAAAAAGTGTGGTTCTCTTTTCCTTTAAAAAAAAAAGCGTTTAACGTTCTTGTTCATGCGCTTTTCAGGCGGGAGTTACCTTTTACAAAGTCGGCACACCTTACCAACTCCTGGAACGAACACAAGCCTGTGAAGATCGGACGTGACGGACAGGTTAGTCTTCTGTCTGGCTGTCTCTCCCTGATCCGTTAATGTTTCTTTTAAAATAAATATGCTGCCTTTTTAATAGTGTTTACTATGTGACTCATCATATTCCTGCCAAAATGCTAAAAAAAAATTTGTAAATGTACAAAACATCCATCGTGTTCTCCAGGCCAAAGAGGAAAAGGACCATCCACGCTATTAGCAGCGTCAGGTCCAAAAGCCAGTGTCTGTCTTGGTATGGGGGTGTGTCAGTGCACATGGCATGGGTACCTTGCACATCTGTGAGGGCAGCATTAATGCAGAAAGATATGTACACATTTTGGAACATGTGCTGCCATCCAGAGCAGGACAACGCCAAACCACATTCTGCCCAGATTACAAGCGCGTGGTTGCGTAAGCAGAGAGTGTGGGTGCTAACATGGCCTGCCTGCAGTCCTGACCTGTCTCCCATTGAGAATGTGTGGCGCATTATGAAGCGCAAAATAAGGCAACGAAGGCCCCTTTCAGTCGTGCAGCTGAAGAGATGCATAATGGATGAATGGGGGAAGATTCCACTTGATAAACTTAACCAACCGGTGTCTTCACTCAATGCCCAAACGCTTAATAAGTGTTATTAAAAGAATAGGTGATGTTACACAGTGGTACACAATCGACTGTTCCATTCTTTTTTGGAGTGTGTTGCAGTCGTCAGATTTGAAATGAGTGTATAAATTAAATTCACAAAGTAAAACAAATAATGTGTTACAATATAGTACAGGCTGAATTGAATTTTCAAATGACTCTTTTTGTTAGTTTGTTTTTTGCATTTTCCATACTGTCGGTTATTCTGGGACACACATTTTGTCTCTGTTTGGAGATGTTAAACACCAGCTGTCTTAGTTCGTCTTTTAAAATGTTATGCCATCTTCGTGATTGTTGCCATGAGCCGTGTCTTAAATGAAAAAGTATGCCCTTACGTTCAAAAGCATTTACTAATCTAGAAGATCCAGAATCTTGGTCTGCAAAACAGGCCTTTCTATAGGTTTTAAGGCTGAGTGTATTTGTAAAAAGTTAAACACTAACCATAATGGGTAAAATGCTTAGTATTAATTCTAAAAGACTGATAATACTAAATGGGAAAAAAAAAAGAAAGGTGTTTCCTACATCACACTATACTACCCCTACTATTTACGTTGGTACTGCACAACGCACACTTGTCATGTAAATTATTTTAGTCATGCACAATTAACTTGTGAAATTGATGCAAAGCATGTGCATATGCATTTCGAAAGGCAAGCATGAAACTTGGCCTAACATTGCAAGCAATATGGAAAAGGTGGCATATTTATTTTATTTTCATTCGACCTCTTTTTAAAGATTCTTTGTTTCCCCGCCCGTTGTTTCGTGTCTGCAGGAGATCGAGACGAACTGCGGCCTGCAGCTGTGCATGCTCTTCCCTCCGGACGAGAGCATTGACTTGTATCAGGTTATTCACAAAATGCGCCACAAGAGGAGGACGCACTCGGAGCCTCGTTCCCGGGGCCGTCCCCCGCACAGAGAGCCCGCCCCCCGAGACCTGGGAAGGTTAGAAATGTTCTTTGGACTGCTAGTGCGCACATGTGTCACATGACGGGCCAAAGGGAGCGTGTTGTTGTTTCCTTCTTCCTACTCGTCCTCCTCGAGTCCTCAGCGAAGAGCCTCAAAACAAGCCGGCCAGAGCTCACCGGAGCCTACACGTCCAGCGGCCGGCTGTGTTCTGTTGTTGCTGTTCATGTACATGCTGATACGTGCTTTTGAAAGAAGCGTAACAGTTAAAAGCGTAGCATAATAATAATTTTTTTGTTGTTTTGTACTGAATGAATGTACGCTAATGTTAAAAATCCCAATGTAACACACTTATTCACTTCAGCCTGACAATAGTTCAGTTAACATTTTCTGTAGCGGTAGCAATAAGGTGCATTCTCTTTGTAGATGAGTCTGTGTTTTTAAAAATTTTTTTCCCAAAAGCCTTTTCTTTCAGGAATTTCCATGAGGGATAGACCCAGTCATAAATGGGACTATTTAAAGGAGCCATAAAATATAACAGAAGATGGTGCATCCATTTGAGAGGCAGAAAGCGTTGATTGTTTAAACGAAATGAAACAAAAAATCTTTCAAGAAGAGAATATTTTGGGACTCTTTCACTGGTTTTCCAGTTCTATCCAAAAACAGCTCGGATGGGCGTTCTTTTGAATATCGATGAATAGATGCGTATGCAGAGCGTAGCAGAAAGGAGTGAGAGAAGGAAAGAGAGCATGAAAAGAGAGAGAGCCAGGGAATGAGGCAAGCTGAGCGTGTTCTACTAGCAAGTTCCCGGGGAGAGATAGGCCAGTTCTGTTGCTACATCATGCAATGCCTATGGACTGAAATGATGCCAGGGACTGTCCCTTATAGCACTGCTCTATATGAACTCTTCCTGCTCTCAAAGTGTGCCTGAAATGAGCTCATATTTACTCAACTCAAGCAGAAAAAAAACCCAAATGGCCCCAAAAAAGGACTGAGCAAACAAACAAAAAAAAGGAAGTTTGATGGTTTTCAGGCTCTGATCCACTAACCCCCAACCCTTACTCAAGGACTGTGGAAAAAAAAAATCCCCCCCCCCTTTCCTGATCCCTTTTAAGAATACTCCTCCCTGTCTCCCAGCTGGTGGTAGGTAGGC
Organism: Ictalurus punctatus; assembly: GCF_001660625.3. Lineage (NCBI taxonomy): Eukaryota > Metazoa > Chordata > Actinopteri > Siluriformes > Ictaluridae > Ictalurus > Ictalurus punctatus. The sequence goes on along the minus strand of NC_030443.2, from coordinate 16,283,666 downwards.
TGTCATGTTCAAATCAACCCTGGCGGACTGCCTCCACTTCAACTCCCCCCTCCCTTTCTCTCAGGTTCCACTGAGGCTTCCATGGACTGCGTACCACAAGAGAAGCACTTGGGAGGGGGTTCACCATGGGGGTTATTTCCAGTGGCCGGAGCTCCTCTTTTGTCTTTTTTTTTGGTTTGATTTTAAACGGACTGCATCACACCTTATCGCACCCCTTCTTCCGCCTTACCAGGCCGATCCAGTTAAATGTGTTTACCAGGCCGTATACGGCTAAAGAGTAAGCTGGACTGTTGTATGAACTTTTGCTATCATAAATATTTGCCAGCGTTAACAGTCACAAAACTACAAGAAAGCGGTATGTCACACTTTCAAACAGAATTCTTTTTCTTTCGCTTTACTGTTTTGGTTATTCTGGGTCTGACGTTTAGGAGCCAGAGAAGTCATTAACTAGAGTAATTATGAGGTAGAATGGGATAGAGCGCTGAACAGCACATATTCATTAGTTGTGCATTTCTGACATGACCTACTGTAACCACAAACTGATTTTCAAGACATTTCATGCCTAAAACATCATCATACTCTGTAACTAGAGCTTCAGACAAAAATAAATGATTTGCATGACTGGAATAAAATAGTTTTTACTGTATGAAACTTGAACCAAGTGGAAATGAACATGGATAACCCAATGTGGAAATTCCGTAATCAATTTTTTGTCGGGAAGCGTTTATTATACAAGTCTGATGATGTTTTAGGGCGAAACGTGAGTATTATTATAAGCCAGTGGCACTCCTGGTGAACAAAACAGAGAATGACATGTTGTAATTTGCCCTGTCCATGTGGTTGGTAACTTTGAGAGACCTAGGTGTGTTCAGTAATCGTTTTTTTTAATTATTATTATTATTATTTTAAATTATTTATTTGTATGTATAATGTGAGGATAAGCTATAAAGGTATTTATAATTCATATCATGAACCCTGCAAGAACAAGTTGAAGAGTTTACCCTGATTATTCAGTTCACTGATTTTTGGGCATTTCCATGTATATGGTATTAGTATATTAGTTTTATTTAAGGCACATATTGGCGTATTACGTATATAGAGGGTGGTTTTTATGGCTTATTTTATGTGTTCTCTATTCATGAAAAAAGCAAATGGCATATTGTGGGGAAAAGCGTTTAGGCTGCAAATAATACTAATAATGCGCTGTATAGAAAAGCCGGGTTCAGAAGTTTCATCTGTGTGCATGCAGCTTAATTAGTAAATCTGTATTTAGCTTTGGGGGGAAGTTGTTGCTGTGGAGGCAGCTTGCTCAAACTTGACCCAGTGAGTATAAGTAGTGTGTGGACATGGCATCACGCTGTTTAAATATACTCTGCAGATGTAATAATCAGTCCAGGGTAATTCCACTCTTTTTCAGCACCGAGTTCATTACGACAAATGTCATATTACTGATGCGGCGACGATGATTTGATTTTTTTTTTTTCATGCTTTCTTTTAAAGCACATACCAAGAACTACTTAAAAAAAAAAATTGATGTCATGTAATTTGATCAGATTTAATTGAGTTGAACTTAATGTTGAAAAGTTGTGAAGTCACCCTTTTAAAGAATGTGTGTCGATGCGTTCAACATTTTTAATATTGAAGAGTGAAAATTGATTGAAAGAGCTCATTCATTATAAACAGATTTATTTATTTTAAATGAGGGAAATGATCTAGGTTTTACATCAGTGACGTCATACTAACCTGCCTGATTCATGTAGGCGTCGTCCAGAGGAATATGACATGCACAACAGGAAGCGACAGAGGATTGACTATCCTTCCGAGTTCCCCCAGAGACCAGGTCAATATCTCGCACTGTTCGTCAGAGCAAAGGATCAATGACATCACTTATTGCTTCTGTTTTTCCAGACGTGTGTGTGTGTGTGTGTGTGTGTGTGTGTGTGTGTGTGTGTGTGTGTGTGTGTGTGTGTGTGTGGGAGATCGCATCAATGAATGCTTGCCTGCAAAATTTGTCAAGTGACATACTGTAATTTGACTTAAAGTATTTGTATTAATGTATTATTCATATGAATATGTAAACAATGTTCTATGTGTATTCTGACTCTTTCTGTGTTTTGTATATTCTGGGTTTTTTTCCCTTTTTTTTTTCCTTTTTTTTTTTTTTTTTTTTTTTTTTTTTAAAAAACTATTTCTCTTACCATTTGGTCAAACTTCTGTTTGCTGGCTGTTCAGGTTTTATGCAAGACCCACGCAACCAACCAGTGGACAGGTACCTCCCTCCCTCCCTCTCTCTCACCCACACCCATTATCTTTACTCGTGACTTCTAACGAGCGTTTTTAACCATAAGTGTTTATATTTTTCCTGCAGGCGCTTTTCTGGAGTAAGGAGAGATGTGTTTCTCAACGGCGTGAGTTTTGAATCATCCACTGCTTCCTTTAAATGAACATTTTTAACTCGTGGTGAAATGCCAATCATCATCAGTAGTAGGCTGTAATAAATATACTTTATTTATGGTAGATATTTTTAGTCTTTTTGTTTTTTTGTTTACTTGCGACTCTTTGTCCTCTGCAGTCTTACAACGATTACATGCGAGAGTTCCATCACAGCATCGGGCCTCCACCTCCATGGCAAGGGATGGTCAGTACTTTTTGAAAGAGCGTCGTTGAAGCCGTATTTGTAGTTGGAAGTACTCTATCAAACAGTCGATCCTTTATTTGTATGTTTATTTAATAATTGTTATTTCTGTCTCCCTGAAGGCACCGTATCCTGGTATGGATCAGCCTCCTCACCACCCGTATTACCAACACCACCCCCCGCCGCCCCAGGCCCACCCGCCGTACTCGGGTCATCACACCATGCCCCATGACGCCCGCTTCAGGGAGAAGAGGGTCGTCCGGTCCTTCTCCTCCAGTCTGGTAAGGGATCACTTGAGTACGTTTCCTACCTTACCCACAGTGCATGCTGATTTATCTCTGTTTAAACAGTGTGATGCAGCAGGGCTTTAGACAGTTTGTCTGTCTGGCTCTCGCCTATTCTGCTACTAGATCAGCTTCTAAAGCTTCAGCTTTCACACTAATACTGCTGTCAATACCATCTCCTAGTCATCTCGTAGACCGCTAACCTGCCAAGTTGTGGTTGGACCTCAAATACCAGAAAACATACTTCAGAATCACTTCGTACATCCCAGATATTTCAATATAAACGCATTTCATTAAGGAATCCGCTTTCAATAGCCGATCATTTCATTTCAAGCTGTGGTTATTTAGGTGAATTCAAAACCTGTAAATTCTTGAACCTTGAAAGCAAAGCTGAACGAAACCGAGATGGTGAGCCGTGTCTCTTCTTTATGAACCCGAATTGGTGTTTCATAATGCGCCACACGCTCTCAATGGGAGACAGGTCAGGACTGCAGGCAGGCCATGCTCGCACCCGCATTCTCTGCTTACACAACCATGCACTTGTAATCTAGGCAGAATGTGGTTTGGAGTTGTCCTGCTCTGGATGGCAGCTCATGTTGCTCCAAAATGTCTACATATCTTTCTGCATTAATGCTGCCCTCACAGATGTGCAAGTTACCCATGCCATGGGCACTGACACACCCCCATACCATGACAGACGCTGGCTTTTGGACCTGATGGCCTGGAGAACATGACAGCTGTTTTGTCCAAAAAGCTATTTGAAATGTCGAGTCGTTGGACCCCAGAAACAAGATTCCACTGTGCTACTGTCCATCACGGATGAGACAGAGAGCAGAGAAGTCGGCGGCACTTCTGGACAGTGTTTTGCTTTGCATAGTAAATCTGTGGATGCAGCGGCAAATGGTGTTGACTGACAAATGTTTACCAAAGTATTCCTGAGCCCATGTCAGGATCTCCATTACAGACTCATGACGGTTTTTAACATAGTGACGTCTGAGGGATCGGAGATCACGCGCATTCAGAAGTGGTTTTTGACCTTGCCCGTTACACATCGAGATTTGTCCGGATTCCTTGAATATTTTAATTATATTGTGCGCTGTAGAAGGTGAAATGCCCAAAATCCTACCGATCTGTATTTAGGGAATGTTGTTCTCAAAGTGTTTGATTATTCGCTGACGCATATGTTGGCAGATTGGCGAGCCTCGACCCATCCTTGCCCTTGAAGGACTAGACCTTTTTTGGAGGCTCCTTATATATACTATGATTAGACGATTGCCTCACCTGTTTCACATCACCTTCTTATTTCAACTTGTCACAATTGCCCCTGTCCCAACTTTCTTGGAACGTGTTGCATGCATCAATTTCAAAATAAACGTTTGTCTTCGAAAAACTATGCAGTCGATTAGCTAAAACATCAAATACCTCGTCTTTTATACGTTTTTCTTGTTTAACTACAAGTCAAAGTACTTTTATAAATCATTCCTCTTTGTTTTTTATTAGCATTTCCCATACTGTCCCGACTTTTTCAGAATTGGGGTTGTAATATCTTTTGTAATCCTGTCCTTTTTACATTATGCATCCCATGACCATACATAAGCATTCATTATGTCTAAAACTACACATTGTTCACTACACGGTGCACAATTTGATATTTCTTTCATTTAGCAGACGCATAATGAAGAATATATATGTATGCATGTATTAAAAATCTCAGTATACAGATACTATCCAGATAAGGTAGCCTGGTTGGTATGAAATACCCATAATGCATTTCGCTATATGTATAGAATTTTTTTTTTTCCTCCCCCCATCTCAATTTGGTGTTGTACCATGCCGATTGTTAATCTTCACTCACGTATTGCAGCACGATTATGATATGCGTGTGGACGACTTCCTGAGACGCACCCAGGCGGTGGTGAGCGGCCGCAGGAGCCGGCCCAGAGAGCGTGAGCGACAGAGAGAGCGTGAGCGACCACGGGACGCGCGGCGAGAGCGCGAGAGAGAGCGAGGACGTGAGCGTGACCGCGACAGAGACCGCATCAGAGACCGTGACCGAGAGAAAGAAAGAGGGCGCTATCGTAGATAAGAGAAGTCATCTCTGCAGCTTGTTTTCTGTGTTTTGGTCACATGGCAGGGTTTTGTTCAGTAACTCGTTATGGATTCTCTATTGAAAATCCCCTTTATTTTCTGTCCAGAGAACACAACCCATTAGTGTTTTTTTTGTTTGTTTGTTTTGTAGATAATGTTTTGTTTTTGTTTGTGTGTAAAGCTGAACTGTACTTCAGAAAAAGCTCTACTCTTCCTTTCAAGGTATTATTTTTTTAAAGTATGTACATTGTTTTATCGTTTGTATCATGCATGTAGAGTTTTCTACTGTGACAACCAAAAATCTTTTTTTTTTTTTTTTTTCTTTTAATCATTGTGCATCTAGAGGACTCTTTTTGCCATGCTAAGAGTTTCTGCCAGTACCTTACACACACTGATGCAGTTTGACAAATCTGCATTGTTTCCATTTTTCACTGTTAGTCAGCTCTGTAAATGTCTCTGCCGTGGGGTTAAGATAATGCACACTTGTGTCTGTGATACCTTATTGTATATAGCTTCTGAATGGACTGTTAAGCAGTACAACAGACTGCTTCTATCTGTTCTTTTATCTGGCTTTATGTTCCAAATGTTACATTTTGAGTATGTGGGTGAAAATGATTAAAAAAGCAATACCACCTTTTTTTTTTTCTTTCTTCTCTCTGTTTAATCACTGATGTATACTGTAAATTTCCTGATAATGAAGGTCAGTAAAGCAACATGCTAGATGTTTTTGTCAGAAAAGTTGTATCTTTTACTGATATCTTTTGTATGATTAAAAAGAAAACACTGTGTTGTGGTATTTTGAAGCCCTTTTTTCTTTATGATAGAAAATGTGGAGGTGAAGCATCGTTCAAAAATTTAATCCTAAAGATGTGGTCAAAATTGCATTATCATATGTAAGAACCTATCATGATCAAGTGTGTAAGGTTGGAGGTGTGTCTAATTTGCATATTCATAGAATTAATTTCCTGATGTGAGTAAACATGATTTTTATAAAAAAAATTTGGGTCGAAACGTGTGAAAGCCACCCATTCGTGCCCTGTAGAGTTTGCATGTTCTCCCCGTGGTGTGGGGGGGTTTCCTCCCCTATGCATGGTAGGCATGTCCAAAGTGTCTGTAGTGTGTGAATGCGGGTGTGTAAATGTGTATGTGAGTGTGCCCTGCGATGGATTGGCACCCTGCCCAGGGTGTACCCCACCTTGTGCCCCATGCCCCCCTGCGATAGGCACCAGGTTCCCTGTGCCCCTGGTATAGAAGATGGGTGGCTACTGATACAGATATGGCTGGTTGTAATAATAATAATATCTATTAACAGAATATTTATTGATCCACACGCTATCTAATCTATTGTGATTTCTATGTAAATGTTGATCTAAATGAGAGATCTCTACAGGGAATGTCAGTTTGTATACAAAAAAAACCCCAAACAAAACAGCACCCACTAGCGAGGGTTCCCAGGACATTTTAGGAATAGCTCTGATTCTGTTAGTCAAAATATAACATGCCCAGAACGTTGTGAAATGGCTTCCCTGATGGAAAAAAAAAAAGAAAAAATAGAAACCATCACAGAAATTTGATTGGTTTCCCCATTAAGAACCATCAGCTAACCATCAAAACCAGTACCATTACTGGTCCTTAATGGTATCCACTTGACAGTAGAGACCCACAGGGACCATTACAGCGTCCATTAAAACCCAGACAATTCCTATTATAACCATTAAACCTACTACACTTTCTATTGTTTTGACGGTGGGGTGTTTTGATTTTTTTTTCAGAAGGGTTTCAGCTAACCAAATGCTAACGTTAGCAAAACTTTCTGTTTTGGCCTGAATGCAGCGTAACCATAGTGATTTACTTTTTCATTTGTACTGAACTAAAGATGGTAAGTTATTAAGATCATGCAAAAAAATATTAGAATATATAAAATTATATATATAAGGAAAAAATGTTTACAGAAAAGCCAATGCGCTCGTGATGCCATGCCTACAATTCCCATCAGCCCCTCTCTTCGAGGGCACGCGCCACGTCTTTTTAGCGCGCGACACGTTGGGAATGCTGACATGGCGGCTCCCATAGTGTCTGCGCTGCGGCTCGGTTTGTGGACTGTTATTCTTTTGTTTTCGGCGCTTTGCATCCCCTCGGCTTTAGCTTTGATTGAAGGACTTTACTGCGGCACGCAGATCTGTTACGATGTCCTCGGGGTGAGCAGAGACGCGGCCAAAGCGGAGATCGGTCGCGCGTACCGCCAGCTGGCCCGGAAGTACCACCCGGACCGCTTCCAGGCAGGAGACCCCGCACTGGCCGGAGAGAGCGCTGACAGCGCGCATCAGAAGTTCCTGCTCATCGCTACGGCTTATGAAACTTTAAAAGTGAGTGACAACACCTTGTGGAACTCGCATGAATGTGTGCGCGCTCGCTCGCGTGAAGACAAATCAAAGTGGCCGCTGTCTGAGCAGAGGAGGCGTTATTAATATTAGTTCATAGCTAAAAAGATACAAACTAATTCCTTTTCATTGCACAGTACAAATAATCAGCAACGAAATGCAGTTTAACATCTACCAGAAGTGTCAGTACTAGAGCATTGTTCAAATCAAATTACGTAGCTGTTGAGTAGATAAGAGTTTGAATTACGCTGTGCTATAATAGAAAAACTCTAATAGGTATTAAAATACACACTACCGGTCAAAAGTTTAGACACACTCATTCTTTATTAAAATTTTCCCACATTTTAGAATAATAATAAAGTCATCAAAACTCTGGAGTAACACAAACGGAGCTATGGGAATTATGTTGTGATTTAAAAAATACAAAATAAGGCAAAATAATTTAAATTTTAGCATCATCAGAGTAGACCCCCCTTTTGCCTAGAATTTAAAGAAATGTATTCTTGGCGTTTTATCAACCGATTTCTTGAGGAATTTCCCTGAGATGCATTTTAAACAGTATTAAAGGAGTTCCCACCGACACTGGACTCTTATCGGCTGCTTTTCGGAATATTTCACTCCGAGTCGTCCGTTTAAAACAATATATTTTTGTAAATAGTTAGTTTTCTAATGAAAGAAATGAATACATCGACACGATTATATTTTTGTCTACAACACCGATTTCAAACATTTCATCACATACCTTCAGATCAAAAGGTTTTTAAAGATCATGAGAAACTGAGCTACCAATGCCCCCTATATAACTACTATAACTATTACCTCTAAATATAAAATATGATAATTTGATTATTTGTCATTGACCCACATACCCAAAAGAAGGGGAAAAAACACAGCACAATAGGTAGTGTCTAAAAGACACGTGTTTGAAGACCCACACAATGAATAAGGTTTGGTTTCAGACACATCACGGTAATCTGATTGAATATGGTTTAGCTCCCATATTGATGAGCAAATCATGTGGTGTTCAAAATGATCTGACTCCCCAGCTCACTTCACTCATTTCAGACACGCTGTGTTGCAGGATGAAGAATCACGCAGGGACTATGACTACATGCTGGATCACCCAGAGCAATACTACAGCCACTATTACACTTACTACAGGAGACGGCTGGCACCCAAAGTGGACGTTAGGATAGTCATTCTCGTGACTGTGTGCGCAATCTCACTTTTTCAGGTAGGTGATTTCCAGCATCTGTAAATCTCATCTTTCAGTCCACCAGACATATTATGAGACCCACTGAGAACGAAAGCTAGAGAAATGACATGACGTTACATAGAAAGAAAATTGAAACAGGAGTGAGAAAAAGAAAAATCGTTTTGGTCTTGGTGTCTGGTGTTAAAAACAATCTAGAGCTTTAGCTATGTAAATAATTCACATATGAGGGGGAAAGAACATTTAAATAAATTTCGTGTTAATTTTTGGGTCTAGGCGCAGTACCGCTCATGTGCAGTAGATGGCATTGTGGTGCTATAGCTCCTAAAATCAGACACGCACATAGGTGACACCTTGGAGTGCAAAAGTTTTCCCCTTTCTGGTTACTATGTAAGGAATGTTACTATGTAAGGAATAAAACGTGACCGGAAGTGCTGTTGGAAGTAAATAAACAATGATGGGGTGGGGATGGGTGATACTGTTACCCGAAACTCCAGATCCAAATTGTTACTCCGAAGCACATCCCGGGGTTTGGTTCCTCTTACAGCACAGTAAATTGCCAGCTATTTTAATTTTTTTTATTCATTGACATCATGTTTTTTAATAAGTTAGTGCCTGTTATCACTTACGTTATAGCAGCTATAAACAGTCGTACACCCAACAGCCTCTCTGTCCCCTTTCTCTCGAGGTTAATAATACAAAAAATAAATGCTTGTCATGGTTACCAAATAGCCAAACTCTTCTGTCCTGAAAACATAGTTACTGACAGTTAAAGTTGGAGACTCCTTCCGTAAATATTGAATAAACATCTCCTTACAGAAACAAATCACCATATCAATGATTTATAAGTTTTTCCACGGCAAATAAAGTGTTTTTAATCTGTTTATTCTTGGATTATTTAAAGCGTCTGCCATACAAGTCCCTCTAAATGAGCTGTTACTGTAGAAATGATAATGTATTAGAATGAGCGCATTATGAACATATCTTTGGAATTAGAGCCTGAAGTACCATCAGAGCTGCTGTTATAGAAAATGAATCAGCCAATCAGAATGGAGAATACAAGAGTAATAATATCTTGATGAAATTCCTTTGTCTTCATTTCGCCTTGAGGGTGTACAAACTTTTGCACTTTTCCCTCGGCAGTATTACAGCTGGTGGAGCAGCTACACCGAAGCAATCAACTACCTTACCACCGTCCCCAAGTATCGCATCCAGGCGACCGAGCTGGCCAAACAGCAAGGCCTGCTAAACCGCACCAAAGAGAAAGGCAAGAACCGGCGTTCCAAAGAGGAGATCCGTGAGGAAGAGGAGGAGATCATCCGAGACATCATCAAGAACAAGATCGACATCAAAGGAGGCTACCAGAAGCCCAACATCGCTGACATCCTTCTGTTTAAGATCGTCCTGTTCCCGTACCACATGTGCCTCTACGTGGCATGGTATTGCTCGTGGATTTATCGCTTCAGCATCTGTGGCGAAGAGTACGGAGAAGAAGAGAAGCTTTACATCATCCGCAAGCACATGAAAATGTCACGGGCGCAGTTCGACAGCCTGGACGACCACCTGAGGCAAACGTTCCTGGAGCGTCAGCTGTGGATAAAAGAGAACTATGAGGTGGGTTTGTTTATCTGGAACTGTTTGTGCTCTCTCAGCGCAAATGGATCTAACAAATGAAGGGGCTTTTTCCTTGCGAGCCTTACAAGAAACCCATACCTGTTCAGGCTTTTTTCCGGTTGTGCGGTCATGAACATAAACATTTAATGTGCTTACAGAGACCTGTAGGTCACATGACATAGTTCTGTACACTCCTGGGAAGATTGGCAACAGTCTTGAAGGCTCTTCCTTTGTAAACAATCCTTCTCACAGTAGAATGGAGAATTTCAAATTGTTTGGAGATAGCCTTAGAACCCTCCCCAGATTGATGAGCAGCAGCATTGCTTCTCTGAGGTCGTGGCTGATGTTTTTCTCTTCTTGGCATGATGTTGACACATGCCCGAGTGCCTCAGACAAGCACAAATGTTTTGCTTTTAAAGAGGTAGTCACCCTTCTTGATGAATAATTAACCTTGTGTGTTTCATTAGTAACACCTGGCTGCTAATTACTCGCTTAATGATTATGTACTTGTGAGAAGGTCAGAACCCTGTGTATCCAAATAACTCTGTTCATTCCAGTAGTCTGGTCTAAATCCCCCTTCGGTTGCATTTGCAGGTCTACAGAGAAGAGCAGGAGGAGGAGATGAAGATGAAGATGGCCACGGACCCACGGTGGAAGCGCTACAGACGCTGGATGAAGAGCGAAGGACCTGGTCGCATCACTTTCATTGACGATTAACTGGACATGCCATACACACATGCATCTGATTATACAATACTATTTGTGTGGGTGTGTGTGTGTGTTAGCGAGCACACATGTTTACAACAAACTTTTGTGTGCATTTGTATTAAGACCTTTGACTGAATGTCACAGATATGAATATAACTGAGGGCTGTATCTGTACAGAAGCTGCTGTAACTCCACTGTCTGGTCTCCACAGCTCTTTCTGAGCTGATCTGAGGTAAGCGTCGGAGCCTGTGGCAGCTCTTTGTGTTAATGGCAATCCGAGCAGTGTGCTCATCCACATCGCTGCTGTCGGCTTTGGCCTTTACTCGTATTGGGAGGCTGCCTTTCAATATGTTGGTACCTGTTTTGCCTCTGTATGCATCCAAAACAAATTAAATACTATATTTTTAAAAGGATATTAAAGTGACTGTTAAACATGATTGATGGCCCAGCAGGGTCTGAATCTGCTGTTTGTGTCTGAAGTTTAAACAATATGGGGTGCATTCATAGTGTGTTCACCCATTCAGGAGGGTCTCAGCCCAAGCAGCTCCAGCAGCAAGACGTGAACAAAATATACTGTTTGTTTTAGGTTTGGAAGATGTATTTTTATTTGAATTTATTTATTTATTTTAAAGATGTGCGCTATTTTCCACACAAACTCAGAGCTCAGGTGCAACAACCCAAGCAGCAGAAATGCAAGATTTTCTGGATATCTGGTCTAGTGCATGAAATAGACTATAATAAACTAGTTTATTGCATAATAATAATAATAATAATAATAATAATAATATGTTAAGGGAAATTTCCAGGACATTAGAAGTTGCATTTTTTTTTTGTCTTGTTCATTTCAAGAGAGAGAAAAATCCTGGTGGATGGATGAATGCTACTATAACGCACTACATTCCACAACAATAAGGACACTTCATTGTTCAAATTTCTTGTAATAGCAAATTGCTGTCCTGTAAGATGAATAAAAACTCTCGGAACGTGCTGTTATAGGAAAATAATCAACTTTGTGCTGGTAACAGTAAGTCTGCTTCATGATCCCAACTCATTGTTGATTATTTTCCTATAACAGCACAATCCTATATTTAAAAAAAAAAAAAAAAAAACTTCAGATCCATTCATCTAGCCCAGTGGTTCCCAAACTTTTCCAGGGCAAGGCCCCCCAAATGGCATTAAAATTTGGCCGAGGCCCCCCTTTTGCAAAATGTCTTTAAAACACATTAAAAATACAGACTTCTGAATATATCTCCCTTTTTTATTAATAATTACATTTTACATCTTTACATTACATTAGGAATTGAGTGTGTGTGTGTGTGTGTGTGTGTGTGTGTCTGAGAGTGAGAAAGAGAAAACATACATTTATTTATTTTTCACACCAAATTGTTGAGGGCCCCCCCCAAAGGGGGCCCCCAGTTTGAAAACCACTGGTCTAGCCAGCACTATTTGGCGCTTGTCAAAGTCGCTCAGATCCTTACACTTGCCCATTTTTCCTGCTTCCAACACATCAACTTTGACTAATATTTCCCATCAACTTGACAGGTGCCACTGATACTCACGTCACCTGTGAGTGGTTTTATTTTAAAATCTGATACAAATGTTTATATATACTGACTATGGTTGAGATCACGCCCCCTGGACTCTGATTGGCCTGGAGACATGACGTCATTGGGCGGGGCTACAGCCCTGGTGCCTGCCTGTGCGTTCAGGAATTCACTTCTGGGTTCCTATTAGACTCTAAACGGGATTTTTACCGCCTGCTGCTGGCAGCTCCGCGTTAAATACAACACCCAGCCGTCTGGTTTCAGAGTCTCGGAAACGTTTACAAGTTTATTTTGAGTTGGAGACGATTCACACTGCACCATGTCTTCTTCTAACGTGAGCCTGACGGACATGAGGAGGAATGTGGAGCAGCTGAAACTGCAAGCTGGTGTAGAGAGAATAAAGGTAAGAATGGAAAGGTTTATTATTCTGACAGAGGAAATGAAGTGCACAGAGAGAGTGCAAGTCAGTGCTACCAAGTGTGTATCATCACTCAACAGTGTTATTAATAACTAATTATATAGTAGTGCTATTCACAGCATCACTCATGTGTGACATGTTTATTATAGAGGGAGAGAAGGATATACATTTTTTTTTTAAGTGTAAATTTCTGGACCACTTTAAAGGAGGATAAGTCAAAACTAATACATTATGATATGTGGTAATACATATCATAAACAAATAAATTAATAAAACATATTGAGAAGGATTTACACTGAAAAAAAACTATTTGTAAAATAATAATAAAAAATATATTAATGTCTAAGATGTAGGGAAAAACAGAAATATGACTCAAAACAAAACAAAAAACATGACATTATATAGGCATAGATATTGTGTATATATGTAAGATAAGATAAGATAAAAACTTTATTGATCCCACACTGGGGGAATTCCCTCATTACAGCAGCTCAATTACACACACACACACACACGAAAAGAAAGAATACACATTAAATAGGAATATAATTGAAAAAAAAATGTCTAAAAAATAATAATATCTAATACGAATACAAAAATAAGAATAATAGTAGTAAAAATAATAATGTTATTTTATGTAATGTAATAATGTATGTATGCATGCATTATTTATTTATATACACGGTAGCCTATATATGAAACATAATCCTAATGAATAGACAATACTACACCAGAGTTACTGGCACTTCGGGAAAATGAGCAAATACATTTTGCTATTTCAGTCAGACAATTAAAGAAACTACTGTTCTTTAACCAAATTTGTTTGCATGATAGATTTTTTTAATAGCAGTATTTCTTTCTTTTTTTTTCAAACATGGGAATTTAGAAAACATTTAAAATCTTTGACATTACAGGAAGAGGCTCATATATATATATATATATATATATATATATATATATATATATATATATATATATATATATATATATATATCAAAACCTTACTATTTCATTTTGTTCATTGTGCGTCTCTTGAAGGGTGCCAAAACTAATGTGTGTGTGTGTGTGTGTGTGTGTGTGTATGTATGGGGGGGTGAAGAGGAATTCCAGCGAGCACAATTCGTACATTATCATTGATATACTGTTACAGGAAAATAATGAGTGGCTGGGTGGAGTTGGCTTATTTTCCTATGATACACAAGCCGTTGTGTTTTATTCCTCTTATACTACAGCAGTTTGCCAGTGATTACAATTTTTTTATTTATTAACGAATGTGTGATGCCTTTAACTTGTTATGTTGTGGAACGTCCATGAAACAGGTTAGTTCTTGTTACATTGGAGCAGCTATAAACAGCCTTTCCTCACCAGCCTCTCTATTTTTATTTCTCTATTAAAGTTAACAAGATTTTTTTTTTTAAATTGCAGCTTTTCATGTCACTGAAAAACCACAAAGTGTAAATTCGTCTGACCTGAAGACTTTCTCATGGCAGAAAACTTAGTTACAGCTTTGCCTCGGACTGTTACGAAGTCCTGACGCTTCGCATATCCTTTTTCTGTTGGAATATCATAACGTATCAGAACATGTGCATTAATATAAACATGCACATTTATTTAAAGTAGAGTAAGTGGCTTAGTGGTTAGCATGTTTGCCTCGCACCTCCAGGGTTGGGGGTTTGCATGTCCTCTCCCATGCACTGGGGGTTTCATAGACATGTCTTGTAGGCTGATTGGCAACTCAAAATTTTCCCTAGCGTGTGTGATCGATTGTGCCCTGCCATGGGTTGGCACCCTGTCCAGCCTTGTGTCCCAAGTCCCCTGGGATAAGCTTGAGGTTCCCCCTTGACCCTGTGTAGGATGAGCAATACAGAAAATGGATCTTATTTGATGTTATATAATGCCAAACAGTGAAGACATTACTGTATATTCTAGCCACTCAATCTGAAGCCATTGGGATAGAAACAGGTCTCAAACTTATTATCTGAATCATATTTCTATGATATCAATATTAGGAACTCCATAATAAACACCGTATAAACTGCACTGATGTTGTTCCCACCTCCTGAATCCCATTTTAGCTCCTGCCTGTGTGCTGATTTGCCTATGTAAAGTAATACCACTGTTCTAGTCTGGAATATCTAAATGTAAGACAGTATCCATTTGCATACAGCAGATTATTTGTCATAAACAGAATTTAGCACTGTAAACCCAGACGCAGCATTGTGCAGAGAAAATTAGAGGGAACTGGATCTTGTTTTTCCATAGTACACAACAACGGATTAAGCACACTGGTGTTGAATTACATCTTGTTGGGTTTCTGGAATGCAGTTCTAACATAGTTTGAATAAGATTACTAAACATACAGGGTGTGTGTGTGTGCGTGTGCGTGTGTTTTGCGTAGGTGTCTCAGGCCGCAGCAGAGCTACAGCAGTACTGCCTACAGAATGCCTCCAAAGATGCCCTCCTGGTCGGGGTGCCAACAGGCAGCAACCCTTTCCGAGAACCACGTTCATGTTCCGTCTTTTAAGCAAAAGGTGTGCAAGTTCTCCTAAAACACATTAAAAGTGACACATTGCTTTATACAAAAGGTGGTTTCTATCTATCTATCTATCTATCTATCTATCTATCTATCTATCTATATGCACAATTTGTTAACAGCATATTTTCAACTCAATGTGTTTTGTTCTCTAAAAAGTAATTGAGTGTTGAGTACTGCGTTTTGCAACTGAAAGTTAAATCACCACACCCACAACATAAATATAGAAATGTATACTCACAGTCCATGTCCATAATTATAGGCACACTTTAAAGAAGACTGGGTGAAGAATAAAATCATTTTGATTCTAATTTTATATCCGATCAACTGTGGAAACATTTGAGGTTTTTTTCTAACAAAACGTTCTGGCGTTTATTAGCGTTTTGCATTTCTTAATGCAACCCCAGTTCCAAAAAAAAAAATTGAGACGCTGTGTAAAATGTAAATAAAAACAGAATGCAATGATTTGCAAATCTCATAAACCCGTATGTTATTCACAATAGAACATAGAAAACATATCAAACGTTTCGACTGAGGAAAAAATGTTGAATTTGGTGGCAGCAACGTGTCTCAGAAAAGTTGGGACGGGGCAACAAAAGGCTGGAAAGGTAAGTGTTATGAAAAAGAAACAGCTGGAGGAACATTTTGCAACTGATTAGGTTAATTGGGAACAGGTCAGTAAGATGATTGGGTATAAAAAGAGCATCTTAGAGAGGTAGAAGTCTCTCAGAAGTAAAAATGGGATGGAATCTGGATGGGTGCAGATGTTGCTCTAAAACCTGTATATATCTGTCAGCATTGATGTCACCTTTCCAGATGTGCAAGCTGACAATTCTGTAGGCACTAATGCACCCCCATACCATCAGAGATGCAGGCTTTTGAACTGAGTGCTGATAAAAAGCCGGATGGTCCCTCTCCTCTCTTTAGTTTTCTGTAGTTTAGACGCGGTGTCCATGGTTTCCAAAAAGAATTTCAAATGTCGATTTATCTGACAGAATTTTTCCACTTCGCCTCAGTCCATTTTAAATGAGCTTTGGCCCAGGAAAGACGGCGGCGTTTCTGGATCATGTTCACACATGGCTTCTTCTTTGCGTGATAGAGCTATAACCAACATTTGTGCATGGCACGGCAAACTGTGTTCACAGACAATGAGTTCTGGAGGTGTTTCTGAGCCCATGCAGTGATTTCCATTACAGAATCAGGCCTGTTTTTAACGCAGTGCCGCCTGAGGACCTGAAGATCATGCGATATTCATTTTCACCCTTCTCCTTTGCGCACAGAGATTTCTCCAGATTCTCCGAATCTTTTCATGCTATTATGTACTGTAGATGATGAGATTTAAATTGAGGAACATTATTCTGAAATTGTTCCACAGTTGCCACAGTTTTTCGAAGATTGGTGAACCTCTGCCCATCTTTACTTCTGAGACTCTGCCTCTCTCTTTTTATACCCAATCATGTTACTGGCCTGTTGCCTATTACCGTAATTAGTTGCAAAATGTGGCCATCAAATTCAAAATTACATGATTTTTTTCCTCAAAATGTTACATTTCCTCAGTTTAAACATTTGATATGTTTTCTCTGTTCTATTGTGAATAACATATGTGTTTATGAGATTTGCAAATCATTGCATTCTGTTTTTATTTACATTTTGCACAGCTTCCCAACTATTTTGGAACTGGGGTTGTACCAATTTTCCTCAGAGACATGTATGCCAAAATGATTTGCACCTCTAATGAATACTTACTCCCTATAATTTTTTTTTATTATTGCTCATGGTCTCCGCTTGCTTTCTCCCCATTTTCTGTTTCCATGAGGTACAAATAAAGTCGCAGACGTGTAAAAAGGTTTTGCTGATCGTGACCGAACTCTTTCGGAAAAACTTTTCAAGACTAAGAGAGACGTATTTGTTAACCTGTAATCTGGGCTAACATAAAAAGATGACATGAACTATTATACAGCACCTTCATGCCAAGCTGTTTGGAAAGTTTACACACAAGAAGCCCTTTCTGAGAGTAGGCCATGAAAAGCAGCACCAGAACTTTACCAAGAGAGATTGTAACTACAACTGGAATCATGTGTTGCGCTCAGGTGAGACCTGAATCAAGCTTTTTTGCCCTTGAACACCATCAGAATGGTTGGTGGAAAATGTGTCCATCATACAAGGATAAGCCCCCAAACCAGTGTGAAATATTTCATAGGATTGTTGATTCTTTGGGGCAGCTGGTAGTATATATACATATATATATATGTTTTTAGCCCAAACCTTGGTTGCCTCTGCCATGTGGTTAAAACTTGTTTGAAGGTCTTCTCCAAGTGACCCCAATATTAGAACCTCACCTATCCTTGTCTTAACCATATATCAATTGTTGGGTATTATTTTTCATTTTTTCATATAGTCAGTTTTCATAAGGGGTGCCAATAGTTCTGGAGTTGACTCCGTCTCTCACTGTCTGAGATATCCCCATCTCAGGGCATTTCTAACTATGCTCACCACTGTGTGATTATCCTTTTTTGAACCGTGAATGTCTCAGACACCACACACACACGCGCGCGCACATGTGGGGTATTTTTATCCCTGAGTGTTGGACACGTATCCGGTCAGCTCTCCGCAGTGTTGCTGCGTGATTTCCGTGCACTGCATCAACAGGAAAATGGAGTCATGGAGTCATGGTGAAGGAGATATGAGGGGATTAAAAAAAAAAATTGCAGGAGTGGCATCTATGAGCAATGGCTCATCATGGAACATGCAAGCTGTGTGCTGTGTGTTCTCGTTCTTTGTAATGAGCTTATGGGATAGATAGGAGTGGAGAGATGAAAAGGCAAATGAGGGTTTGCAACAACCAAGCCTGGTTTTAGACTCAGGAAGTGGTAAGACTTCTGCTCTTGACCAGAGGAACTGTAAGTTTGCCTTTTGTGAAAAAGCATGTGGTTTTGGGGTTATATTTAGTTTTGTAGGATTGCTAGAGTAACATGTTTCTTCGCCTTCTTCAGTGTGCTGGTCGGAATGCTCAAAATAAAACGGTGTAGAAAATGATGTCTGGCTTTCTTTCTTTTTTTTCTTCACACAGGGATCGTGTTGGTGGATTCCTGGATATCTTTTACAGCCCAAAGATGCAGCATGAACTTTCATTCATGTTTGTTTCTAAATCAGCATGGTCTTTTTATTAATGAATTACTGCGTAACATGATTAGAGAGTGTTGTAACATTTATGCTATGAACCATCTCCATGACTTTTAAAATATCTAGTGCATGTACATCATGAAATACTCACAAAATGTGTGTGGTTTATATATATATATATATATATATATATATATATATATATATATATATATATATTAATATAAACATTGATCTTTGATTGTGTGCCTTTTGGACTTCTGTGGTAGTTCTGTACATTTTTTTTTTTTTAAGTTTACTTTAATTTAATTAATAATTAATTTCTATGCACTCATAGAGAGTACTATGCTGTCTTGGTGGCTTATAAAACCAAAATTGAGTAAGATGAGAACTATTTCAGTCTCGACAGATTTGCTCATATATGCACTAAAGGAATCTAATCGGAATAAGCTGTACATGTGATATTTGATATTTTTTTTTCCGATAAAGCTGAATTGTTTCTCTTATTCTGATTAATGTGCTTTCACTGGCATTTATATAACCACATCTAAACTTACACATACAAATAAGTGTTAGTAGTTCAGATAAGTTTATGGTAGGATGCTCCAGCACACATATACACACTCCCCTGGGATGACTCCACCCTGTCTTCAGTGTAAACACATGCCTGTGTTTACCCTGTTTGCTGGTTTTGATCACATCCTTTCATTTTATTTGCCCTGCCCTTTGACTACATTTCTGCACTGGACAAAAAGACACGCAACAACCAGAACGTGACTCCGATACTGAAGAACAGACAGTTCGAATAGACTAGGAGTTAGGACAGAAGATTAAGTTTCGGCAACTCAGTGTTGAACTTTCTGCTCAGGGTTGCCAGGTCCGTACAACCACACCAGTGTATATTCTAAATGAAGGCAAAAATAAAACCGCACTCAGGATCATATCATTACCAAATATATTGTACTATATCATTCATTCATCTTCAGTAAGCGCTTTATCCTGGTCAGTGTCGAAGTGCATCCTGAGTCTGTGCTTTGTACTGGGTCTAAGATGGGAGTACATCCAGGATGATGTGTCAGTTCATTACAGGGTATCATACACACTTTCATTTTCACCTTCGCATAGGTTTTTTTATGAGTTGGGAAGGCAACCAGAGAACCTGGAGGAAACCCAGAGATTATATGCCAAAGATCACACTGACATTAACACAAGCTCAGGTTCGAACCAGAGACCCTGGAGCCATGAGGCAGCAAGACATTCTTTTTAAAATAAAGCTGCATTAAAATCTTTTTTGTTTTTTTGGCAAGGTTCTAAATTGGTTCTAAATTTTAAACATAACCATCAATCATATACACTTACTCCACATGTGTGTGTGTGTATCTATATATACATGAATGTATATATATATGTGTGTGTGTGTGTGTGTGTGTGTGTATATATATATATATATATATATATATATATATATATATATATATATATATATATACACATATATATATATATATATATATATATATATATATATATATATATATATATATAATCCACACATACATATATATATATATATATATATATATATATATATATATATATATATATATATATAATCTGATGCATCTAATGTATTTTTTAAATAAAACTAAGCTGCAGGCCTGGCAACTGGAGGCTTATGAGTTTTAATTCTTTCAAAAAACATGAGCAAAATCATTATCTCTGAACTGCTCTTTGTAAAAAAAAAAAAAAAAGAAAGAAAAAGTGCCTCCCAAACTAATTAACATAATTCTAAAGTAACCTAAACACACTTAATGACATTGTTTTGTCAGGAAAATTCACTCATCATCCCCTGTGCAAATCCCTTGAGAACAAGCGCTGACATGTGCAAGAAAATGGAGGAAGTGATAACTGTCTTCATTGTGTATTTTTCCGAGTTCCATGTAAGTAGATGCCTGATGTTGTGATAATAAAGTTCTTAGGCAACTTCCTTTGCACAGGAATCTGTCAATCATCAATGTACGCCTGCAGCTGGTCCAAAATGCAAATCGGTAGTTTGTGATTGGTTAAAGAAAAGGCCATAACATCTCCCCTGTGATATGTTTCCGGCTTATCTTCACTTCTGACTTTCTGTCAAATATAGACTGATATAGGGTGTGCGGTTATAGGAAAATGAACAACAATGGGGTGGTGTGATGCAGCCTGATACAAACCGGAGTTACTGTTACCCGCCCAAAGTTGATTATTTTCCTATAACAGCACAATCCTGAAGTGTTTTATTCCTCTTATTCTACAGTAATTTGCTGACAGTTACATTCTTTTTTATTAAATAAAGAATGACACGATGCATTTTACTCAATAACTTAATATTTTATTTGCAAATAATGCAACAAAAGTATCACCATGGTATATAATACTGTTCATGTGACCAGTTTCATATCAAAACAGGAGAATGGATTAAATATGATATAACTTAAATACGTTCCACTCTAAAAGTACTAAACTGTACCTTTCCTTGTCACTGGGTTGGGTACTCATACTCATACTGTACTAATCCCCAACAGGGTTTTTTAGACTGATGGTACTCTTACCCCATGACCTAGAACACTAGCATGAGGATATATAATATAAAGCATTCTGTAAGTCGTGTCTGCTAAATGCTGTAAATGTAAGTGTAACGGTACATCTTTTGTACCTTTAGTGTGTATCTTTTACATGGTAACCTGAATGTAGTGTACGTAAATAACTGCACCACTGTTGTACCTGGAATTAGCGTCCCAGTAAATACACATTGTGCTAAATTTAGCATTTGATTTTCCTTTGGTTATTTAATTTGGGAAACATTTCACACCAATGTTTTATGTTGGTTAACAAAATTAGCACTATTCTGAAATGTTTAAAACACAATTTTCTCTTATGATTATATGACAATTGACAAGGAACTTTAGCCAAGGTTTAGCCAAACCAACCATCATTCTTTCATGGACTCACAAGAGCAAGTTCTTTTCTTGGTTGAAAAATGTAAGAAATATATTTTTCACAGGGAACATTGCATCAAAACCATCTTTTGATGGTACAAGGTTGCTGATAGGTTCAAATAATGTTAAGAGAAGGTTCTCTGAAGCATTGCAGGCTAGAGGAAGGTTAAGTTAGGGTAAGGTTATATTTCGATAAGGAAAACTTTCCTGGAAAACCAAACAGTAAGTAAAAATGATCTGTTCTCAGAAACCAAAAAAAAAAAAAAAAAACATGTGTTAGGTGTGTGTTTAGAAATAATAAAAATAGTAATAATAATAATAATAATAATAATAATAATAATAATCTTAACTTGATTTAAGATTCTTATCTTATCTTACAAAATCTTTCCTCTAGTTAAGAAATCTTCAATTGCTCCATCGAGTTCCATAATCAATTCTCAGGTCTGTTATCAAGCAACCAACTACAACCAACAACTGTGAAGTAAACTTTTAATTAAAATGGAGTATGTTGAATAGTAAAATCACTTGACTGGTAATGACAGTTCGTTGGCTTCTGTAATGTTGGTCGCAATTCTTGTGCAAACTGCATTATCGTATTTCATGGAAGTTTATAATTATTTATCAGTGTTTTGTTGTCATAGCACAGCACGTCATCTGGGTCCTCTGAAAGTCTTTCCACCATCAAACATCACAGTTCTTCGTCTTGTATCATAAATAAATTTAACGTCATTCTCTGACATGGCTATTGTAATGTGACTGTTATCGTTGGCTTGCAAATAAGTTTTAAGTTTTGACACCAGTGGCGTTGTCTTAAAGTTAAGACACTTTTTTAGGATTTTTTTGTCATGTTGGGATGCTTCTGTAATACCCCTTTCCTATCTGTAGTTAAGATAATCCATCCATCCATTTTCTGTACGGCTTATCCAACAGGGTGTGTGCAGAGTGTGCATGTTCTCGCTGTGCTGCTGGGATTTCCTTCTCCAGTCCAAAGACATGCATGCTTGGCTGATTGGCATGTCCAAAGTGTCCGTAGTGTAAGAATGGTTGTGTGAATGTGTATGTGAGTGTGCCCTACAATGGACCGGCACCCAGTCCAGGGTGTACGCCATGCTTGTGCCCCATGCTTCCTGGGATAGGTTCCAGGTTACACACTAAAGGTAGAAAAGATGTACTACTGAGTAACACCCCAGTGACAAGGAAGGGTGCAGGTTAGTGTTTTTTTCTTTCTTTCTTTCTTTTTTTCTGACAGCTTAAATAAACCCTTTAAATAAACCTCAATGCTGTACTATAACAATCCTATAACTTTTTCAGTCTCTTTTTTGGGCTACAGTCAGTAATTGTCTACCTTACAAACTGCATATTTGTGCTAAATAAAGTATGAAAACTGGCACCCCAGTATGTTAATGTACGGGCGTCATGATTTCTTTAAATAAATAAATAAATAAATAAATAAATAAATGAATAAATAAATAGATAGATAGATAGATAGATAGATAGATAGATAGATAGATAGATAAAGGCGACATTGGCGAGACCTAGTGAGAATATGGGTTACTGCACAAATCGTTTAATTCATCCATTTTGGTCTTCGCGCTGCTCCGTAGATAGTGACCTTTGACCACAAATTACGTAGTTTCCCCACCCGTATCGTGATAGGTTCCGCCTCGAATATGGATACATAACAAATGCAAAAAATTTTGTTATCCTTTCAGTACTTTGTCATCCATAATTTTATATAAATATTCATATTTTCTTGGAATATCATTTGCATATAACATAAAAGTACAGTGACTAAAATAAATGTAGAAATACTACTACTACTACTACTACTACTACTACTACTAAATAAATAAATAAATAAATAAATAGGCGTCGTCTATACTGGGTTTTTCAGTTGCTATGGCGACGAGAACGCGCTCCGAACTGTCCAATATGCGCCCGGACCGTTGGTGGGTGTAAACCATCAGCCAATCCGAGCGCACGGAGGCGTGGCTTGTTGAATGCGGGTGGGGTTAAAAAAAGCTCTCGTGAGACACACGTGGTTTTCGTGCCCGTGAAGCAATAGCAACATGGCCAGTCTCAACTACGAAGGCTGTAATTTCCTGAGGCAGAGGCTGGTGCTGTCCACGCTGAGTGGTAAAAGGGTGAAAATACGAAATATTCGATCCAGAGATGACAACCCCGGACTTCGCGGTGAGTTCAGTACCCAACGGGAGTGCTGTTTGTGTTGTGACGTCGTAGAAAATGTGCAGCGTCTGTGCTAGCTTAGCCTTTAGCATTGCGTAAACATCAGGAGTGGAGAGCAGTTGTGTCAGTGTGCTCTCCAATAATGTGAAAAATGTTTATTTCCACCGCAATAATGTCTTATTTTGGAGCATTTTCATCACTTTATCGATTATTTCTCATTATAAAGGGTAGCTTTTTTATGTAATGAGATTCTAAGTTTAAGGAAAACTTTCCACATTACCAAAGTGTGACTGAAACTTTAAGCCAAAACACAACAACAGAAGAATTACACACAAACTTTTACTAAAACATGTCAAAAACGGACCACAACAGACCGAGGAGTTGGTATTTGGTTTCTTTTAAATGCCAACAACCTTCTAACCTTTTTTATTTTGATTTAAAAAAATTCTACTTAAAAGAAAAATAAAATTTACTACAATTTACTTGCATATTTGCTCATTTAAGCGTTAACTAATGTCACAAATATGTTTTGCATGTCTGACGTCACTAATGCGACACAGTGGGGGGGAAAAATTGCACACCCTCAGGACAAATTAAAGAAAACCAGCGTGGGGTGAACCTCAAAATGCTCTTTCTTTTCAGATATTTTCATAAGTTTAATAATTGTAGTTTATGTACAGTTGTGTGAAAAAATAAGTACACCCCATGGAAAAAATTTGGGTTTTTTTTTTGTTTGTTTGTTTGTTTGTTTGTTTTTTATATAAACACACATTCGGACAAGCAAACATTTTGAAATGGTGCCTTTTTAATGAAGTTGATATATTTGAAGAAAGCCACAAGGAAAATTAGCTTTTTCAATCATTTATTCAACAGAAATTTCAATAGATGTGATTCTTCTGTGGAAAAAGTAAGTACACCCTTGGCCTCAGAAGATAGTATTGCCCCCTTTATCAGAAGTAACTTTTTGTAGGTGTTTTGCATAAATATTCTCCAGTCTTGCTGGAATTTGTTGACCAATCTTCTGTGCAATATTCTTTCAGTTGCAAGCTTTTTTAAGGGTTTTCTTGCACGTACTGCCCATTTCAATCTGAGCTTTGACTACGCCATTCCGTAACCCTCCGTTTCTTCTTTTTGAGCCGTTCCTGGGTCGGTTTGTTAATGTGCTTAGGGTCATTACCCTGTTGAAAGGTCCACTTTCGGTTCAACACCTTTCGGACGGATGGCCTCTCATTATCTTCAAGCGCTCTTTGATATGATGCAGAATTCATAGTGGATTTGAAGGTGTGATAAATGTAGGGGTGTACTTACTTTTTCCATACTACAAAATGTCAATTTTATGTCATTTGGTAGTGTAACACCTTCATTAATTGGCACTGTTTCAAAGAGGATCAAATTTTTGCTTGTCCAAATGTCAAATGCAAACTTTTACTCTGGACTACATCATCAGCATGTTAATAATGGTTCTGTCTTCTCAGATTTTGAAGCGAGTTTTATCAGGCTTCTGGACAAAGTGACCAATGGCACCAGAATCGAAATCAACCAGACAGGTAGGTCTGAACATCACCAGGCATAATTGCTCTAATCAGGAGTCTGTTTCTGACTAAAATGGAACCTGGTGTGGTCGAACCTGGTGTAGCCCACCCTCCTCTAAGTTTGATGCATTTTGAGATGCTTTTCTCCACACCACGGTTGAAAAGAGTGGTTAGTTCAGTTAACGTTAGCCTGGTGTGTGGAGGACGAGCGTAACTTTCAGCGCTCGATACGTTACTACCTGGAGGTGCTCAAATGTCTTGGCTCAGTGATTCCTGAAGACTGATTCCGAACCACACCTTGAGGTGATTACATTGACGGTGAGTTTTTGTTGTGGAGCGGGGATGGTATTGACCACAAAAGGCAAGGATTTGTGTGCTGTTGTAATGGATCAAAGCATGGCCTCCTACTTATTTTGCACCGTTCTGTGTAAATTCTAGAGATTGCAGTATGTGAAAATCCCAAATACTCGAACCAGTCCATCTGATATCAACAACCATCGTTGGTATTTCCTGCTTAGTGGAAGTAAAGATGCGAGGGTTTTATCGGGGCTTGTGTCCTCCACACAGGAACGGCGTTGTTTTATCAGCCTGGTCTGCTGTACGGCGGCTCGGTGGAGCACGAGTGTAACATTCAGCGCTCCATAGGTTACTACCTGGAGGCACTCATCATGCTGGCACCGTTCATGAAGAACCCGCTCAAAGCCGTCTTAAAGGGGGTCACGAATGACCCGACAGACCCTTCAGTGAGTAACCACGGCTAGGTTTATGTCAAAATAATTATTGTTATTGCATTATATTTAAAAGTACATTTTTTGGGGGGGGCGGGTGTTTGGTTTTTTTTGCAGGTGGATTTGCTGAAAGTCACTGCTGTTCCTCTGATGAAAAAGTTTGGTGTGGATGGGGAAGGTCTGGAACTGAAGGTACTTCTAGAGTCAATACTGTATTACATTTCTGACTATGTGGGGGTTTTTTCTTTCTTTCTTTCTTTTCTTTTTTTTTTTCTTTCTATGGAAGTGAGATCTCTTCGCTGGTTAACTTCAGCCAGAAGTTTAGACTAGCTTCAAAACACTATCTAGGGCAAGATTTTTCAACCTGTAGAGCTTGAGATTACAAGATGAGGTTAAAAAAAAAACCCAGCAAGAACAAGTGAGATAAATCTAAACCGCAGTAAACCAGTTCTTCCAGTCGCAATTAAAATACTATTTTATTATTATAGGCCTTGTATTTAAAAAGCTTCACACCTTTGTTTAGTTCCCACTCAGGATATGCAAAACTTTAGGGTGGGGTTGTCTAGTTATCTTCTCCCAACCCCCATATCCATAACGTCCCTGTTTTCTCAGGTGGTCAAGAGAGGCATGGCACCTGGAGGAGGAGGTGAAGTGCATTTTTCCTGTCCTGTACGACGAACCATCAAACCTGTTCAGCTCACCGATCCGGGCAAAATCAAGAGGATCCGAGGAACCGCGTATCCTTCGTGTCTGCTTTTTGGTTCTCCAGCGCAGATGTGCACAGCTGGTTTAGACACAAAAAATACATTTGCATATATAATATTGTCACCCAGATGGATTGAGGATGGATTCTCCTGACCAATCTGGTTCCTCTCATAGTTTCTTCATCGTATCAACTAAGGGAGTTTTTCCTTGCTACCATCGCCTCTGGCTTGCTCGTTAGGGATAAATCCATACATTTAAAAAAAAAAAAAATCTTTCCTGAATTAATATTTTTCTGTAAAGCTGCTTTGGGACAATGTCCATTGTTAAATGCGCTATACAAATAAAACTGAATTAAGCACTATATTGGGTTGGGATTTACAGTCGGCCCTCCACATTCGCAAGGTTTAGTGGCGCATGACCAGAAAATATTTTTAACCCCCATATTTATCACGCAAAAAAGTAAAACAGCACGCTGTACTACAAAACCTGCCGTAATGGCAGGCAGCCGCAGCAGCTGACTTCTCTGTGTGACTCATATCTAATCATTCGACATTTCCGTGTAAGGTCTTCACTTTCTTTTGCTTCTTGGGAGCACTTTCGGGAACACTTTCAGAAGCGCAGCGCTTTTGACTTAAGATTACGTTGATATTTTCTTAAGTTTTAAAGATGCAAAACGTTGAGAGAAATGCATGGTACACCACACACTGAGAGACAAAACAGGCAAGTGAGGTTGGCTAGTACTGAGACAAAGAGTGTGGCGTCCACAAACAAAACAAAACAAAACAAACCCAGCATAGTCCACAGTTCTTCAGAGCACTGAAACCTTTTTACAAAATGAAAAGAAAAAAAAAAAATCACAACCTTTTCTAATGAATTTGTGTATATATTTATGGTAGTAAATGATAAATAGGTTAATAATACATATTTTCTGTGACTTACTAAAGTTTTCAATAAAATATTTTATTTATTGACGGCAAATAATCAAATCTACACAAGTTAAACCCGCGAATGTGGCGAGCTGACTGTATATTGCTAATTATGATTGTGCTTTGCTTTGGGGCTGGATTATAAAATCTAAATGGCAAAGGTTTGATGTGGAGTGGTGTAATTTGAACCAAAATGATTTGCTGGATTGTCCGTAATATCTTATCCATCATTTTGTCTGTAACTTTTTATTCGCTCCCTTGACCTTCACATGTCAGCTACTCGGTGCGTACGTCTCCGCAGATGGCCAACAGGATCGTAGACTCGGCCCGGAGCATCCTAAACAAATTCATTCCAGACATTTACATCTACACAGACCACATGAAGGGAGCCAGTTCGGGCAAGTAAGCACTCGTCTTGTTTGTTTTTCTGCCGTTAGATGGCGATGATGATGCTGATGATTCAGGGACTGTAATATGCAAGCGTCTTTATGCAATACTGATTTAAATTCTACAATAAATGCATTCAGTATTCAGATTTTATTAGTTGAAATGTACTGTGAACAATAGCACAACAATAAACTAATTGTTTCTCACAACGCATCACCACGTTAAACAAAGACAGTCACACTGCTGCTTTTGTATAAGCACTCGACAGACCTAGTTTTAACCCTTATGTATCTAAGTATCTCCTTACTTACAAGCTCAAATATTTTTACCCTCTTTACTATCCAGACCCCTTTGACATCCTGTATTGGTCACATGCCATGTTTAAACGGTTCATTTCTGTTATTTTCACGTTCAGGTCTCCAGGTTTTGGTTTAGTTCTTGTGGCAGAGACTATAAACGGGACATTTCTGAGTGCAGAGATGGCATCGACCCAACAGGGACAGGGAGATCCAATCCTTCCTGAAGAAATGGGCAAGGAATGTGCCCGACTTCTGCTGGAAGAGGTCTACAGGGTGGGTATTACTTATTCTAGATTTAGCCTTAAATTTGGTAAGGTCATTTAAGTCTAATCAGTGGTATTTTGCACATCACTGATTGCTCTGCTAGTACAAAAATGTGGTGGTTGTTTAATAAAGAGTAGAATATGATTGTAGGAAATGTTGTAGGAAAATAATCACAGGAAACATCAACAATTACGTGCGTTTTTTAAAAACGTGATGAGTCTGCCATACTAGCTCATAGCACAGACAAAAACTCCAAGCCATTAGCGCAAGAAACGGGTTCATGAGGTTCTGCTTTTTCATATTACCACATACAGACACAGGAAGTGTTCACCTGTGTCACATACACTCTCTCTCAAGGCCATGTGAGTTGGGTTAGTGACATGAATCTGGTGATTTCATTTTTTTTTTTCCCTTTTAATGCAGAATGTTAAGCTCGAGCAGCTTCTCATTGGTTGAACGCGGAGACGTGGGGTTATGGGCCGAGTCCTCCACTGACAAAGATGGTTAATATTTGAAATGACAGGACCACCAGTCTAGCGCGTGTATGAGTGACCGTGCGTGTTTGCTTTACGGTTAATCAGTGCCCCACGGTCAGTCCTTGTAGTAAACAGCTTTTGGACACGGACACACATGCACGCTTGCACGTGAATTAGGACATGTGCTTGGCTTTTTAACGGAACGGCTAATATAAATTGGGAGATTTTGTGTAAGTTATCTTTTTCTTTTTTCTTTCTAGATGTGAGCTAAACATGTGAATGAAGGCATTTCTGGGTTGTTGGTTTTTTTGAGAATCGTACTACATTAGAAACTCTTTGATTTGTGTTTTTTTTTTGTTTTTTTTTTGTTTTTTTTTTGTTTTTTTGTTTGTTTTTTTTTAACCTGTTTGCGAGTCTTGATCATTCACTTGGAATGTTATTTAAAAACCCGCAGCAAAAGGGCCCTTTAATCAATTTTGAGGTTCTGTTTTGAATCGAAATCCACAGATTTTAAATATATAATTAAGGTCGATGAGTTGTTTAAATGTATCCAAATGATATTACAGAGAACAAGAAGAACGTCGCCTACTATAAGGACAGGGGTCTGTTTCAATGAAGGGAAGGTCCATTACAGGGGGAAAAGCCCAGGTTCGAAACTAAAGAGACGGTAATATATAAACAGCGTGATTGCGTAATACCGTCGTAATGGCCCGCTTTCTGAAGTGCTCATTAGTGGGTTTTTAGTACATTTAATGGTCCTGTGGTTTGTTTTACTGGAAGAACCCTTAAAGATTCAACAGAGAACCTTATAACAGAGGGTTTTCCTTTTTAGATTCGAGATTTTTATTTGTCACACACACAGTTATACGGCGTACATGACTTGCAGTGAAATGAAAACCCAGCCTACTCCTCTTTACACTGGGCATTTAAATACTACATTTAGGAATCATTTCAAAATACGTAAGGAATACGATAGTACAACATTTACAAGGCCGTCCAAAGAATCCTTCAGGATGTGTTTTATTCCAACAGTATAGGTTACTGCTGTTCCATTTGGGAAAACGGTTTCCTGCTCAAAGAAAGCGATTTCTGTGTTCAATCTGACACGCACTCGCATTGCATTCTGGGAATAAAATCATAAAAATAAATGCACCTTTTCTAAAAATAAATAAATTTAAAAAATTGTTAGTCTTGGGTTATGTGGAGCTTCTGCTATACAAGAGCTGCTGTTATTGAAGATTATGCAACACCTTCTGACCAGTCAGATTTGAGAATTATACAGCGCCGTGGTAAATATGATAAAATATTTTCTGATAGTTTATAAGCCCACTTTTTACCTTTATGACTACCTACATGTTCTTTCATATCCTCTGAAAAGGTTTTTAGATATTAAGGTTAGCAAATATTGGCACCCCCTGTAGCATTTGTTGTTCATTCACTCACTCCAGTCTTTTGGGTTTTGTTGTGTTTGGGGTTTTTTTTTCCTTATTGAGGATGTGCTGAGTTATTTCGCCACTTTCTAAATGACGCAGGTTGATGTTTACCCTTATCATGTTTGTGAACGTGCTGGCAGTGTTATCTTTTTTTTTTTTTTTTTTTTTTTTTTTTTTCTCCTCCAGATCCAGTCAGTTTGTGTTTAACTGCACTTATCTGCATCCTGTTTGTCTTTCCATTCTTACCACTCAGGTAGTTCTCAGCTATCTGGTTCTGGCGTATTGCTGTCACTGAAATTTTTTTTGTATCCCCCCGGAACCATTCAGACAGTCCCATGCTGTCGTGATGCAGACTCTATAACAGTGCTCATTGTGACGGGCGATTAATTGAATTTTAGTATGGCCGAATTCAGTAAATTCTCTCCATCGCACAGCGAGTGAATCACGGTTAAGGTTAAGAGTAACAGAGGTTAAGAATGTATTTAAAAGAACATCATGTTGTACTCTATGTATCTTGTGCGTAACCGTAGGGAGGAGGGATCTTGTAACTCAGGATCTTTGGGACTTTTCCACCGTCCTGTTTCGACGTGATCTGTGCTCTGGTGTGCCTCATCAGCATAATGCTGTGGTGTTATTGGATCTTAAGGACCGGTTCTTGGATATTTGTAATACAGTTGAGTTTTCAGTTCAGTTGGTGTTCGCTGAAGTGAAAAGCAGACAATAGGAAGGAGCACTGGAGCAGTGTGTAGTTTTCTAGTATATAGCGGAGCAAGGTAATGTAATATCTTCGTTTGCTGAGGTAAGTTCATTTATCACTTTGGGTACAATACAGTCTTCGGAGCATTTACAAGAGAAATGTATCGATGAAATTATAATCAGTTCAGTGGAAAAAGTTCATCCCCTGTGAGAGCTTCTGCGTTTGTAAATTTACGTATAATTTGTGCCTCCGTCGGTCAGCTTCAAATCGTACGTATAATTAGCGTTAAGTTACTGCATATTTCGTATAAAGGTGACTCAAGTTTAAATCCATTATTTGTTTCAGTAGATACGAATTTAGTGAAAGAAACTGATCTATAAATTAAGACGAATAAGATTAGCCATTCGGTTAGAACTAGAAGTAATGGCACCCTTTAAAAGGAGGGGAGATATTAGTGCGTGTCTGTGGTAGCCGATGCTCTGCGGTGGCTGAGCTGCATTAATGAAAGATTCAGTGCACTTGATGTTATTCTGAATCCTACTTTAACAATCATACTTTAAACTGATGATAATACAGAGATATTGAGAACACCTAAACACTTAAATGCTTCCAACTCCAAGAGACAAACCATGTATCTTCAAATCCAGTATCTTTGCGGTAAAATAAAGTAGATTATTATTTGATTTCTTAAATTCTCAGGTTTTTAGTCAGTAAATCATTCTATAGTGCAGTATTCAGTAACTTTTTTTTTAAGAATTTTTTTTTTGTTCTTTTGTTTAGTAACTATAATGAGTTACGGTATGCAGTTATAAGACAGGTCCTGGGGAATTATAAATGATTAAAAATGTTGGTTATAGATCTTTTATAATTTGGTTTATTACAGTTTTCAGCGTTAAATGTTTTTGGGATGTTTTTATCCAGTGTTTTGGGGTTTTGTTTGGTTTTTTTTTTTCCCCTTCCTTCCTTCACTGAGGCAGTCAGTCATCAGAATTCTGTTTTCTGAGTTGTTCAACAACGGAGCCTCAGTTCCTTTATACGATTACATTGATTGAATCTGTTATGTGCAGATGTCCGTGCAGAAACTCTAAGCGGGACACGTGAGCAGTCACGGATAGCTGAGTCACGGTGGCCTAACACTAGACTTGAATTTTTGTAGCAATGGGGAAAATGCTGTTGCTAAGGAGTCCAACATTACTCCACCTATTAGAGTAGGGAGTCGAGAATAGTGTCACTTGCTAACGTAGAAGGTCACACTGTTCTCTCTTATGGACATGCACTGTCTCGCTTTAAAGTTCTGGCACGACACCTTGATAGTGAAAATGCATGGACTTTGCTGTAATATTCATACAAATTGCTACAAAACCATGGATTTGCTTGCATTTGTGAGTGCAGTTGAAAAGGGATTAGCACATAAAGTTGTTAGAATTGATATTTTGCTGAAATGTTCAATGGAATTTACTGGAGCCAGTCGTTTTTGCTGCTTTCTGGTAGAATATCAAATAAACTGTAAAAATAAATAAATAAAATAAAGTTCATTCAAGTCACTTGCTTCTAGCTGAAGTTTTTCTACTCCTGTGTATTACTAGAACGAATAGAATACATATTTTCCGAAGCATGTGTCATGTAATGAAACGACTGCTGTTTCTAACCAGCCTGTCATCATTTCCAGGGTGGCTGTGTGGATTCGACCAATCAGAGCTTGGCTCTGTTGTACATGACACTCGGCCAGCAAGATGTGTCCAAAATTCTTCTAGGTCCCCTTTCTCCATATACGTAAGTCTTGTTTTCTCCTCTTTGTTTCTCCCCCGCTGTATTTTGACCTGAATATCTCGCTCGTCGAAGGCAAACATGTCGTAAACATCACCTTACTCAGAAAAAGGGCCCACGTTTCCCACCAACCTTTCTCCACCCGATTGTATAAACTCATCATAATGGTCAATATCTCTAGTTGGGGAATTAAAGTGCTGAGTAATAAACATAGAACGATTTATTTATTAAGGTTATACTTCATAGAAATTCGAGGTACCGGGTTTTTTTTTTTTTTTTTTTTTTTTTTTTTCCTCCATAAAACTACATTGAAAATGAAATGAAGCTGTTAATTAAACAAGTAGAGGAATAAAAGTAGCATAAAAGGAAAATAAAAAGTCCTGTCTCAGACCCACTTGCATGGACTACAAAAGGCTTTACACTTCTTTAATTTGGGCAAATTATTAAGTAATCATCAGCCTTGATTTTGTATAATAGTTCGTTATGATTTGATCATTTTTTTTTTTAGGTTTCATGTTGCTCATGTTTGTCCAGTGAGGGGTTTTCCTGGATGCTGGATCGAGCTCTGCCTCCTTTCAGACTGTGAACTGTCCATTTTCAGTTATCATGGTACCGGTGCTGTGTCCTAATCAAGTACAGTACTATGATAACTGAAGATTGGCAGTGCCAACACAATGCTTCCTGTATCGGCGAGTGAGGTCCTCACAGAGAAGCTCAAGCTGCTCTGGCGTCTCCCGTGTCATATATTTTTATTTATTTATTAACACACACACACACACACACACACACACACACACACCCCCCCCCCCCCCCCCATTTATTTAGATCATATTGAAACACATCCACGACTGTCGACGTCATCTCGTGACTAGCCGAGCCATGCGTCTTTTACACAGCTGCATCGTACACCCATGGTGTTGCATTCTGGGACTTTGAGGCTAACGTTTGCACCAACATCTGTGTGGAATTTAAATCTGCCAAAAGTATCGAACGCAACTTTTCAGGAAATGAATAAACACTCCGAATCTGACAGCGGTGAGCTCGGTGGCAAACATTTAACATGGTCTCCAAATAAACGGTGTTCTTTTAAGTTTTGCAGGTTTCGTTTAGCTCCAAGTTTACGTTCTCTATTCTGGCACGAATGCCGATCCTAATCTCTCCCGTTCCCCGTCACAGATGTCTGGAGTTGTATTTTACCTTCATGTCCGCCCCTCCCACCCATGTTGTGCACACAGTGTCTCGGGTCACGGTCGTTCCTGACGCAGAGAGCTCGTCCTGGCCAAACGATCCCTGTCCCTAATTCATGACCATACAAATGACTGTCTGCAGGTCTGTGATGTCTGGATGAAAAACAGACTGATGCATTACGCTTTTTGTTTGTTTTTTGTTTGAGCTGTAAAGAGCAACGACTGTATGGTTATCGTGATTGATATCGATAACTGAGCAGGGTGTGTATAAAAACTCAATTTATATGCACGTTATATGTAAAATTACACACGTGCGAGGCGTAGCGTCATTTATTAGGGGGAGTTCATTAAGGTTGGGTAGCATTTCATATTTATGCGACTTTCAGGAACAAGGACATGAAATACACGCGTTATTAATCACTATAATGCCTTTACTCACATTCTGCTATTACAGACGTTAAAAGCCACAGAGTGAATAACTGCACAAAAAAATGTTATTTCCAAGTAAATGAATAGCTGTAACATGAATTGCCTTTTTTTTTTTTTTTCCCTCACAGGACCATTTTATTGCACAAGGAGCACACTGATCAGACTTTCAGTTAGTGAAAGTAATCAGGCGTGGCCGTTATTCTTGTATTTTAATAATATATTGATGGGATATAGATTTTTCATGTAGATTGGTAACAGTCTGTTTACTCTGTAACAGTTGAGCTACTGGTCAACATGGCTACCTTTGTGTCTTGCAGGATCGAGTTCCTTCGGCACATCCGGGACTTCTTTCAGATCATGTTCAAGATCGAGCAGCAGAATGGAGACGAAGACGAGCGGAAAGGAGGAGAGAAAGTGCTGATGACCTGCGTAGGCGCCGGTTACACGAACATCAGCAAGACGCTCAAATAGACTCCACTCGTAACTCGTACCACAGCTGTGTCTCAAACTGCGTACCTCTCACACACACACGCGCTTTTGGTTCAAGTGCTTTGTTCAGACAAGATCTAGTGTATTATTAATGCCTGGTGATGTACTAGTACAATGTGAGGTAAAACATTTGCTACAGAACGTTTGTTCTTTTTATGAAGAACTTGCTGTCCTACAACATTATGTAGTGTACGAAGGTTATAGTGTAAGGTAATATGATTCGAGACATGGCCCCAGATGTGGTTTTTTTTTTTTTTTTTTTTTTTTTTAATTATTAATATTATTTTAGGTCTCTTGTTAATGAGAAAATGTACAGTTTGTGAAGATACCTTTTTTTTTTTTTACAAAAAAAATAATAATCTCATAAATGTTTCCATCTTGTGTGTGTTCAAATGTCTCACTTCAACTCTCTGAACATTCATTACATTTAAGCTGATGGGACGACTGTTTATAGTTAACAGACATGTCAGGCCACATCACACCACCCTGTATTGAATTATTTTCCTATAACATCATGCCCCATTCCTCATAAGACGAGATGTGGAAGAAACCTTGAGAGGAAGCAGGCTCCAAAGGACTGTTGTGGTGTCACTCTGGATCAACTGCCACTTGTAGAGATGCAAGATGCCACTTTTTTTTTTCTTTTTTTGGGGGGGCATATGAGCTGATACCCATCCTACTTGAAGTAATTGTTTATTTTTAATTGAAGCACTTACAGAATAAATAATGACAAAATACATAGAACAAATTTTTTTTTTGTTTAAAATCCTCACACAAAAATCTTTATGAAAAGTCTCTTTATATAGTCCCCTCTGAAAGTATTGGAACAGCAAGGGCTACCCTGTCGTCCGATCCGAAAGCAGTGTCTCAGGTTTTCGGTAGCGCACTCTCCAGTGCGGTTATAAGTCCATGGCTACTGGCTTGCACGTGTGGTGATTAAAAACATTTATACACTTGCTAATGTAACAAACAGATCCTATGTATTCCTCAAAATCTCTGGCGTGGTCGTATGTAGCAGCCTTTCTGAACAGGTCCCAACAGGTCTTGAAGTACTGAGTTCCCTCAGACCTGGTTCTCATCTGTTTCAGACCTCCACATTGTCCTTCTTTTTGTTGTTCGGATTAAGTGACACGTCCGGGATTCTTACTCTTAACTTCTTTTGCTTTGTCATCTGGTTCATCGTTTCTTCATGGTACACAGTGCTTTCAAAACAGAGGGCAGTGATGGACTCCATACCAACCTGTACCAGGCTGAACTTTGACCTGGAATGTGCCCATGACAGGCCGGTGATCTGAGGTCTTGACAGTTGGGCAAGAATCATATTGGATCACTTTGATATCCTTTTTTTTTTTGCTCCTGTAAAGGATCCGATCCTGCAAGGTAAAGTTGAAGTTATTTAGTCATCGTTAAATAGCAGAATCCACTGTATCCTCACACTTAAAGTAAAGCTTCCTAACTGTATATGCTGGAGTTCGGTGCTTTGAAGAGGTGTCATAAACATCGCAGCCCATGTTAAATTTATAGGTGGGAGTGAAGTGGATTGGGGCCTCACGAAATCCTCTAAAGACTGAACCTGCGAGCAGAAACGAATGGTTAGACATGTTATTCAATAAACATCAGGATTCAAGCTTATAAACCAGTTGTAACACAATAAATATGCTCAACCCATCAGCACCTGAAGAATGGTTCTGGAGTGTGATCTCAGGACTTGAAGAGAAAAAGATTGATTTCCATGACTGACCTTTATCCATTTCTTTGCTGAGCTGGTCATGCTGGAGGAGGACATCCATGTTGTCCCCAGTGTGATGATACAAAGTGGCCATCACGCTTTCACGGTCTTCAGTCAGGCGGAAGTTAAAGTCGCCAAAGCAGAAGACTACGTCATACTGGGTGGTTACATCCACTAAGGATAAAACCATCGATTTGTTCATATTGGTGAAGAATGTTTAATGCAAAAAGAAAAGTCATTCGGAAGTAATACTTACAGTTAGGGTCAGGCTTGGTGCCATTAGAATGCTGGGAAAGGGCCAGACCTGTTATCATCTTTTTGTAGTCTTGTATTCTCTGGGACACTTTGGAAACTCCAGTTGAAACTAATTTGAACGACATGGTACTCAATTAGAATACACGGAAAAGCAAGAAACTGTGCACAAACTCTTTCAGTAGAATAAATTTCCTTACAATTAAAATGAGATGTGATAAAGAGGAAGGACATCCCACAGAAGGTAAAGCTAACACCCACTGATCCTTTGGTCTTAATCTGGGGGAAAAATCGAGTGGTGACCGTGGCATCTTTCACTTCTGCAAAAACAAATAATAAAAAAGAAAAATCCAGAACAGTCATCATCATTAACATGTACCATACAGCAGGAAAACCACAATGATACAAGGTGAAAGACTCACGGGAAAAGTAATGTGTGAGGACGGTACGTGTGAAGATGGTGAGAGAGAGAACTCCAAGCGATGCTGCATGGAGCTTGACATAACGCTGGCCGAGAGTTTCTTGCAGTTTGCGTTGCCATTCTTCCCTGTAAATACACACATCAAAACTATATGAGTAACTTTTAAAGTATGTCCTTTCGGACCATTTTTTGAGTAGATTGGACTACTAGTTATCAGCAGAAATCCACACCGATAAGAAGCTAAGACAGCTAAGAAGGGTCCGCTGTCATTATACGGTACGAGAGCGGCCTCTAGGAGCGAAATAAAAACTGTCATGACAAATTTTGTTGTGTTATTTGAAGTGTTTTTGATTCTTTATGGATATTTCTATTCGTTATTTGGAGTGTTACTTTTTGCTTCAGTTTGGATGTATATCTTTTATTTACTTTAATATTTATTAATAGTTCATATATATTCATATTTTTATATTTATATCATTAAAAAAAGTACAGTACATTCTCATGGGACAGTCAGTACTGTTTTTATTTTTTGTAAAGTTCAGCAATATTTTACTTAGAGTGTTGTGTTTTCAATCAGTATCAATTTCAACTATTGCTTGATTGGTTATCGGTAGGTATCAGTATCAGGTATGAGTAAACAGTATCGGTACAATCCATTATCGGTCGACCTCCAGTCTCCTAGCAGGTTTCCAGGAACAGCTGCTAGCTACTTAGTCATCTATCACTTCCAGCTATAATAAATTTCAGTGAATTTATTATTCACTATAGAATAAAAATACTTTTTATATTTTAGATTTATATTATGGGTGACTTGGGTAAATTTTGGGTGAAAAGACAGATGGTGCATTTCTTACCTATTAGGACATCCTTCTTGCACCCCAATGACGTACATGTCTTGTGAAAAATCAGCGGTCGTTGGAGGAAACAGATCATTAAGATTGTCTGGAAGCTCCTACAGATCACATATAATACTCACCATTAATGTTGATATTTGAATGTTATTGAATGATATTGTTTGACATTGACAAAACTACATGATTTCTGCACAACACTCCGATTCTCAATAACCTTCTGTCCAGCCATATTCCATGTGACGATGGAAATCCCAATTTGCCGTCCGGGACAGACCTGGTCCAACTCTTCAGCCGTGAGGATATTTGTGCTGATTGGTCTCCTGTTTTGCAGAACATTCCTGAAAACAGAACAAGGTAATCAGAATTTGAATTATTTTAACTGTTGCACATAATTGTTACATTTTAACACATTGGGAAAATAACAAACAAAGAAAGCTAAGCAGTCATATTATTCTAGTGCACATATAATATGACCATTTGACTATCTGCTATACTGCTTGTGAGGTTGCTGAGCAGAAAAATGTTGATCGTCTAGACTGTGATCGGTTTCCTGAAAAACAGGACTATGTTTACAGCATATAAAAGCATAATCATGAACAGAAGTGAGTCTATCTAACAGAAACAAGTTGAAAGATGAAATTAGACAATGTACTTTTTCTTCTGTTCAGCGTTTGTCTTTGCTCATTTTTTTCCTCCACCTTTCTTTTGTTACTATCACAACCCTAAAACCCTCAATCTCTCTTTTCCCTGTCATTGGTTACATTTTATGGTCCTCATCTTCTTGCTGCTCCTTCACTCCTGGGTTCTCTGCCATTTCCAATCTCAGTGCAACTTCTCTCATTTTTCCCTGGACATTCATCACCTTACGCTTCTTGACCATCTCTCGAACTGGATCCTTCAACTATAGGAAAAAAAGACATGTTACGAGTGTACATAATTAAAATATGCAAACATTACAGGTTAGCAATTGTAACTGACAGACAGGGGCATATATATATATATATATATATATATATATATATATATATATATATATATATATATATATATATATGTGTGTGTGTGTGTGTGTGTGTGTGTGTGTGTGTGTGTGTGTATACAAACGGCCCAAATTACGACTGGCTGTGAAGATTTGTGAACATTTTGATTTGGTGTTTAGTTTTAAGCGATTGTACAAAGTGAACTGTAATAAAATCACCTCAGAGTCATGTGAGCTGTCTGTGCAAGACGTTTCCCTGTTCTGAATAGCTCTCATCCAAACCTGTTTCGTCATCTCTGAATCAGCCTTCAGCACACAGCTCCTTTACAGCACACACACACACACACACACACACACACACACACACACACACACACACACACAGTGTTATTAATAATAAAGCACTGTAATAAACTAGATGGTATTTAAAGAAGCTGCTAACACCACTATATATGACATACAAGCTGGATTTACTTTGTGGATGAAGTCACTTCAAAGCAGAAGCGGCAGCCGGTGTTGTTGAAGTTCTTAACTTCACACAGCCTCAGATCATTCATCATTACAGTGGACCCATTCTGTCAAAGAGAAAGAG
Organism: Ictalurus punctatus; assembly: GCF_001660625.3. NCBI lineage: Eukaryota > Metazoa > Chordata > Actinopteri > Siluriformes > Ictaluridae > Ictalurus > Ictalurus punctatus. Next base: position 16,243,817 of record NC_030443.2, on the reverse strand, counting down.
CTTACAGTATTTACATGCTATGTTGGAGTTAGTTATTAGTTAATAACTAAACTTGTAGTTCTATGTTACTGATATTCATTTGTATTTCATTAAACCATATAAAAGTTACATTTGTACATCGACTCATGGTTAATGGTTACACCTGACTGTAAGAATAACCCCTTACGAACACTCAAACATAATGTAACCACTACTTAGAAGTCTCATTAGAAGAAATTTTAAGTATCATAGTACAATTTTTCTAAACGTTTTTTTTTTCTTCTTCTAAAGCCCTCAAGACCACATTTGATGGCTCCAGATGAGAAGATAGCATTTGGGACAGAACCGCCATCCGAGATTGGGAAAAATATGCGACTAACCTTGAAACCCTGGTACATCAGCTGATTGTCCTCAACTTTGAACCAGCGTCTATAGGGAAAGGAAACTACTTTTGAACTACTAATAAGATAAAGTGCTTGTGTGGAAATTAAGCTCTTTATCGTTATTTCTGGTGAGATTTGGGGAAAACATACACAATTCAAACACCCCCCCCCCCCCCCCCCCCCCCCCCCCCATTAAATTCAACAAGCCAAGACTCTTTTGGTGAGCGAAGATGTGAAGTATTCCCTTTTCACTGCAGTTATGTGACTAATGCAGCCAACAATTCAAGGATGCTTATAACTTTAGGTTTATTCTGTACAACTTGTATGTCGAAATCATCACGTCCTTGCCTTACATTCGGCCTAGACATAGCAATTTAACTTCCACAGCCTTTATAACTATAACCCTCAAAGTGTTTTGAGCTCACTCCTAACCTGTTCCAGATTCTGAAAGTATTACTTGCTTGCTTGAACAGATATCCTTCCATAACCCCACAGTTCCTGCCCTCCACATTGTTCTCCGGCTTGAGTGACCAGTCTTTACTTGACAGTGGGTGTAAAGCTGAAGAGTGCTGTAGCTTCTCAGAACCATCTCTGCCAGCAAACATTTTGATGAGCGATAACGATAAATATTAATAACGATAAAAAAAAAGACTAACGATACATATCCAACAATGCAATCCTTTGCACAACTCTCAGATACTCTGATCATATAATGAGATTGTGGAACACTCACTTGACATCAGTTCACTGTGATGTCACCGTGTAATCGTTACCATAGAAACAGAGCTGAACAATTCCATTTTTTGTTTTTGTTTATTTTAACAATGGACATATTCACAAAGCAGCTTTACAGAAGTATATCATATAGACTAGCAGAAATATAGACTAGCAGCTCATTTTGAGTGGTTTTAAACGTATCTTTGTTCACCAGTGATGCTAACACATAAGAGCTAACATCACCAGCCAGTGTTAGCAAGTTTCAGTCTCAAGTCTCAAAAGAACCTGAAACTATATGGAATTAAATTTGTGCTGAAAGTATTGCACTTAATGTTTTCAAGAAACGAACAAATATATACAATGAGAAAGAAGAAAAACACTCTGAACTAATGTAATTCCATAAAACTAGCACGGAAAAGGGAGACACATACATGCACACTCTCTACTTAGAGTTTGTTCATATATATAAACAGTATAAAAAGAAAGAAAGAAAGACATTCTTAAGATATGTTGTTGTGTTCTTAAGCTACAACAAAATAAATCAGAGGTAAGGGAAATAAAATGCAAAGATAAATATAAAAATATGCAAACAAAATACAGAGGAGCAATGATATTTTGTGTGCATAATAATAATAATAATAAAATCAATAGATTGTACAGCTAAGTATTGCACTGTATAGTATGATATACCGTTGTAGTTGCAGTGAGTAGTGATATTTTTTATGATAAAATACTTTTCTTGTAGTGGACTCGCACTTTTACATCCTTCTGTATGTCACTCTGTGCATACTCCAGGCCTGCTTTTAGCACCAAAATGAAAATCAAACTCAGAAAAACAAGCAAAGGAGGAACACCAGAGCTTTTTGTAATATTTATTATTTAACAGAACCGGCAGGGGGAGACATTTTAACAAGTAAATATTTAGTGTCTCGGTAATTTGTTGGTCCACCAAGAGCTAAGAATACTTACTTATTATTACACCCTTTTGCCATTCCCCTCGTCTTGTCTGTCTATTATAAATACATACAGTACTGTGCAAATGTCTTATGTACATGCAAAGAAATGCTGTAGAGCAAAGATGCCTTCAAATACAATGAAATCAAATGTTTCTACATTTAAAAAACACACCATAAAGAGAACTGTAATAAATGAAACAAAGTCAATATTTGGTGTGACGACCCTTTGCTTTAAAAAAAAAAAAGTCTCAGGTAGAATTAGTGCTATTAGTGAGTCTCAAGGTAGTAAAGTGTACAGTACAGTCCGCCATTTTGAATACAGGCTGCACGCCACAGTTTAGACTGGGCTGGTCACATGGGTCTGCGTGACGTTTCGTCACGTGATGTACAGTCAGCTGACCTCCACGGGTTCTAGCGTTTTTGCTGTCGACCTTCAGTACAGCGGCGTTTTTGGCCATCTTTATTCACAGAGCGGCTTTTCTTCTTCTTCCTTGAACCATGGCGAGCCAGTCACAGGGCATACAGCAGCTGTTACAGGCTGAAAAACGGGCCGCGGAGAAAGTCGCCGAAGCCCGGAAACGTAAGTTGTTTTTAACGGTGTTATTTGACACGGAGTCGAAGCTGCTTAGCTAAGCTAGCGGGCTAGTCAAAACAGAAAGACGGCAATTTCATGATGCTGTTGCTTAAAAAAATGTATTAACATGCATTAAATGCTCGGTATTCGTTTCAACCCCAACAAAAAACCCGTGTTTTAAAAAGCAAAAAACAAAACAAAAACAAAACAGCTTGTCATACAGAGTGAGCTAGTTATATAGAGGAGACACACAGCTGAGCAATTCTCATCATTTTATCACCCTTATAGAAATAAACAATTTTTTTTTACTTGGTTAGTGTTTATGAAAAGAAATCGTAGAATATTGTAACTGAAATGATCCAAATGCTCTGCTGATATTTAAGACATACATAATACATATATACACATACATGTTTATAAAGAATATTTATATCATATTCAGAACTGATATTATTTGTGTTTTGCTTCATTATTAATATCTAAGCATATACAGTTTTTCATTACGTGTCATAAATCTAAGAATATCTGTGAACCCTAACAAAAGTGCTGCTGTGAATAAAATATCTTAGTTTAGTCCTGAGGGTGTACTAACTTTTGCACTCACCTATTTATAGATGTGTGTGTGGGGGTGTGTGTGTATGAAGATGCAGAGAGGATCCCATTTCTGAGGTTTATCCTGTATAAATTATAATGAAATAGAATAGTATAGGATATTTACGTTGTAGTCGTACAAGTGCGGTGAAATTCCCAGGAGAGTAGAAAATTCCTAAAATGTGCAAAGCTAATATGTAAAGATGTGGCTTATTAGAGGTGTTCGTGGACAGTTGAAAGTGCTAAGGTAAGTACGGTAACAGTGGGACAGAGACGTTCAGACTGCTGTATGTGTTGTAAAGAAATAGCCAAACAGTCAGGAATTGTGTGTTGTAATAATTGAAGCAATACTCGCTTGTATTGAATATAGTGTTTGGCTGTCGTGTGATTAGTAACTCTTATGAGGTTTGATATTTGAAAAGACTTTTACACCCACCCCTCCGAACTATTTGATCATGATTTGGTCCATCCATTCAAAGTGATTTACTAGTTGTGAAATTTGACTAATTTGATCATCTTAAAGGTCTTAAGGATTATTTTCTTATTTTCATGGCAGTTCCATTGACTCAGTAATCTCGGGTTACTCACTTCCCTGTATGATTCCCCCATTTCTGCTTTTGCTAGTGGAACATTTGTGCAAGAAAGGATACTCCAGATCATTTCCCTTATTCTTAAAAATCTATAGTTTAAAACTAAAATTCGAGTGCGCTTGAACTGTGTTTCACTGAAGTTTGCACACATGTTTTATCCTCAGGGAAAAACCGCCGCTTGAAGCAAGCCAAGGAGGAAGCTCAGGCGGAGATCGAACAGTACCGTCTCCAGAGGGAAAAGGAGTTCAAGACCAAGGAAGCCGCGGTGAGTCGGAAAACACACACAGAACTTTTGGTCCTCTGACAAAGTGGAGGTAAAGCCATTGGTGTAAAATGCCTAGCTGATAAACTAGAGGTCGACCGATAGTGGATTTTACTGATAACTAAGTTGGGCAGTACCTGCCGATAACCGATTGAGCGATAGTTTTTAACATTTATACACAAAAAAGTCAAATATTGTTGAACTTTATTACAAAAATAAAACAATACCATGTACTGTACCATGAAAATGTACTATACTTTTTAAAATTAAATAAATATATTAACTATTAATAAATATTACATTACCTAAGAGATTCATCCAAACTGAACCAAAAAGTAAAAATAGAGGCATTCAGAATGAATAAAAATAAAACAACACTTCAAATAACACAACAAAATTTGACAGTGATAGTTTTTATTTCGCCTCGAGAGGCTGCTCTCAGACTAATGACAGTTAGACAATTCTAAAATCTTTTTTGAAACGGTACTGTTAGGTTTCTTTTTCTGTTATCATTAAAGTTGATGTATATAATCTGTCTGTTCTATATTTATATTTGTCTGTTTATTTATTTATCCCCTGTTTTATCTATTTGTTTATTTGTGTAAAAAAAAAACCCAAATATACTAATTTGTTTATTTTTATTTCTCCATGTCTGTTTATTTATGACCTTTTTTTGAATGATTATTTCTTTCTATAAATTAAAGGCACTGGGTTCTCACGGCAACTCGGCCGTGGAGGTGGACAAAGAGACCTTGGACAAGATGGGCCGAATCCAGAGCAGTTACCAGCAAAACCGAGAAGCTGTACTGAACAACCTCCTGAAGATGGTGTGCGACATCAAGCCAGAGATCCACGCCAATTACCGCGTCGCTGGATAAACCTCACGCGTCTCTCCACCATTTTCAGGAGAAACACTGAGGCAAAGACTGCCACTGTACAACCTTAAAGATGTTCCCGCCATACATACGTGTTTAGTTACAGCTCTAGCAGGTCGTTGTAAAGCTGTGAGGCATACAGCTATCATTTGTTTACTACATTTCAAAAACAAATTCACCAGGTTTCAGTCAGTCTTCAGTTCTCTCAAACGGCAAATGTTTTATTGTTTCTACCTGTTGTAGGTTTAGATGAATTATATTTATATTTATATTGTTTGATGGTGATGGCTGTCCTGCAGTGGTTCAGCGCATGTCTTTGTCTCTGTATCGTTAGACCTGTACGATCATCAGTGTGCTGTTTGGACGTGATACCAGTACATATGTCTGTCTGTGCATCTGGCTATGCTGTGTGTTGTTTGTATGAAATATTAAGAAAAAGGTGTTTTTATTTGATTGCTGCGTTTAACTGGATGACTACTGGATTAATCCTGGAGCGTTGGCATGATATGAGATTGATTTTCTCAAGAACACAAAACAAATTGACTACAAGAGAAAAGTATTCTGAATTTGTACCCTGTTAAACTGCATGAAAGAGAAAAAAAAATAACATATTCATAGCCATACAGGGTTCTGTAGAAAGTTTTTCCTTCTGTGGAACAGGTTTTGTGACAAACCTGTTTAGCTGAGAAACACAAATTCAGCTCCTTTCTTTGTTTTTCCTCAACTGCTTCTTTCTCTAATGTGTTCCTGACATTCCTCTGTTAGACCTGGCTGGGAAAGTACAGTAAAATTATAATAAATGGTTCTGTGTGTGAGGGGTGTCAAGGTGGTCTTCATTTCTTTTACTTAGTTTTTGTTGTTTATTTACCAATCTGGCAGGGGGGAAAACGTTATGAATACACAGGGGGAAAATATATATCACTCTACTTTTCTAAACGTGTATATTTATATAAAAAAATGTAAAAAAAAAAAAAAAAAAAAAAAAAAAGAATTATAAACTACTGAGCTTATACTAAATTGACAAATTAATTTCAGTCTCTATAATTTATCAATCTATTAAATATTACATGTGTTATAAACTGTTTTAACTGATGAGCCCTCCCTGTACAAGGTGTTCTACATGTATCAGAAAATGTACTGTAATGTCCTAAAATAGTACGCATGCGCGGTACGGAAACGCTCAGTGTCGTAAAAATTTACACATGTGCAACTATGATGCGCATGCGCAGCGCAAATCCGGCATTAAGGAAGTGAGAGTGATGTCCTTTCAGAATAAAAGTCACTGAAGCGATAGTCATGTGTGCCACGTGGATCCTCTCGAATCCCCCATACAGTCAGTCAAAACTCTGTAACACTGTATATAACACAACATTCATGTACTCATCTGTAGTCTCGTCTGAGCATTTAAAACTATTTACAGCAGATGCTTACTTAGGACCCATTTTAAGTTTACTTTCATATCCATTAGGCAACCACATTTATTGGTATTTTAGTTTTTTATTTGATATATAGCACAGCCATTTTTGTGTCTGTAAAACAAAACCTGAAGTGAGAACAGCCTTGAATGATTTATTTCACATCTGATTCTTGATATCCACTTTTGAAAATTCTGACTGTATAATTATGCAAATTCCCCTCTTTTATACTGTATTCACATGAAGGTCCATCCATCCATCTTCTATACTGCTTATCCTACACGGTCAAAGGGAACCTGGAGCCTATCCTAGGGAGCATGGGGTACAAGGCGGGGTACACCCTGGTTGGTATGGCAATCCATCGCAGGGTGCAATCACATACACATTCACACCCATTCATACACTACGGACATGTTGTATACGCCAATCAGCCTACCACGCATGTCTCTGGACTGGTGTAGGAAACCGGAGTACCCGGAGGAAACCCCCACAGCACGTTGAGAACATGCAAACTCCGCACACACAAGGCAGCAGCGGGAATCGAACCCCCGACCCTGGAGGTGTGAGGCGAACGTGCTAACCACACAAATAAAGATCTTTCTTTGAAATGGATGTTTATATACTGATCCTGATATTACTTGACATTCAGTAGAAAAAAAAAGTCAGTGGTATTGGTCATTAATGATTTTATTATTCACAATAATGCTTTGTAGGGATAGTTAGAGTTTTGGATTCATTCCTAGGATTATATTATCCAAAATAATTGTTACATGTTAAATTGCATTGCAAACCTGCTTTATATTTGAGGACTTTTATTATTGAGGGGGGGGAAACGACCCTGAAATGTAGATGGCTTCTTGATATTGAAGTTAGAGTTTACGCTACACGCTGGGGGCGGGGAGAGTGCATGAGAAGATTTGATTGTTTGACGTAATTTAGTTTTACATAAAGTTATAATCAAGGATAAATCCAGGGATTGAAGCAGAGTAAGTACAAATTAATCTGACTGATACTGTTTTATTTGGTGTGTGTGTGTGTGTGTATTTTTCACCCCTTTCCTTCCTTCCGTGGTTTGACCTCTGAACATGTTATTAAGTTTAGCTTACTAATGGAAGGTTTTTTGGACAGTTTAGGTTAATTTTGGGATGGGGGGGGACTCAGTTTTAATAAAATCATCAAATCTACGAATAAAGGCAAGTCTAGGCTTTTTTTTGGGGGGGGGTGTTTGCTTATTTATTAATTTGTCTGTTTATGAAATGTTTTCCAACTTCCATCCAAACTTCTACTTTACATTTTGTTCCTCTGTGTTATAATTTTCCAACAATTTCTCACTGGAAAGTATTTAGTTTCTGATGTTGATTCATTTTCTATGAGAAGCAACTTTGACAGTAGATCTGGCTTCAAATCATATAAGCGGTTTATTTTATATTCATTCGCTCATGGGAGGGGTGTTTTTATGGCAACAGGTCATGGATGTCCAAGGCTCATTGATGTGCTACTGTAGCACAAATTGCTGAAAAATTCACTTTAAAGGTGTCAGATCACAGTGCAACAGGATGCACTATGGGACGAAGACGGCAAGCTCGGTGGAGGGAGTGTGATGCTCTGGGGAATGTTCTTTTGGGAAATTTTTGGTTCTGGCATTCATGTGGATGTTTCTTTGATACGTATTACCTACATAATTATTGTTTCAGAACAAGTACACCCTTTCCTGGCTACATTCCTGGTATTCCCTAATGGCAATGGCCTCTTTCAGCAGGATAATGTGTCCTGAGACATAAGTACACCCCATGGAAATTGTTGGCTTTTTTGACATATTTGGACAAGCAAACATTTGATCATCTTTGAAACAGTGCCTATTAATGAAGTTGATATACTTGAACAAAACCACAAGGAAAATGAGCTTTTTCAATCATTTATTCAACAGGAATATCAAAAGATGTGATTTCACACATCCCTAACCACCCCCCACAACTGTCCAGTCCCTGAGGCAGTGAAGCAACCCCAAACCAAACATTTCCACCACCGTGCTTCACAGTTGGTATGAGGTGCTTCTCCTGAAAAGCTGTCTTTGGTCTGTGCCAAACACGTCAGCTGTTACTATGGCTGAACAACTCTAGCTTTGATTCGTCTGTTCAGAGCACGTCATTCCAAAAGGCCTGGTCTTTGTCTATATGCTCATTGGCAAACTGTAGTCTTTTCCTGGCATGCCTCTCACGCAGGTCAAATGTGTGCAATCTCTTTCTGATTGTAGAAGTGTGCACTTTGACATCAACAAGCAAGACTTACTAGCAGATCCTGTGATGAAATTTTCTTTTTGCATCAGATGGTCTGTTCTTGGGCTGAATTTGCAGGGACGGCCAGTCCTCTAGAAATTGTCAGTCGTTTGAAATCTGTTCCATTTCTAGATGATTTCCCTGGAGTGATGTATTTCAAATAATTTGGAGGTCTTTTTAAATCCCTTGCCAAACTCATAGGTATCTACAACCTTTTTGCCGAAGGCCTTACAGAACTCTTTAGATCTTGGCATGATGACACCACAGACCTCAATAGCAAAGGGAACAACAGACACTATATATCAGTGCGTTTACATGGACAACAATAATTCACTCTTGACCCAATTAAGACGATACTTTGGTTAAAAACTAGCATGTAAACTGCAATTTTTAGTTAAATTAATCCGATGAAGGTCATACTTGAAGTAAACACTAATCAAATTAAGACGTGTGGAGTATTCCTGTTTTAGTCGCATTATGGACGTGTATTACAGACATGTACACACCTTAATCACATTATTAACGTCGTGTGAGAGTTTTCAGCGCATTCTGCGAAAGGACACGATCACACACGGCAGTGCTCAACATTTTACGGCAAACAAGAGAGTACGGCTGCGTCCCGAACCGCATACTTGCCTACTATAGGCCTGTAGTGGGGAAAAATACATGCATCTCGGTTACTATATAGACGGCAAGTACGCAGTTTGGGACGCAGCCCACGGCTTCAAGCAGTCATCTAATTGCACGTACAGCATGACAAATAATTAACTGCACTTAAAGTGTTTGTAAAAAAAATTCAATAAAAACACCCAAAACTGTATACGGCACCATAACGAAGACGAACTGTATGTCGATACGTGGAATTCTGGAGGGAACGTCGGACGGCGTGGCACGGTGACGTAATGACGTGCGCCCTTAATGTAATTATGTTCTATAACATGTAAAACGGGTACATGAAAGGAGTGTTCTAAAAGCGACTCATGTAAACACCTTAATCACATTATTATCTTAGAGTAAGGTCAATAATTAGATTACTGCTGTCCGTGTAAACGTAGTCTATGAGAGGGGTGTAAATAAGACCGGTTCCACCTGCACTCACTAAGCAGGTTCTAATCACTGTCACCCAATCTTGAACACCTGACTCTGGATTCGAAGGTGTTATAAATGTAGGGATGTACTTAGTTTTTTCATGTGACTGATCTGTTTTTTGTTCATTTAAAATGTGACATGTTTTTTGTTCATAATTAATAGACACCGTTTCAAAGAGGATCAAATGTTTGCTGCTCCAGATATGTAAAAAAAGCCACCCATTTCCACGGGGTGTACTTATTTTTTTTTCACATGACTGTATTTATCATAAATGAAAAGTCATCTAGGCTTTATAAATAACACAAATAACTAACAGGGTGTTTTTAAGGCTTTATGGTGTTGGTATCATATTGTTTAATCCCCCAGGCCTTCAGTGGAGGTCTTCTGAAATCCTATAAACCATGGCCACAGAGATTATTCTTCAGCTGAGTAAAAATGTTCAAGTCTACATTCTTGGTTCGAGAAGTCAAAACTACATTTCTAGAAATGAATACATTTTACGCACAGTTTTTGTTAGTCCACATAAGCAAGTTTTAAAAGCTTTTAAAAAAAAAAAAAAAAAAGAAGCTAGTTGCAAATTGTAAACAACAATATATTTTTTAAAAGGTTTTATGGTTTGATTGAGGTTGCGAAACTTCATTTGTGTGAGGTTGTGAAATTGGGGATTTTAACAGTGGACGCAGTTGTTTGTTTGATTTCCTACAGTTGCTCTTTGTACCTCGTTGTGATGCATGGTGGATTCAAACAGAACACTTCCCACACAAAGAACATTCTTGGAACAGGAAAACACAAATGAAGGATAAAGCCCGACTTGTTTCACTCTCTAGAACCGATAGTTAAAATAATAAAAGGCACGGTGGCTTAATGGTTGGCACGGTTGCCTCGAACCCTCCTGGGTTGTGGGTTCGAATCCTGCCTCCGCCCTGTGTGGGCATGTTCTCTCTTTGCTTTGGGGGTTTACTCCAGGTTTCCTCCCCCAGTCCAAAGACATGCGCTGTAGGCTGAGTGGCATCTCTAAATTGTCCGTAGTGTGTGAATGGGTGTGCGATTGTGCCCTGCGATGGGTTGGCACTCCGTCCTGGGTGTCCCCTGTCTGGTGCCCCGAGTTCCCCTGGGATAGGCTCCAGACTCCAGGCGACCCTGTATAGGATAAGAGGTATGGAAAATGGATGGATGGATGACATGGTCCCAAGTTCCCCTATCCTCAAATCAGCTAACATTTGCTTTCTGAAGATTGCTTCTTAGAAAGTTCTAGCTAGCAGTTTAGTCTGAATCACCACACGCTTTCACCATGTGATGTCACCTGTATTAAAGAGTTATATAAAAGAGTAGGTCAAGTCTGTATGCGGGGGGGATGATACACAAATCAAAATATGTATTATCATCCAAAATCACTTTTATCATACAATATTGCGTCTTGCTTAAGTGTGTGATGTTTTAATAGAGTCGACCAGTTCCTTTTATTCACCATTTAAGAATAAATAAAAAAAAATCAAGGGCTCCTGAGTTGTGCGCAACAGAAAAGACGTTCAACCTGTCGTTGGAGATTGTTAGGATTTTGGTGGGAGGGAAATCGCCAGAATCACAAAACCAGGAAACGAGAACAGGATCAAAAACCAGGAAAGCATGCACAGTAAACAAAGGCTCAGGCTGTGGGTCAAATAAACACAGGACAACACAATACTTGTGAAAGTGCTTAAATTGTATGTGTGTGTGTGATTGAACTCCAGTGTGCATGATCAGTAATCAGGTGACTGTGAACGTGACAGTGGGTGTGAGTGACGGGAGTTATAGTTCATGTCGGCCATGTTTATAGGCCTTGGTGGTCTCTGGGATATTGAGTCCGACGCCGATTCCGGCGTTGACATGGCAACGGCAGCGTGGTCAGACACAAAGCCAAGTTACAGTTACCATCCTGAAGTTGATTATTTTCCGATTACAGTACATCCAAACACTGATTTCTGATTGGCAGGTCATTCCTGTTGCCAGCTTACCTTTCCATTTGAGATCTATTACCATTGTTTGGTAATCTGTCTCTCTCTCTCTCTCTATCTCTCTCTCACACGGATTTAAAGGATCAGCTTTACATTTGGCTTTACGTTAAAGTTCTGAGGCTGGAGTCTCTTTCAATAAATGGCTAATGATTTCTGTTCTATTCATTTGTTACGGAATTGGGTTGGATTCATTTCTCTCTGATAATCGTGTGATCATTTAAAAAAAAAAAATGTTATTAGCCTGATAGCGATATCTAAAACCATTGTAATTAAAACAAAAGTGTGCATGAAATAGTTTTTGTCCTAGTGCCAGCTTAATCCGTCATCAAAACATATATAAAGTCTGTCCAGAAGAAAAAAGTAACCGAGTATAGAGTTAAATCAAATAAGTAGATCATACTTGATATAAAATTCTTTTTTATTCAAACTGCAGCAAAAATCATCTGTTTTAGGAGGAGGAGCCTTTCTTTTGTGCTGGTTGTGTAATAAGAGTGAACAAAGTCTTCTGATTGGCTTAACATCTACCACTAGAAGTCGGAGGCAGGAGAAAGATCACATGAGATTAGTCATGAGGGATCATTTTCGAAAGGTCACCGACACTCCATTCACTCTACATCTACACACGCCCAAGAGCCAAGTTCAATTTCTCTATCTAAGGTACCGCTTCATGTGCGCGCCGACAGCCGATAGGACCTCGTCACGTTTTCAGTGAAAGTCGCACAGGAGAGACCGCAGCGTCCGGGTGAGTCGAACCTGTCGCCGAGGCAATAGCCTGGTTTTTGGAACAGACGTGTGCGTCTAGGCTGAGCGCTTACAGCAAAAAATATAATCTTGTAATAGAAAATAATACTATAACGTTTATTTCCAGCGGGTAATTCGTAGAATGTTGCGCAATGCCTGTTCCATGTCATGTGAAAGTGTGAATACATTCAAGTTCTTTATTTTTCAAAGAGTCCTTTATTGTGGTGATGTATATTATAGGGAAGAACACTGGATTTCTAAAAAGAAAGCTGTTATAATAAAACTGATTGATAGAAATGTCACATGCAACTGACATGATTATAGAAGTAGTACAAATGAGTAGATTTCCTGATCAGTGTTGTGTTTACGTGATACGAATTGTTCGTAAGCACTGATTATTCTGGTTTTGCTCCTGCAGTGTGATGTCAGCCATATAAATTCTTCATTTTCACTTTTTATCATAAGGTTTGTGTGTGTGTGTGTGTGTGTGTGTGTGTGTGAAAGATTTATTGAGTTTAACAGAGCAGGTAAATTGTAAGGATACACATTTAGTACACTCCTGGGCAAAACAATGGGCCAAGTCCAAAATGGCAAATAAATAAATAAATTAAGCTTTTAATAAAGCTCTTAACAACAAATCATTGGTCTCAGATCTTTGTTAAATATAGGTGTGCAACAATTATTGGCACCCTTTTAGTCAATACTTTGTGCTACCGCTCTTTGACAAGCTTTGACTCATTTCTGAGTTTCCCCTATAACGCCTGATGAGGTTGGAGAATACATGGCAAGGTATCTGAGACCGTTCCTCCATACAGAAACTTTCCAGATCCTTCACATTTCGAGGTCTCTTCAGTTCACCCCACAGGTTTCCTATGGGTTTCAAGTCAGGGGACTGGGATGGCCATGGCAGGACCTTGTGTATATAGTCTTCTTGTATGCAGAGGTAAAATCATGACGGTGATTAAAATGTTTGATGTAAAATTCAAAACTAACACATGTCTGGGTGTACACAATAAAAGGAAAAAAATAAAACGAATCGAATAAAAGAATTTAATTAAAATAAAAGAACTGCCTGCAAGTCTTAAACATTTAAAGAAATCAAAAGGGGGAAAAAACTATCCCATATTAAGTTACTTTATTTATTTATTTAATTCTTGCTAAGTTCCTCACCACTGATTTGTTGTTAAGACCATTAAAAGCTTCATATTTTGCCATTTTGGACTTGGCCCGCTTTTTTTTTTTTTTTTTTTGCCCAGGAGTGTATATATGTTAAGAAAGACTGTTATATTTACACAGATTAGTTTGCGTGAACTAATGTACAGTCTGTCCGGATATAAATGTTATATAAAAGGTTTCGGAGCTGTTTTTATCATTTCGATGGGATATCTCTACAGAATTGAACAGAAATGTGCTGAGCCCAGCTGTACCAGAGTAAAGAAAGAAGGGGAGGAAGAAATAACTATTACACTTATTACATAAGAACGTGGAGAATATGTATTTTATGAACAGTCCCGTATTGAACATTACAACACACCTGTAAAATAAATATATATATATATATACATATACACCCACACTGTAATAGACTACTTATACATGTTGTAAAGCATTACTTCTGTAAAATTGTTTGAAAATGTGTGTTTGGTCCACTCAGTAAATCCATACAGTGATGTTTCAGGAAGCAAACTGAGACTGACAAGGGTAACATGGTTTTCTCAGAAAAAAAGAAACCTGAGGTTGGATCTGCATCTTTTCATTATCTGCTCTCTCTGTCAGGGCTTTTTGGGTCCCCCCCCCCCCCCCCACCACTTATTTCCCCCCCAGGCTAGATCTGGCCTATAGAAAAGTGTATTATTCTTCCATTAGGGCTCAATTTCTTTTAAATGGCTACATATTAGATTAGAGAGAGCAGAGTGTTTTGAATGTGTAGCCCGGGGCTGACGACGGGATTCGACTGGTAAAGGTTAAGTGGTTGTTATTTCTCCATTTCACATTGCCTGTGTGATGTTTTGTAGAATTTCTGAAAATGTTTATTGGCATCAGATTTTGGAAACCATGTCACACTGCACCTGGATATCAGGCATGAGGGCAGGTCATAGCGATTAGCCAACTTCCCAGTGTGATATCCTGAAAAGTAATACCATAAAACTGATAACCACAACCCAGTTTATTATACCAGCATTAATGGTTTGGATGTTGTGCGCATGTTGCCGTATGATCTTACAAAAAAGGGTAAAAATTCTCGGCACCTTTTTTTTTTTTTTTTTTTTTTTTTTTTACCGGATGCTCCTGTTGCTCCATATTTCAGATATCCTGAAATGACGTCACTAGTGGTTTAAGTGTTAAATGTTGTCTTTTGTTTTTACATGTGTAGGAAGATGTCACATGATCACAGTCAAAACGTCATGCCTTCCCCAACCACCACTCACCCTCCACATCACACCATGGATCATGGATCTGGAAACCAAGGTCACATGATGATGGTCAGTGAAATTTTTGGTTTGTACTCATGGAAGACCGAGTGGACGCAATAGATCAGTGCAGATGATGGTTCATTAATGGTACATTTTAATAAATAAATGCCTAGCCTATAGGATTAGCAAAGATTAACTTGAACATTTTTTTTGGTAGCCGTTTTGTAAGGATGTAAAGATTTACACTCACCAGCCACTATTAACAGGTACACCTATACCTCTGCTCTTTCGTGCCCTTATCCAATCAGATAATCGTGTGCATATACAGGTACAGAGAGGATCCCAGGGTGGGGGAGGGAGGAGTCAGTGTGATCTCAGTGATTTTGATCTTGACATGGTTGTTCGGGACAGACCGAAACTGATGATCTCCTGAGATTCTCACGGACAACGTTCGCTAGAGTTTACACAGAATGGTAAAAAAAAAAACATCCAGGGACCGGCAGTTCTGCTAAAGTAGCCGGCAAGTGTAAACGGCGTGCATGAAAGTACGAGGTTGAGCGAAACGAAAACCTTAAAAGTGCGACAGAAATGAGAATTGAATCGGACAACCTAAATGAGTCTGGACACGCTTTGGAGATCATGTAGAACAATTCCACACTTTTGTGATATCCGTTTGCGTTAAAAACAACAGTGCAAAACATCTTTTAAAAACTAAGGTTTTCATTTGACTCGAATCCAAAATAAACATATAAACAATCCCTAAAATATATTTTACACTTAATACTAGTGCACGTTTGCTCTACAAGTGCCTTCCTTTAATAAAACAGTTAATAAGTTCCCCAAAGATCAATCTTTCCTTAAATTTAATTTAATTACTATTTATCTCTATTGTTTTGTTTGGTGTGATCAATGTCAGATCGTACATTTGATGTATTCCATGAAAGTTAATAAGGCAAAAATATGCAACTTGACGATTTTACCGGACAAATCCAAAGCGTTCTGTCCTGACGACTGTGTTGGAAACCTTAAAGGAACAGATTTGCCGACAAAGTGGTGACGACACCTCACAGAAAACCTCACCATATCGACAATTTCGCACGTTTTTAAGTCGGTCTGTTTGCAGCGTCCGCCATACGTCTCTGTGTGTAGGTTGTTACCATAGCAACAGTGACATGCGGTTAGAGAAAATGAATCCATACCTTCTGACTAATCGCGTTTGAGTATTCGACGTATAAATTGTCATAAAATGCTTATGTAATTTAAAAAGAAAACAACTGTTTGACTGGCAGTTTATATACATGCGTTAAGAAATTATTTATACTAAACATACTCTGTCTTTTGTTTTGTTTTTTCCTCTGTGAAGCAAATGACCTTTTACTTCGGTTGCAAAAATGTCGAGCTGCTGTTTGCTGGATTGATCATCAACACACCTGGAGGTGAGTCTAAACTATTAAAGTGACTTCGTCGTCGATTGATAAAACATACGTAGAAGTCCATTTAAAGGGAAATTTTTTACGGGAAATTGCATAAATCATAAAGCTGTACTAATCTCCACACTGCTTCTATGAGTCTGAATGGATCACGCAAGTGCTTGCTGCCTCCCAGGTTGCCTACTTGACTACTTTTGAGTGTGTAGCGAAAGAGTATGCAAGTACATACCGACACGTCATGTAACGGGAGAGAACGTTGTTGCCTAGTTACGCACGCTGTCACCGTTAACAAACTCCTCGTTGCATTTCAGCTTTTCTCCGCTCATTATTGTATAATTTATACTATATCATGTACTGTACCGTTCCCTTATTATTAAGTTTCACTTATGTACTTTTACACCGTTGACGATTTTAATCAACTGAAAATGAAGACGTAAGCCTATTCTTATATTTGCAGTATCAAAAATGCATCGTATCGATTTGAGACAACAACGTATTGTATCGGTACAACTTTGTGCATCTTTACATGCACTCCTGCAAGTCATGTCAACTTTGCTCTGTTGGTTTAGTCTCTTTACTCAGTTACCCGGTTGTTACACTTAATGACAATTTATTTTAATCAGGTACAGCTACTATACTATATAGATCAGTTTATAGGTGTGTAATTACTGACTGTTGTTCACATTTTGCTATGCACAGTCAACTTGGCTCTACCTCGTCGATCGCAGGGACGCAGCTCCCAGCTTCAGATATAATCTGAAAAGTGTAGCAGGGTGGCAGCGGTAAACATTTCTAGATCACTGCTGAGTTGAGAATAATCCAGCACGTAAGCCCTAGCTGTGGAGAGAAACGAACACCGATGACGAGAGAGAAATTAATTAACACACAAGCACTACACTTTCTAATTGTACATGATGACTGACAAGGTAAGGTGCAGGAAGTGCACACATTGTTTAAAAACCCCCAGCAACACTGCTGTATCAGATACACAGAATACTCGATCGAGGTCTTCAGCAACAATGTCCTCGAAAACACCCGAATTCTGAACCACTCGTATGCTCGTCTCAGAGATGGTAGGTGCCTGTATCGGAGTGTTCCTGTTGGCTGCGTTCTACGAGGGACTGAAGATCGGACGTGAGGTCCTGCTGAGGAGGAACCAAATCAGCGTACGCTACAACTCCATGCCAGTTCCCGGCACCGATGGGACCGTGCTCATGGAGACGCACAAAACAGTCGGGTGAGCTGCTTTTCGCACTCGAGAAGGTTCGATGTGGCGTAATCTTTACAGATCATATGTGCAATTAAAAGAATAGCTGTCATAGTGCATTTGGGCCAGATGAAAATCCTAGAAATGCTCCCATAACTCCATCTCCTGCTGTAAAATGGATCCTGTCTGAATAAGGCTTTAATCTCAGCACATGGCAAGTAAATGCCAAAAAACAATACAGGGTGTCCCAAAATTCTTCATACTGTAAGGGACTGTGTTTGCCAGCACCACTTCGGTCACCCCTATGTATGAAGACTTTTGGGACACCCTGTACACTAGTGATCAAGAACTCGTCTTGTGTCGTGCTTTTATTGTAATAATAAATAATAATAATAAGACACTTTTCTTCTCTGTTTCTCTCAGGCAGCGGATGCTGAGTATGGCACACGTTTTCCAGACGATACTTCACGTCATCCAGGTGGTGATCAGTTACTTCCTCATGCTGGTGTTCATGACCTACAACGGCTACCTGTGCATAGCCGTGGCGTTGGGAGCCGGCGTGGGTTACTTCCTGTTCAGCTGGAAGAAGGCAGTCGTGGTGGACATTACAGAACACTGTCATTAAGCCTCTAATCGGACCACGTCCTCTCTCTCCCTCCCTACATACACACACGTACACCAAACATACCAGACAAATACCCGGAAATGATTCAGTTATAGTTCTTCGAATCTGTATCACTCTGAAGGCACACAAGTAGTGTCCGGCTGCACTAGTTAGTGTCATTTTAAAGTTGCGTTTTTTTTGTTGTTGTTTTTTTTGTCCCCCCGGTACACTGAATTTTATTCAAATTTTTACCCCACCCAGTCGCCATCAATCTGGATGCATTCAGGATTATCGTGACCCCGCTCAATCATAATTTCCACACCATTCCTCGCAGGAGGTGTAACATGCACAGCTTTAAATTCTACCTCTTCATTTGTACAATCATCACATCTCTGGGCATTAAAGGGATACCTAACTAGACCTTTTGCCTTAAAGCTGAAATTTTTACAAGGAGGGAATCAATACTACATGGTGAAATACTACAGGATTTACTGACTAACAAAAAAATAATAGTGAATATGAATGAGGTGTTGTTTTATTTAGTTTACAAACAATATGAGTAATTATGATGGATCTGTGTTGTGGTTGTGAGAGCTGATTTGAAAATGCACCACCGAGTGTGTCTTTTTTTTTTATTGTATTTTATTTTTTTTATTGTAATCATAATAGCTGAAATGGCGGACACGTTAATCATTGTCAGGATATCAGTACGCTAATCAGTGACCGACTCAAACAGAAACAGTGCTGAATTATCAAACGCTCATGTTAAGAGAGAGGGAGAGGAAGACATCAATGCCATCTTCCCAGCTTTGACACTTTGGTTTACAAAGCTGAAACTGAAAATTACTCCGTGAGGGGTGTTTTTGTTGTTGTTGTTGTTTTAAAAAAAAATAAACACACAGAACGGTCCATGAAATGTAGACTATGTGATGCTAGTGTGTCTGTGAAGATTCCTTTTTATAATTTGTATTTGAAATATTCTATTAATGTCAAGTACATAAAGTCTATTGTTATTTTAGTTACTGACATCATTAGGTTTTATGTAACACTTATGTATGCAGCAAATGTAATTGTGCTCTTTAGATAAAATCAAATTAAATTAAATTAAATTAAAATTGACTGCTGTTTTCATTGCTGCAAGAAAGTGATCCTTGTTCCTATCCTTCTGGAGTGTACGGATCACAGTGCACGTACCCTGAATATATATCTTGTCAATTGATAAATATCACGGTCATAAAACAGTTTACAGGCAGTAAATACTTGGACATGAAAGCAGATTTCACCAGGTCAGGGTTTGTCTACTGCCTATTCTGCACGTCTTCACGTTTATCCTGACCAACTCACGTGTCTGGCGTCGACAGCAGGGAAAACTTCTATTTTGTCAGAAGTGCTTCTGAGAGGAAGAACTGAGAACGATGAAACAGAATTGCGTCATCTAACAGGAAATGTTTTATTTGAAAGCAAAGAGCGTTGATTATGAAAACTTTCCCACGGTGGAAAACATCCTGACTGTTTCACTGACACTAGAGACTCCTTCCATAAATGTTACACACACACATATATATGTACATATATACATACACACTCAGCAAAAAAATAAACGTCCCTTTTTCAGACTGTATTTTAAAGATAATTTTGTAAAATCCAAATAAGCTTTACAGACCTTTATTGGAAAGGGTTTAAACAATGTTTTTCATGCTTCTTCACTGAACCATAAACAATTACTCTACCTGTGGAAAAGTCCTTAAGACACGAACAGTTTCAGGCAGTAGGCAAATAAGGTCACAGTTACAATAACTTAGGACACTAAAGAGACCTTTCTACTGACACTGAAAAACACCAGAAGAAAGATGTCGAGTTCCTGCTCACCTGCATGAACATGCCATAGGTCTACTGCAGGGAGACATGAGGACTGCAGATGTGGCTAGAGTAATATACTGTAATGTAAGACGCCTGAGGCGGTACTACAGGGAGACAGGAAGGACAGCTGATCATCCTCGTAGTGGAAAATTACATGTAACCATGTGTCCCTCCAGATGTGATCGAGAACTCGCAAATGCCTTGGTGGAAGAGTGGAGTAACATCTCAGCAAGAACTGGCAAATCTATGAGGATGAGATGCACTGTAGTACTTAAAGCAGCTGCTGGCCACATCAGATATTGACTGTTACTTTTAATATTGACCCCCCCCCCCTCTGTGTTCAGGGACTCATTATTCCATTTCTGTTCGTCAGATGTCTCAAACTTGTTCAGTTTATGTCTCAGTTGTATGTTTTTATGTTAATACAAATATTTACACGTTTGAGGGAAATAAAAGCAGATGAATGTGAGAGAACGTTTCTTTTTTTGCTGAGATATACACACACACACATATGCCAATCAGCCATAACACTAAACCCACTAACATGTGACATGAATAACGTTGATTATTTTATTAGAGTGGGACCTGTCAAGCTGATGGGAAATATTTGGCAGCAAGTGAACGGTCATTTCTCGAAGTTGATGTGTTGGAAGCAGGAACAATGGGCAAGTGAAAGGATCTGTGCGACTTTGACAAGCACCAAATTGTTATGGCTGGACGACTGGGTCAGACCATCTCCAAAACAGAAGATCTTATGGGGTGTTCCTTCTAAAAGTGGCCCAGGGAAGGACAACCGGTGAACCAGCAACAGGGTCATGGGCACCCAAGGTTCACTGATCTGCATGGCGAGCAAAGGCTAGCCCGTCTGGTCCGATCCCAAAGAAGAGCAACTGTAGCACAAATTGCTGATAGAAAGGTGTCGGAAACAGACAGCGCATTGTATCTTGTGGAGTCCATGACGGCACAAGGGGGACCTACACAATATTAGGCAAGTGGTTTTAAAGGTTATTTAATGTAATATAATGTTTAATGTTAACAGACTCCTAAGGTTAGAGGTCACACACCTCGTTAATAATCATGCATATAATAAGTTCTCAGTCAAGACCACATTAATTCCCTTTTGCAAGAAGTTATGCAAGGCAAGCATGTATGTACATTGCTTTTATTTTTAATAATTAGTAGAACGGATTACAAAACACATTGAGAACAACTTCAGCATGGAGTGGCTCTGGGTTCCATCCTCTTCAGTTTCCCAAACAAAACGGCATCGGTGCGTAACATGCCGAAGGTCAGTCATTTCACTTAGTTCGTTCGTTACTCAAAACTGGAGATTCCCAAAGAACGACGGAAGCGTGTTCGACTTCGGGTGAGGTTTGTATCCTATCCGCTCGTGTATGGTTTGCTCTCGGGTTTTCCCATCAGAACCTCCGACAGAGCCGCTCATCTCACTTGGTGTAACTCCGACCACGTCCACTTCGTCTCGCTGTTTCTTTCTGCTCTGTAAGAATAAAAGTGCGGTTATGAGTAAAGGGTGTGACCACAACGGTGGCAGCTGCCAGCTTTGAAATAAACCTTTGAGACATCTGTTACTCTGTGCAAGTCATGCAGACTTAACAAAACTTGTCTAGTTTTCATTCATTCAGTAACGACTTTATCCTTGTCAGGATCCAGAGTCTATCCTAGGAACACTCTGGACAATTTAGAGAGTTACCAATACACCTACTGGCATGTTTTTAGAAGTTGGGAGGAAAACAGAGAACCCAGAAGAAACTCCAAGCAGACACAGGGACTCCATATAAGTTCAGGTTATTCAGCAGGTGTCACATTTCTACAGTATTGGGAACTTTAAAGCATCTTTAAAGCAATCATGTAATGCCATTCAATGCAAGAAAACAGAAACACAAACCTCCAGCTCTTTCTTCACACTCTCAAACTCCTCGGTATCATCCAGCTTCAGCTCCAGACGAGTAGGCTTTCGGCGAAGCATCGTTTTGTTTTTGTTACTTGAAAAAATATTAAAATGATGAAAGACAGCCCATAACTCCTGCAAATACAAATACCAGGAGGGGGATCACTATTAATGTTATGGTAATTCGCAACAGTAATTCTTACCTCGTTAAGTCGTAATTGTGATTTTTTAAAGCTTTTTAGGCTTTTTAAGCATAACAATTATCATCTGCAGGACAATAGCTCCAACGTGCACTTTGTTAAACAGCAATGTAGCTAGCTTAGCTCTGTAGCTTTAACCTACATATAGACCTGTGTTGAACACAAATAATAATAATAATAATAGTATGGATGCGAGTATTTTGAAACGAATTAAATATTTCCGTTGATTAGTATAATTAATATTAATAGAAAAAAATATATATATAATATTAAAAAACGACTTACATTTGCGCACACTTATCCCGGGTTGGCGGTTGTTCGCTCAACCGGAAGTTTACTTTGGATTTCTGGGAAATGTAGTTTCTTGTTTTGTGGCCACGGGGACAAAATTGTGTAAAACAGGTCACTCATTCTTGACAGTGGAATTGATCTATCTTTATACGCTTTCTAATAAATACTGCAAAAAAAAAAACACGTTCATTTGTCTCACAGGTTGTTTTATTATTATTATTATTTACATTTACATTACATTTATTCACTTAGCAGACGCTTTTATCCAAAGCGACTTACAAATGAGAAAGATACAAGCATATTTATTTACATACCATATTTATATATTTATTATATATTTTTATTTATTTGTTTATTTATATATATAATTATTAAATATTTATTATTTATATACAATATTTATTTACATACCATAAATATCAATTTATATTTTGGGGTTTTTTTTTTTTGTTTGTTTGTTCTTTTTAATGAAAGTATTACATTAAAATCTTTAAATTAAATCTAAATATAGTATGGATTTTTTTAAAAAAAAAAGACAAAATACAATTCATAAACATTAAAACATGCACGAATATATACAGAGTTGGGTGGAAATGTTACAGTCAACAGTTTTTAAAGGTTTTTGTTCTTTCCCGTTCTGAAACTTTTATTTAGGAAATTATCACATTTGGGTTTCGTTGTGAAAAAAAAGTTTTATATTTATATGTGTTCACTATTAAACGTCATTTAATAACGCAATCTTTAGAATTGAATTTATGGTAAACAGCGTTCTGATCTTAGGTAAATATTATATACACAAATTTAGGTTCTTCAAAAACTCTCCCAGATTTCTGTCTCTCCAAAATGAGTTAAAGATGTTTCACAAATCTCTAAAGAATATCTGTAATAAGAAATGCTCTGGTTTTATTTGATTTAATGGAAATTTATTTTGAATGTTAAGCCCTTGTTTGTGTTTTCTTTTCTCATTTATTCTGTCATTTAATGCCTTGGCTGCTGCTCAGTTATTTTTTGTTTGCGATTATTCAAGTATTGTGACTATAAGGCCTGTTTTTGTATTGCATTAAACAATTTTTTAAAAAAGAAAATAAACTATACAACACCATCACTGTGACAGAAACGTTCATGCGCATACTCATGACGTATTTCCTGTGCGACACAAAAAAAAGATGGTGGCGGTTTCGTCGTGCACTTACAGTTAGCTTATTAAATGAATTATTCTAAAATATTCCAACTTTTAAGGAAAATATATTTGTAATAGACATATAGAGAAGTTAGTCTATCTTCCAGGGTCGTACCTTCTTTCGTTCATTGGTAAGTGTGAATTATTTGGATTTATTTCTGCATTTATTTTTAAAAGAAACATTTCTGTCTACGTCCAGTTTGTTTTGGATTGGATGAAATGAGAGAATTCACGTATTTATAAGTCTCCCAACTTCTACTTGACACACCTTCATTTATAAACAATGCTCTTTATTTTTTTGCTTCACGTTAATTTATTTTGATTTTAGTAAAGCAGCCGTGCCATTTGAAGCATGTCGGATGAGGACGAAGCCCCTTTGGTGAAAAAAGCTCGAATCTTCTATGGAAGTATTGAAGAAAAGGAAAGGGAGCGTCTTGCTCGTGATGGAACCATTTCATCAGAGAAAGATGCGCTTAAGGCTGGAATTGAGGCTGGGAATATTAACATCTCCAGTGGTAAGTATCCCACTGAATAACATGGCAGAGACCTCATCTCATTTGGAGCTGTAGACTTCTTTACTGGGATGGGATATGTGTAAAACACAGGAACGCAGCGTGTTTAAAAATAACGAAAATGACAGATATTCCAGTAATCCTATCAGCCCACTGCCCTGTGTAACTTGAATCACATCTAAATAGGATTTTAGGCCATTGTTAATTTTCTCTGAACATGGCGGTTGTTTTGTAATTTGTTTTTTAACTAATGGTTCTACGTGAACATTTCCAGGTGAGTCCATGGAGCTGGAGGAGCGAGTGAGCGACCGGCAGGCTGAGGTACTGGCTGAATTCGAGCGCAGAAAAAGAGCCCGACAAATCACAGTCTCTACCGATGACACCGAAGTCAAAGCGTGCCTGCGTGCCCTCGGAGAGCCGATCACAGTGTTCGGCGAGGGCCCCGCCGAAAGGCGAGAGAGGTGAGGTTACTTTTCTTGTTCTTTTTTTCTTTTCCGTCTTTGATTTTGCCAAAGCTCGTGTCCTTTAACCAATTAATGCACATGTGTCTTTTACAGGTTGAGGAATATTTTGTCAGTAGTGGGTCTGGATGCTCTGAAGAAATCGAAAAAGGATGAAGAGAAAGCCAAACGTTCCCAAGAGGACGTACGTATCCTCAGTTCCCTTTTGGTTGTGGCTAATATTAATCCTCGGGTTGTTAAATCTCGGTGTTAACTTTTTCTCGTTCAGTCTCAGCAGACGTGGTACCACGAGGGTCCCGACACGCTGAAGGAGGCACGAATCTGGCTGGCCAAATATTCACTGCCAAAGTAAGAACAGCTCTTTCTGTTATAATACCAAGAAGGCAGGTATTGTGTTTCCAGTGTTGAATACTGTGATAAATGTTAAAGACAAGCTGAAATCAAAATGGACCTCATTTATTTATTATATTATATTATATTATATTATGAGCTTGTAGCTGATTATTGTTGTACACGTTAATTTAAATGTTTTTTTCTCTTTACTGTGTTCCATTTTTATAACATAAACAGTATTATAATAAAACACAGGGTTATTTGTCAATACTAAAGGTAAGTAAATTAAATTTAGTTCAAGAGCAAGTGTTTTTTTTGTCATTTCAACCATATACAGCTGGTACAGTACTCGGTGAAAGGAAACGACGTTCCTGTAGGACCACTGTCTACATAAAACAACACACTAGCCACATGAGGCGACACAGAACTAAATAAGATCTAAAAGCATTCTACACAAAGTGCACGTTCAGACATGTGCTAAAAACACAGGACAGTACAATACTACTAAAACAGGACAATAGGCACAGTAAGTGACAGTGTAGCGCGGGAACAGTACACAGTTTTAGTGTTACATGGTGCACATGGCTTCGTGTTTAGTACGTTATCCTCACAATTTTGGGGTTGGGGGTTTGAATCTTGCTGTGCTTCAGGGTTTTCCTCCGGGTACTCCGGTTTCCTCCCCCAGTCCAAAGACATGCGCTGTAGGTTGATTGGGATTTCCAAATTGCCCGTAGTCTGTGATTGTATGTATGATTGTGCCCTGTGTGATGGGTTGGCACCCCATCTAGAGTGTCGCCCGCCTTGTGCCCTGAGTTCCCTGGGATAGACTCCAGACTCCCTGCGACCCTGTGTAGGATAAGCGGTACAAAAAGTGGATGCATGTATGGAATTTATTTGATTTTTAAACTGTAAAAAAAAAATCACAAGGAAGATATAGCATTAATTACATAAATCTAAAAAAAAAAGCTATTTCTACAATTTCTCCATAAATAGGTTATAATACATAACAGTCCCTCCAGGATTTTGCGATCGCGGATATTAACTCAAAATCAAGCAAACTCCACAATCTTCAGAGGAGCGTGCAAGTTTTCAAAATTACCACAGAGTTTTCCACAGATTTGCACCAAGACGTGTCGAGTGACAGCATCACAACGCGCATTCGGCCAAAGCCCTCTTCAATTCACGTGCAATACACGAGTATAGCTAAAATGTCTCGTTTACCAACAAACATCAATTTCACGCAATTGCAATTTTGCCAAATTAAATATTTTTCCCACACAGAAAACATGAAAAAAAAAAAGCCGCAGCAATCACAAAAAACCTCCGAAATCCTGTACAGACTGATGTAACATACTATTCTGTATTATTGTATTATTTCTTTACATTTATAAACAGTTTTAATGAGAATGGCTCATCAATTTAAAACCTTTGAAAAATATAAGTAATATGGTGCTTTTAATTATATTAAGAAATTTAACCAAGAACAAATATTTGTTTGTTTGACAACATTTATTTATATGGAAGGTCCAGCCGCGCCTTGGCACATTGTAGAAGTCGCTGGAACTTTGGAACCAGTTTCTACCAGTTTTTTTTTTGTGTGTGTGTATTTACTCTAAATAACATTCATCTGAAATACTTATAATATAGCTGATGTTGTCTCAATATCTTGAACTGGATGTAAATTTGTGTTGTTTTTTTTTTTTTTTCTTTTTCTTTTCCCAGAGCTGTGAAGAGACTGGAAGCTGCACAGGCTCAGAGAGAGATTCCAGAATCTACACGCACCGTACGACAACAAGAGCTTCACAAGACGCTCAGGGTGAGCTGATCTCGGCGTTCTCAAGAAAAGCAACATAGTATCTCAACACCACTGTTTGTTTGTTTGTTTGTTTGTTTATTTATTTGAAACACCTGACATTTAAATTCTCTGCATTTCCCATCAGAACCTGAATAACTTCTGCAGTCAGATCGGAGACGATCGTCCGATATCCACCTGCCAGTTCAGCCCCAACTCCAAACTGTTAGTCACCGCATCATGGTG
Source organism: Ictalurus punctatus (assembly GCF_001660625.3). Classification (NCBI taxonomy): domain Eukaryota; kingdom Metazoa; phylum Chordata; class Actinopteri; order Siluriformes; family Ictaluridae; genus Ictalurus; species Ictalurus punctatus. The sequence continues at coordinate 16,216,936 of NC_030443.2, read as the reverse complement.
AGCTTTCTTTGTTGTGAGGTTTTTACACCGCTATTCACGTCATTTCCAGTTTTATTAACTGTACTGCGTCTGAATTAGGAGCGGTCTGTGCAAACTCTGGAACATTCCAGACTGTAGTCTCGTCCGCACGTTAAGAGGTAAGTGAGTAGTCTTTTTAAATTGCACCAAGAACCTGGGTTTTTTTTTTTTTATGATAAATGTGAGAAATGTTCTGAATTAATTTTACATCTAGGTCACAGTACCAACGTTGGAGCAGTCAGCTTCCATCCACAAGCCACGCTCACGCTTGCCGAGTCAGATGTCAACATGGCCTCTTGTGCTGCCGACGGATCTGTTAAGCTGTGGAGTTTAGACAGGTGTGTGTGAGTGAATGTGTGTGACTTTCTGGGAAAATCCATCAGACCGTGTTTTGACCTCGGCGTACCCTGGTACGAGTTGGCGGCGCTGTGGAAAAGGGTTGGGCGATATGCCAAACATATCATAGCATGATACTTGAAGACGTTTCTGTGATGTACGATATGTATCACAATATGTAGATTTGTTAACAAACTACCTGTGAAAATGGAGAGTTGTAGTGTAGAAGTATTTCACTGTTTCTCTGATTGGTAAAAGAATTATATAAAAGTGGACTATGGTTTTCATAACTAATGTGTCAAAAGTTTGTGGACACTCGACTGAAATGTTTCTCATGATCTTTAAAAAGCTTTTGATCTGAAGGTGTGTGATTAAATGTGTGAAATCAGTGTTGTAGATAAATATAATTGTGCCAACATATTCATTTCTTTCATTAGAAAACTAATGTTTTATTTACAAAAATTTTTATTTTTTTAAACGGTTGACTCGGAGCGAAATATTCTGAAATGCAGCCGGTAAGTGTCCAGCGTCGGTGTGAACTCCTTTAATGCTGTTTAAAAAGCATCTCAGGGAAATTCCTCAAGAAATCGGGTGAGAAAACGCCAAGAATACATTTTTGGAAATTCTGGGCAGAAAGGGCGTCTACTTTGAAGATGCTAAAATATAAAATGATTTTGATTTACTTGGGTTTTTTTTTTTATCACAACACAATTCCCATAGTTGCTTTTGTGTTATGTGTTAGGGTTTTCCCAGGTCAGTACACACACACTTGTCAAAAGTGCTGTTACACTTCTTCAACATAGATCTTATTAACCCTTTCCTCTGCAGTGATGAGCCTGTCGCAGACATCGAGGGACACTTCATGAGGGTGGCTCGCGTAGCGTGGCATCCTTCTGGTCGCTTTCTGGGCACGACATGGTGAGGAAATCCTGATTCTAAACCAATTGAGTAGCCATTCTAGATAAACAACATTATGTAGTATTGCTAATCCGGTTTTGTCCCCCATCCCCACCCCACCTCCAGCTATGATAACTCATGGCGTCTGTGGGATTTGGAGGTCCAGGAGGAGATTCTTCACCAGGAAGGCCACAGTAAAGGTGTCCATGACTTGCATTTCCATCCTGACGGCTCCTTAGCAGGAACTGGGTGAGTTTTTTTGTTTTGTTTGTTTGTTTGTTTTTATATAAAAGTTGCAACTGCAAAAATGGCTTGTAAGTAGACAAATTTTATATAACATTTCTCAAGACACTTTCGTACTCCATGTTCCGAGTAGTACTACTGTTTATTCTGTTTCTGAATTGTAAGGAGAATACCTTTTTAACTATGAATCCTCATTTCTATTTCTCTAACCACGGCACTTTCAGTGGTCTGGATTCCTTTGGTCGCGTATGGGACCTGAGGACCGGTCGCTGTGTCATGTTCCTGGAGGGTCATCTCAAAGAGGTTTACGCAGTCAACTTCTCCCCAAATGGGTAAACAGAAACTTTCAGTTAAATCCAGAAATTTTGAATCATTTTTGAATCATTTCCGAAAGAATAATGGGAAGTGTGTGTGTGGTGCAGCTTTCACGTGGCTACGGGGAGTGGCGACAACACATGTAAAGTGTGGGACCTGCGGAAGAGGAGGTGCATTTACACCATCCCCGCTCACCAGAACCTGGTGTCCTCCGTCAAGTTCCAGCGTAAGTGAAAGTAGATAGTATGGATTTTAAATCTGTCATGTTTTTATATTTATAATGGCTGATTCAGTGCTTCAGTACTTTACAAATAACTATCTTCTGTATATTTAAGCGTAAATGTGTAATTACTGGCGTAAATATCTGACTGACGTCGAGTTCTACTTGCTTATACCTTTACTTCTTTGTCGTTCAGCGACAGACGGCCATTTCTTGCTAACGGGTGCTTATGACAACATGGCTAAAGTGTGGACTCACCCTGGATGGTCTCCTCTGAAGACCCTGGCAGGACACGAAGGCAAAGTGATGGGACTGGACATGTCTCCTGATGGACAGCTCATTGCGACCTGCTCGTATGACCGCACCTTCAAACTCTGGGTGGCCGATTGAGGAGGATGGAGTGGTCTGTTTGTGTTTGAGGATGCCGGAGTGTGATTCAGGGTGTTTTTGATAACAGTTTAGGGGGGGAGAACAGCCTACAGCTTGAGTTTCTGAATCCTTAAGTCATTTAACCCAAAAACACATAAGTTAGTTCAGACCTTAGACTTATTTTGCAAGATTTATTCAGGCTTTTATGTCCTTCCATTGATCTTTTTGTTTTTATTAAAAACATTAATACACTTACGTGTCTTTGTCTCGTCCTTGCGTCGGTGTTGAGTTTCAGAGTTATTTGATGCCACACGATCGAGCACATCTTACAGAACAGTTTAGAACCGCTAATTACTGTAGACTCTTCGAGTAAAAGGGTTCCCAAAGCAGTTCTATAGATAGCTTAGAGTGTTCTTAGCTTCCTAAAGGGTTTCTACACTTTAGGAACCTTATCTTATAAGGAAACACAAACCAAAAAAAATTCATTCTTAAGGATACTAGATTTAACTTTTTTTTTTTTTTTCCTATAAGAACGTAATTTTCAAAGTCCTGGCCTAGTATTCAAAATTGGTATTTAAAAATAAATATCTCTACATCACATTAAAGTCTAATAAATAATAATTTAAATATCTCTTTAGCTTCTTTGTACCTTTTTCTTTCACCAAACTCACCTTAAAATGCGATTCTTTTCAAAAACATAAACAATTTTAACATTTAAATCCAGTCTGATTTGACTTTTTTTACTTTCTTGCCCTCATGTGTCCTCCCAAAATGTTTACACATAATTACCATTATTCAAGATGTTTCAGTGAGGAGCCCAGCTTCCATTTCATAAGTTTTAAAGACCTGCAGTTGTAGTGCGCTTAGATGTTCTTGTGGTTCTAACACCACCAGAAGCAGAACCGGCAGTGTCTACAGCAGGGACTCGTGTGGAAGCGCGGCTCAGTCAGCGCCATGTTGGGCCAAGCAGACGGAGGCTGATCTGTGATTGGCTGCTTAACAAACGACAGCTTGGTCTCCAGAGGGGCTTTCTGCGGGCTGCTTCGCTGGTTCTCCACCTCAGCTTTGACACCCAAAAACGCAGCCAAGTCCAGGTCCAGCCCAACGGCACCTCCTCGAGGTACAGGAGTGTTCTGACGACACTGAGGACAAGGGATCCACAGCTATATGGTGGAAAGACAAGACGGATCAAACACTTACTGAATACTACATTGTCCACAGTTTCAAAACTTAAAGCTTGTGATATTGTTCATTATTTCTGCCTTTTGGCTCTTTGTCAGAATTCATTTTATTCTGTAGGTACAGCGTTATCTGAAATAAGGACAGATTTTATGGACAAATCACATAACACAATTAGGGCTTCGAATGTTCATATGTCAATATGTAGTGACCTAATGCAGTGAGTCATTTATTCCCAACTGGTACACAGAAAAGGACTTGTACCATTCTTCTACCCAGGGTATCTCTCAGACCTCCTCTTAAAATTGATTGATGAACTAAAATATCAATTAAAATTTGTTTTGATTTTAACAGTGCTAACAATTCCTTAAATCTACTTATTTTAAAACACAGGGGGAAAAAAGTTGTTAAAATGTAGATAAAAAAGGAATAACGTAGTAAAATAATGTAGATACATATATACATATATTTATTTATTTATTAAAGAACAAGATAAGATAAGAGAAGATAACACTTTATTGATCCCAAGTGGAAATTCCAGCAGTATACATTGAACAGGCACAAAATACACAGATGAAAGTAAGTAAATAAATATTGACAAAAAAAAAAAAATGCATAGCATAGATATAATATACTGTAAATAGTGAACCTAAACAACATGTCATTATATCCATTTATGGTTACATTTAATATATTGAAACATCCACGAAACAAGATAGTTCCTGTTATCACTTATCTTATAGCAGCTACAGACAGTGCTCTTTTTCTCTCTCTCTCTCTTTTGAAGTTAATAAGATAAACAATGCAGCTTGTCAAGTTACCAAGAAACCAGAAAGAACAAAGTTCTGTCCTGAAGATGTTCCCTTCTCAAAATGATAACTTCTCCTGACAGAAAACTTCACGGTAATTTATTATATATAAACATTGCAGCCGGGACTACCGTCAGAGCTGTTGTTACATTTTCACCACAGCATTATTCCTGTTTTCACTATAAGTCAATACTTTGTTCAAACTATTTCTTAGTTAAATGCCTATCTGTGTTTTTTTCCACTAGTGATGAAGTTTCCACACCCACCACCTCCACGTCTCCGCTATACTTTTCCTCAAAGCAGAAAGATGTTGTCTGCCCTTGCAAAAGAATTGTTGGATACCCACCTGTTCGTTGATGACCGTATCTAGTCGTCTCAGGCAGTCCTGACAGAACGTATGGCCACAGTAGAGCTTCCGCGGAAGCCTCTCTACCAGGTTGTAGGCGCTGTAACAGATAATGCAGTCAAGCTTTCGACTGTCTCTAGAAGACTGGGCTGCTGCGACCTCATCATCCTCAGCTGGAGCCTCTGACACGGCGGCTACGTCCTCCATCATCCTGCTGAAGGAACAGCTTACGTTCATGACCGAAAGCTGAATGATCCCTTCAGACAGACTAGATGAGCATTTATTAAGAATAATAAGATCTCTTCTGCTTTATGCATTTTGGCATGAGTTCATCAGTTCACACACTCACTAGCCATTTTAATTTTATGTGCCACGTAAAACCGTGTAGGTCACTATGTAGGTGACCTACTTCATCTAGCCGTTTGCTGCGCATCACCACTTCACCACACACATGTGCTAGAGGGTGCTTGACAATTTTTTAGCAACAGATGAACTAGAGTCAGTAATTACACTCGTAAAGATTGATCAGTATGGTAAGTTTAAAGTTACTGGTCCCCTCAACAAGGTTGGAGAATTTTTATATATTGTCCTGCACTACTGTACTTTCAACTGTCCATTAATACTTCTAATAAGCTGCTACTTCTAATTTCACTATGCTTGTACCAAGTCCAAAGTAATAACAAAAACTCCACCAAATACACTTATAATCCAATACGGAATAAAATCCATCGTAGCACTGCAAAATGCTGAATTTAATTTGACATAGAGTTACAAAAAATATTAAAAGTTTTCAATTTTACACTCATGACAGTCTGACCAAAAACATTTTTATTTTTATAACCCTGTCCTATTAAACTGTGCTTTGTATATTAGGATACAATGCATTTTCGTTCATACCATCGTCAGTGCAAAACCTAAAATGTGTTGTATTTTTTGGTCACTCTATGTCCTGTTAAATTCAGGGGTTTTGCAATGCTTGGTTTTTTGTTTTTGTTTTTCATTTATTTTATTTATTTATTTTCATTTACCATTCAGAAGCTACATAAGATATTCACATGTTTCCCGGAAGACAAAATTATAACAATTTACATTGTTCAATCTTTCTGTTCAAAAGTTTACATCCCCCAGCTTAATGTGTCGTGTTGCCTTCTTGAGCATCAGTGAATGTTTGCACCTTTTGTAATAGTCGTGTACGAGTGCCTCGGTTGTTCTCGGTGTAAAAAGATGGATCTCGACGTCATATAGTCGCTGTTGGAAAGGAGTCAAATATGTAGAAGATGCTGGAAAAGTAAAGAATGTGCCGGACCTGGAGGACCTTTTCTGAAGAACAGTGGGCAGTTTAACTGCTCAGGACAAACAAGGGACTCGTGAACAACTCTCACACAACATATAAACAGTCGCTGATCATCCAGGTAACGACACACGGGATTAAGAATCGAGCGTGTGTGAACTTTTGAACTGGTTCATTTGTTCATTCATTTATTATTGTGTCTTGTGGACTATATGTAAACATGTGTTATGTGAAATAGCTTATTCAGGGCAGGACTAAATAACAAACAACATGCAATTTTTTATGAACCCTCTTTTTAAAACAATCATTATTAATATTTTGCAGATTCTGTAAGTCATATGTAAACTTATGACCTCTCAACTGTATGCAGTCTGCCTTGGATGTTAATATAGATCCATGATAGTGTATAATAATAGTCGTCTGTATTATGTTCTGTATTATGAATTATAAAGTCGCTCATTATAAACGCTCATGAAAAATGTATCCTGCACTGCTTCGTGACACTATTAAACTTGACTTAAAAAACAATATAAAGAGAGTCTTACCTCTCAGGATACAAAGACAGTTTGTAGTTCCAGTGCCGATGTCACAGAGCCGTGCATGTCAGCATGGACACAAGGTTAGTTTCCACTATCGACCATCTTATCTTGCTTTCCTCATGAGTCTCCATCATGTCCTTTCACTGCTGCATTATGATCGTTTGCAGACATACACCCTCACTGAACTCACTATTATTTTATCTGGCTCTGTCGCTGTTGCCTGTTTGAACCACTTTAGAGTCTTTAGCGCAGAGGACAAACCGTGTGCTTCCTCACTCTTTAATTTTTAAAGCCCATCTGTCATTGTGCACCTACACCTTACACACATGAGCGCGTACACACTCACATACACACAAACACAGATTTGAGTCTGCTATAGTTGGGTTTGGTTGGAAAGCAGAGTAATGCTTTTCACTTGTTTCACTATGAGCTACACTATGGTTACATGAATTTAATATTAAACTAGAATTGAACCAAACCCACTACTCTGCTTGTAATCACCAAGTTAGGAACAGACCCATAAAACCTGATCCAATATCAGCTGGCAAGAGAGTAACACATGTCTGCTGTCTTATGTATCAGGTTTCTAAAGTAGGTGAAAAGCCAGCTTGTGTTACAGCAATGAGGCTGCAAATGCTGTTGTCTCTGTTAGTCGTTCTGCTCCGAGATCAGATCTGATGATCGTTTCATTCCCTTTAAGACTCAAACATATGTGTGGATATCTGACTGGAGATCAGTTTGGTTCAGGAAGGAAAATGGAAGACTGAAGGTCTATCACCTTACAGTCCATCACAATAGAGGCCTGGAAATTTGACCTTCGTTGCCTATGGACATCCGGGCTGCACTCCATTCTGAAGAAACTGTATTTGTGCCCTACTCCCTGCAAAGTCTACATCTCTTACAATGTTAGCAGAATATATTCTCTAAAAACTTGTATGTCCACACTAACTGCCTCCAGAATTTTTTTTAATATCATAATTCTGGTAATTTTTGCCTTCTGCTCTAACAAAAAAATTATTTTGAACCATTTTTAAGAAATGTACAGTTAAACTTGATCAAATGTCCAATCTCAGGAAACACTCTTATTTGCATTTTGCTTTTAAATAAGTAACCCGGTTGAATTTCTTTAGCATTTAATCAACAAATTCAGGAAATGGTAGGGATAGGTAGGATAACTAGCATGCTTAAAGGCATGGTGACATTAAGGACTTTCTAACGCATTTACTTAAGTATTTTTAATTTAATAATTTACATCCGCTCACAATATCATTTAAATAAGGGAAAAAGGAGAGAACTTACGTTTATTCATCCCTCGATCTTTTGGAAACACGGATGATGCAACTTCCTGTTGAACATGTTGGCTTGTTGACACTAAAATGTACTTTTATTTTTCATAATCTATAACGGATGACTCATTGATGTTTCAAGCATGAGATGTTAAATGGGTTCACATATTAATGTACTGTTTTACGAAGTATTTGAATGATTATTTTGCTAGGTAAAGTATAGTGGACTGGGGCACTGGTGAAGATGCCGGTTTCTAAGTGCTGTAGAGATTGTATTATCTTACAACACGCACATATATGTTGTTCTTTAGTTATGTTTAATGTGTCTGTTGATGTAATACCAGTGGCACCCCAATTGCATCAAAGATGCTGCCATGTTGGATTAAATGACCAAAATGGTGGCCTAAATGGTGATGTATTGAAGGCCCGGACCTGTGCTGCGCAAATAATGCTGATAGTATTTGTATTTTCATATAAAAAAAACGACGTGTAGGTTACAAATATACATTAGCTCCTGATCACACTTGGTATTTATTTAATTTACCCCCCCCCCCCCCCCAAACCTTTACTCTACTGGCGCCTGATGGTAGTAATTACTACAACGCCTAACTAAAGACAAATGTAACGTTTGTGGTATGTTCTTTTTGCGCAATATCGTTTTCAACCACTAGATGGAAGCAGAGAGGCGCTGCAGTCCACTCGGAAACTGAATAAACATTGGGACTATGCTAATAATAATTACAAAAAAAAAACACGCTGTTTTTTATTTTGTTGAGATTTGTAAAATCTCAAAAAATAAAGATGTATTTTGGCCAAAATGTGGAACTGTAAGTAACTGTTATCAATTTGTTACATCTCTCAAGTGCATGCCTTGTATCATCATTTTATATTTATTTCTCCTCTAATTTTATTTTAATAAAAAGGTATATATTTCTTTACATATATCTGGCTCTCTCTCTTTATATATATTTATTTATTTTTTATCAGTGACAATACAGTACTTGCTTAGTGTTTGTAGGCAGTCATATTTTAGACTTATTAGTCGTCTGATGATTAAAATATTATTTTTAAAAAAGTCATAAAAATAATCTTCTTGTTATTTCAGCTTTCTGTAATAAGAATAATCTATTTATAATTAAATAATTCTATTTAATCTTTTAATTTCACTTCACTTATTAAACAGATCATTTAAATTTGAATTTCAGTTATATTATATTATATTATATTATATTATATTATATTATATTATATTATATTATATTATATTATATTATATTATCCATCCATCCATCTTCTATACTGGCTTATCCTACAGATAATATATTATAATATAATATAATATAATATAATATAATATAATATAATATATTATATTATATTATATTATATTATATTATAAATAGTACAGAATTTGTATATTTTGCATATTTTATGACCACCATACCTTTAAGGTCAATTATACTATAAAAAAAAGCTACACGTATTAATACTTAACTCATTTATATTTAAGAAGTTTAAACTCATTAAAGCAGCAGGTCCTGTCACTACACATCCTTTCATCATTATTCTTCTGTTTTTCTTTACATATCACACAAATGCACAAGCATCACAGTCACCGAATGTGCACTTTCGACCACAATTTCTAATTCCATTTTTAATTTATTTCCCAGAGACCTAGGTTCAAACTTGTTATCACGTTAGCCATTTCTGACACACGAGCCAGTTGAGCAGTGTTTATGTAATGAGTGAACCTACTTTGGAAATCTTCTGACCTGCTTATGATGACAAGACAAATGAATGATTAATTATGATGTGATATAATTAAAATATCAGGCAAATGTGTACTATTACACAGTGTTATTATTTACTGGAGCCATTTCCTTTTCCTCTTCCCAGCATGAACCTGAACCGAGATCAGACGGGCCTGCTTCATGTTTTTATACACAATACAGGGCAGGGTGATGTTAATTACTTAATTGTATGAAATATTTTGCACTTTCATTCACTGGTTTCATGTTTCAAGGTGTATAATCACATATGCAGCATGTTAAGATTTTAGTTAACAGCTTTCCCATTACGACAGTGATGTAACAAATCATTTCCTCATTCTTACTGACAGTAAAATGACAGATGACTTCCTGGAGCGGTGTGTTAGATTCACTCAGGTAAGAGCAGCTCGATTAGTTCTTAGATGCTTGGCAGAAGTGTGCAAATGCCTGCCACAGCCAGTACTGAGCACCACCACACGATTTGAAATTATGATCCCTCCCTCAGCAAACAAGACATGACTCACCATGACACCTGGTTGTTTCCTTGCATTCACACTGTGACACATTTGTGCTGCTCATTACTTTTGCGTTAATTGTGCTGCTTGGAATTCGTTGATCTGATTGTTTTCCCAGATGCTACTGTTTTGTTTTGTTTCGTTTTGTCGTATGGGAAATATCTGTGCATGTTTAATGGTTTTATGTGAAACATTTATGCCTTGAGCACATGCATGCACACACACACACACACACACACACACACACACACACACAGTGACCACTAAACTGTAGCACTTAACCTTTCATTGTCCTTTGCCTCTTGTGTTTGTTCATTTTGCCGTCGCCATGACTACCTCTTAGCTTTAAAGAGCACCTCCAGCTCTTTCAAGTCTTTCTATCAAAAACACACAGCGTGCACACAGAACCCAACATCTGCCCCTGTACAATACTGCAATAATCAGCCAGAGTCAGGTAAAGCAAGTTCTCCTTTCAACAAAGCTTTTCATAGGCTACCGACTTACCTTAACCTCCTTTTTGCAACAGAAATCTAGGCCAACTTTGAAATATAGAGGAAAATATGATGCAATATATTTAGTAAACGGTCTGCACTTATATAGCGCTTTTATCCAAAGCACTTTACACTGTGTCTCATTCACCCATTCACACACACACCAATGGTAGCGGAGCTGCCATGCAAGGCACTAACTTGCCATCGGGAGCAACTTGGGGTTCAGTGTCTTGCCCCAGGACACTTCAGTATGTGGAGTCCTGTGGGCCGGGAATCGAACCGCCAACCCTACGATTAGTGGACAACCCGCTCTACCACCTGACCCACAGCTGTGGCTATTTGGACACCTACAACAGTGTTTTCCTATCAGAAAGAGTTCCACCTAGAAACCAATTTTGGACTCATTCAATTAGTCATTCATCTTCAAGAAACCACTTTTTTTTTGGTCAGGATCGCTACGGATCCGGAGCTTATCTCAGAATGATAAAAACGATATTTCAAAGACACACTTCATTATTTGTTACAGATCTTTGAAAAAATACAAATAAAAACTGAAAAATGCTGCTTGCATAAATATTCAACGTCTTCCTGGCACATTTGCTCCAGGTTCTTCAGCTTGGTTGGATGTTGTTTGCAGACCTCAACAATGCCACGGATTCTCGATTGGATTCAGATCTGGACCACTGAAGAACATTCACCTTTTTTTCCCCACTTTTGCTACATTGGCCTTGTGTTTGGGACCATTGTCCTACCGAGAACCAAATTTTCTCCCAAACTTTATTTGTTTTAACAGTCAGAAGCAGGTTATATTCCTGTGTATGTTGCTCCATCCATTCTCACTACAATTTGAACAAGAAGTCCAGGTTCTGAGGATGAAAAGTGACCTCAGGCTATGATGCTGCCACCACCATGTTTCACTGTAGGCATGCTGATAATTCAGATAAGGCCTGCATTACGTTTGCACCACACAAAGCACTTTGAAACTCACCCAAATACAGCATCTCGATCAGGCAGCATTTTTCAACCTTTGATATGTTTTGAAATACTAAGAATGTGTGTATCTATCCTTTGTTATACAGACAAATCTGATCAATTCCCAGGGGGTTGAATATTTTTCCAAACTACTGTATTATTGTTTCTGTAGTAACACTTGAATGGTGAACTCTTATAAGTAAATAATGAATGGTAATTGGAACACTGTTAGGTATTATGCTGCATCATACAACCTTGTTGTTGATTATTCTTTATAACTCAATGCATTTTAATAAGTACATTTTGGAGAATGTCTTTTATTGGCATGCGCTTCTGTTTCCATATATATCTACAACTACAACTGATCAAATTGTATATATAATTGAATTAGGGTTACTTGCTTACCCTCATTGCTAGCTTTACACTCAGCACTGTGGAATTTCAGTACTCTACAGGAATGTACTACACCCAGTATGCATACACTGATAGCATGTTTTGTCAGTGGCATTCTTTAAGGTGATGCTGTTCAACACAGTTCCTCACTTCACTATTCAGCATGTTGGTTGTTAAGCCTAATTTAATGAAACTTCATTCAGAATAAAGAATGAGCGTTTGGGGGGGAGTGTTGACCTTTACCTCAAACGAGATCCTTCATGTCAGACCAGAACAAAGTCTAGAGAAGCTCCACATTAAACTCTGACTTCATTATGAATCCATATGACATTGAGAATATTTAAACTATAATAGTATTGCCATGGTTTTAACCCTTGATTTAAAACATATCCAGATTCTTTTTTTTTTTTTTTTTATAGATTAAAATTGCATGGCATATGAATTTTGTATTTTTAAACATCACTTCTATATATATATATATATATATATATATATATATATATATATATATATATATATATATATATATATATATATATATATATATGAAATGGATTATTCATGTATAGGGATGCCATAAGATAAAAAAAATAAAATATTATACCTGAAATAATAATAATAATAATAATAATAATAATAATAAACCCTCTGTATGACTGTATAAAGTAATATTATTGTACAGAATGTGTGCGGTTTAGGAATGTTACACGATGCAGACATAAAAGAAATCTAGTTTTTAAAAAGCTATGGTGGTTATTGGAGTCTGGAACAAATCTTTCGTTAACTAATTGGGATTTTGTAATGATATCGCATATACATGCTGCATTGAGAAACTGCCGAATCATCTAGAAAGCAATAGAAATCAGAGTAATATTGATTTATATTAACTTACAGTAATGCTCTGAAATAAGCATAAATATTTCCTTAAAAACAGTCTTAAATTTATATAGACTGTACCTAAGTGTGGAAACCGTGCTCGAGAGGATTAACATTCTCTGAAATAAAGGTACCAAACTGCACTTTTCCTTCATCAGTGGTGCACATTTTGTACTTTAGTGCATATTGTTATACCTTTAGAATTATGAATGATTTAAGGTACATATTTGGAATTTAGGCACCCCTGATGCACCTTTAAAGCTTTAAAAGCTAATTCTAGGTACACCATGTGCACCTTCGCAGGTAAAAGATTACACATTAAAGGTACAAATCTCAAAGACATTTCCTTAACGGTACCACCTGTGTACCTTTACTTTGGTGTTATTGTTTCCGAGAGCACATTACAGCATTTGTTTTACCTGCAAATAAAACATTCCAATGGTGTAATGTGGGTGTGACAAGTCAGGTTTTGTTGGTGGGGTAGTTTCAGTGACAACACACACGCGCACACACACACACACACACACGCACACACGCACACACATACATTAGCCTTTCATATGGAATTTCCTCTCCATATACAGCTGCAAGGCAGGTAGTTAAACATACACACTGTTCAAGTTGAAATCTGAGATAAGATCTCCAGCTTGTCTATTCAGAAGTCTCTAGCAGACTCAGACCCTGCAGCAAACTTCTTTTAACTTGCTTAACTCTTCAGTGCAAATAAAATATTAAAGTCCAATGGATTTATTTCCTGTTTGTGCAGTACTGATTGTTTCCAAAAAACACCTAGTCCTACGCTTAGATAAAAGACATTGCATTAATGTCGTGAAAAATACACCTGTACCTGGGAAAGGCGGAAGGGACATTCCTGAGCCAACCCCACCCTTCGTCTCACATACACACACACACACACAGAGCTCTGTGGCTCTGCTTGGACACCCAGGGGTGGAGTTACAGACACACTCCTTTGAGCAGAAGCCGATATTCACTCAGACAGCGACCTCTACACAACTCTGACTCTTCAGGTATGCTGCATTAAGCTTGAGGAACAGGAACAGCTCACATTCTGCTCAGCAGACAGCGTGAAAATCTGCTCAGGGGCTTTGGATAACACCTTAACCACCTTTACTCTTGACTCTCCACACACATCAACACATCAGCAGGTCTTCACAGGTACGGACTTTTGTTCTGATTTGTGTGCTGCTTTAGAGGTTAGATTATTTTGTCAGTGTGCAAATCCTTGTCGAGTACAAATGTGGTGAAAAAGTTGAATTTCATGGAGTTAGTTCACGGAAAAGTCCTGACATTTACCAGCAAAGAATATATGGAGTAAAAGATATGAATATTTATCCTCATATGGAACACCTTGCAGTAGATAAGCAGTAGATTAGCTTGTCATGGCTACATTACAGTGCAAAAGTTTGCACTACCCGTGGTTTTTGAATAGGGAAAACAGTAAACAAACTTTTGTTAAAACTCTGAGAAGAAAACGCATTGTGGATTTAAAAAAAAAAAAAAACAATAAAAAAATAAAATAAAATAAATACATTACAGAAATAAAAAACAGAAAAGAACCGTTGGTTTTGAGTCTCTTGGTATGACATTTAGTCGAGTTAGAACTGAGATGAATTGGTACTGGGATGAAGAATGAAGAAGATCCAAAAGCTGTTCAGAGGAAAAAGTTATGAGATAATATGTACATTGCATTCATAAAGGGGGGGTGCAAACTTTTAAGCAGATGTAATGTTGATTTTTCCCAATATGCTTAACTTGTGCCACTCCACAGCACACCATTTTTGTTACTTGTGAAAATCTTGTGAACCTTACGACACTAAATTTCATTGTATGCTTTATGCTAAGGGTGTGCAAACTTTTGCCCCCAACATAAAATGACACACTAATAAGGACCGATTGTGTGTATTTTTTTTTTTTTTTTACTATTTTCCTTCCATAGATCTCAAATCACTCAGGAATATCGTAAAGATCAGCATCAATCAATCAATCCCATAGACACGCCCATGGCAATCTAACGGAGAGATCTCCACTCTAAATTGCAGAACCAGAAACTTCCTTCACTTGACTTTTTTCCCCGTCGTAACCCCTGTTCTGAAAATCATGAATCTCTCATTGGACAACCCTTACGGTGATGTCAGCATTCCCCGAGCCAAGCTGCGCTCGTACGACGACTCCAGCACGGTCATCATTAACCCCATGACACTGGAGAGCTCGTACAACGGGAAGTCTTCCCCAAACCCGTACGGCAGTTTCAAAGTCCAGGGAGGGGACGCTCCGTCCGGCGTGCCCGTCTACGGACAGGCTAAAGGCAACCTGAACGGCACCTACACCATAAAGGAGGACGAGGAGCAGGTGAGCCGCTGCTATGCTTGCTGCTGCCGCTGTCGCAGGAAGAAGTGAGAACGTGTGGTGGAAATCGTGGACTTTGCATGATTTGCATTCGAAAGAATAACGGAGTTATGAATTGCCTTTTAAACTGGAGCTGCTAGTTGAATTATTGACAACAAAGAACGTCCGTCTTCCCAAGAGCCTGCTGAAAAGTGCACATTTAGCAAAGACTGCGTTATTAAAAGATTGTTTAGGTTTGCAAACAGAACAGTGTTAACACATTTTGATGTATATTTGAGTTAAAAGTGGTCTTAGAATGGAACTTTCTCGTTGTGCCTGATGCCTTTGAACAAGTATGATGACATGTCTACGGTAATTTATTTTCATCCCCCTACTTAGGAAAGTCATTCGGCCCCTTTGATCAGTTTCAACGTGCTTGATTACAAGCAGTATTGAAATTCCTTGCCTTCGCTACACTATTCAGGTTTGTGCTCGGGGATCCCTCAAGGCTCGACTCTGAGACCACTTATCTTGATCGTTGCGCTTCTGTGATTCTTTGTATACTGGTGGAGGAACAAGACCAAGTTTCAGGTGAACCACACCCTGCTAGAGAGTGCAATTTTTCCACCCAGTTTCACCCGTATGCTGGGACGCATACAAATGTAAAACCAGCAGTGCATTTCTGGTTAGGGATAAAGATCGGGAATACACACAATTCCTCACACATCAAGATCTATATTGGTGTGCAGTTGGGTCTAAGAGCATTAAAATTGGAAATAATCTTTTTTCTCTTTTTAAATTTTAAACATTTAAAAACAACGCAAGGAAATGATCAGAATTTTAGATATTCAGGATGCAGGACTGTTTTTGTACAAAAGGTCACATTTTCTTCCAGTCTTTCCCTTCCAGTGAAGCACGTGTTCAGGTGACACTGAAATGGGAAAAAACTATGTAAATATTTATACGATTCTACTATTCACTCAAAGTTGTTGCGGATAATATTATCTGAAATGTATTAAATTAGAAACGCATGCAAAAAAAAAATAGAAAAAAAGAAGAAAACCTTTGCACTAGTGCTCTCAGACTTGCAGACCCCACTGTATGTTAATGTGAAACATCATTAAGGTCTCGTGACAAGGAAGAAAGAAAGGAAATATGTCGAGTCCTGACTCGAGAGCCACAGGAAATAACAAAGAACAGATGCAGTATAGGAATAAATATATTTACGTGAAAGCGACAAAATTATTTTAAAAAATTCCTACTGGATTAACACCACCACTGACATCTGTATTTCAGTTCCAGCCATGTTTACGATTTACACAATAAGTTACAATGGAAGTAGGGGTAGTTTTTAATGTCAACACCTGGTTACAACTGCTGGTAAATCATGCATACACCTGCATTAGTCTGCAGGAAAAAAAAGAAAAGAAAAGCAATATCAAAACAAGAGCTATGGACTCTTTTTTTTTTTTTTTTTAACACATCAAATGAAGGACCTACATTATGAATGTGTTTATAATCTTGGGTGAGTGTCCTTATATTTTAATTATTAGCCTATTACATTAGTAGGCTAGTTATGTTTGAAGCTACCAGTTTTCTCCAAAAATTAATTTTATTTTGGTCTGGTAAGTTATATATACATGTAATTTGTCTTAAATATCTTTATATCTTAAATATAAAATGACAACATGTTTAAAACTGTGGTTACACATGTATTAAAGGTACAACTGTTGAACGAGGCCTGGTTTTGACCATCATTCTTTATGATTATGCTTGCTAGCTACCTCATAGTTTTTATATTATATATATATATATATATATATATATATATATATATATATATATATATATATATATAATATAAAAACTATAAAGGCCTACAGATGTTTCTAAATTAAGAAGTTCAGCTCTAGCATTTCCGACACAGAGATCAAACCTGAAGGAAAACAAACACAGCAGCAGAACCGGTTTGGAACATACGAGGGCGCGGCTGCGTTTCCTGGAACGAAATGCTGAGTGTCATGTCCGAATACTAGACTGACTGGTTTTGATTCTAACCAAGTGAACGGTGCTTGCACTGTCATGTTGTGACCCAAGTATGAAGTTTAAAGGGAAAATCCACCCTGAATGACTTGCATATTATTCTCTACAGTCAACATGTGATCTTCAATGGTGTACGAGATTTATTAATAATGAAATTCTTTCATGGACATGTTGAACTTTTTAAACTTTAGTTTCCTAGATCACCCATGATGCCGTTCGGATAGTGTCGCCAAGGATTTCAGCCCTCACTCCATCTCGATCTAAAGACAATGATGCAGCGGGGATTTAGTCCTTTATTAGGTCTAGCTCTCTGACCTCCTCATCTGCACACGCCGTGCAAACAAATCAGCTTCCAAAGCTTCAACTTTCATGCTAACTAGCCTGGTCTCTGCTCTAACGCAAATATTTGCATCAACGTCTCCACTCCCTTCTAGGCTGGATTTCTCATTAACATGACTTCAAAGATCTCTTGGAAATGTTACGTAAGAAAAGGTGCCAGTGCTCTTTTGATTTGAGGAGCCAAACCCTGATTAGAACAACCCTTTTTTTTTTTGCTATTAAACACCATTATAACGATGCTAACAACTGTGTGACTAACTTGAATACTGCTAACGTCTCACAGGAACAGAAACAATTACAGCACCAACCAACAAACTACCTCTAAACTCTCAATATTTCATAAATGTGCCATTAATAACACATTTAATGTGTATCAGGGTGGACTTTTCATTTAACGGGGCAAAAATGTATTTTTTCACTGTATTTAGAGGAAAAGCTCAAGTTTGTGTGTCTAATCAGTAAATTGCACCAATCAAGAGCCTCTCGACACCTAATCCATTGTAAATAGATAGAACTTGCTTTTTTAAAGGTGGTTTATGACTTTTCACATAAATTCCGCTTCCTTGTTTAGAGATAGTAGTAGACAATCTTAGCACACACACAGGATTATGGTTTGTAGAACATTATTCGACGGTATCTCAGCATTATTTAAGACTTTATATTGAAGTAGACAAGCTGAGGACGGTGCCGCATGAAGTACTACGGAAATGGTTTTGGACCTGAAGTCCACGTGGACATTCTCGCTGTGGTTGCTGGGACTACGGTTGCTGCGATAGTGTTACGACAGTAATTGCAACATACAGTTTTGCACTCAAATCTCCTTTAGTGAACAGTGGACTAGTTCAACAAAACAGACTTCATATAAAAACCATAATGAACTTCCCTTTACTTTTAGATGATCCGTTGTTACCCAGATGAGGACGGGATCCTTTCGGAGTCTGGTTCCTCTCAAGGTTTTTTCCTCATATCATCTTAGGGAGTTTTTTCCTCACCACCGGCTCGTTCCATAGGGATAAACTCAAATCTGTATCCTGTGTTTATATATTTCTGTAAAGCTGCTTTGAGGCAAAATTCATTGTTGACGGCGCTATTCGAATAAAATTTAATTGAATTGAATTCCAGTTAAGAAAGAAAAAAGCAAAACAACCAACTTCCTGCCTTTGCCTTTCGCTTTCCGAAAACCAGCGAAACTCTCAGGACCCATGACCCAAAGTGAATCTTATTCAGATGCGGTCTGGCCTTTTGTTCTAATTTACATAAACTAATGCTTTTCCACATGACTGGCATTTTGGCAATGTTAAACTGATTTTTTTTTAAAATTATTATTATTAATTAATTTATTTATTTTATATGTGCTGTAACTTGAACACACAAGTTCACAAATTAAAATGTATAAATCCTAAAACTTTATCAATATTAATATATTTAACATTTACAAACCCAGGCTAGTTATTAAGCCATTTTGCAAAAAATAAAACTCGAAACCAGAAAAGCAGACAACACAACTCTCTTTTACAAATTTGCCAAAATGTTTACTAACGGCATGTTTTACATTTTTCATCTATACTGTAGTTAAAATCTATGCAGTGTTAGAGTCAAATTATTCAAGTATTTTACATACAAATTGGCATGCAGTACAGTAATGCAATACTGTGTAAATCTGCCACTCTAACACTGTAATAAACAAGTATTAAACAGTTCTTAAACATATTAAACATGTAATAAACGGATCAAGCCTTGGCAGAACACATCTTGGACCAGTTTTTTTCCTCATCAACTCAAGATTCGAGATTAACCGTATTACCTTACTAAAGGGGAATTGAAGTAAAGGCATTCCAGGTCTAACATTGTGTTCACACCAGCAGCGAAACCCAAAGGGAAGTCGGTCATTTTCAGAGTGCTGGTGATTCCCAGCTGTTGCTCAGTTTGCACGCTAGCAAGCGACGAAGCGAAAGCACAAAGTAGTGACATTTAAATTGAGATTTTCTCAATTCTAACCATGTTGCCAAGGCGACAAATCTAAACAACTAGCTCAAACGATTCCACGGTCCAATCCTATGGCGCGTGTGGTCGGACGTTTATCTAGTTACTCACTCAACTACAAGCGACACGAGCGACTTGACGCAATGTGACAAAGCAACGTGGAAATCGTTCGTTTTCAATTAGCACTGGCGGATTCTGATGACAGTATGCGAAGAAACATCATCAAGTGATGCCTGACGAGAAACGGGACAAAGTCGAGCCAATGACAAGCGAAGCAATTTGGCGACAATCGACGTGAACGATGGACGGCTTCTTTGTCCCTCCTGACTTAAGAACCATTACGGTGTTTTTTTCTGGTTCTGCAGCTCCCTCCCGAGACAGTTGCTGAGACTCACTCTGCTGCTACAAGCTTGAAGTGTTTCATTTACACAAAGTTATCACCATTTAAGCGTGTTAAATAGACAGCAGACATTGCAAGAAAGAGTACATTATACACAAACATTATTTGCTTAAACGTTTACATTAAACCTTATTTGTGGCAAGAAAAAAAAAATAAAAAATTTAAAAAGGGAAGGAAAAAAAAAAAAAAAAAAAAAAAGGACTAGTTTTGTATACGTTCTGTAGCTAATGTAGGTATTTTATCATTTATATGGATTCATATGGCTAAGAATGAAACCATAGTAACAGGCCCTAAACTAAAATAGGACCACCCACTAGTGACCAATGTAGAGGTGCAAGGTGGGAGGGGCGGGGGAGGAGTCAATAAAAATAAATCGCTGCTGGTGTGAACACAGAGTAAAGATATAAGCTAAATGTGTGGCAGTGAAGCTAATGGACTTCTCCAGATCACAAAGTCATTAACAAGCAACTCGACAGTTTCTTGTAGTGTTCTGTTTGAAATGATTAGGAAATCTTTGCCAATTCTTTTCTTGTTTATACGCGTGTACGTGTTCATATGGGATTGTACGTGCTGTCCGTAAGTCAGGGACGTTTTGGCCATTCGATTTTCACGACAGGAACATTACAAGAGATAAAACAGGAATTAATGTGAAAACAAAATCCATCCTATACTTGAGTGTAGCTGGAGCTAAAATGTTTCTCAAATGAGCACCTTTTCACAATGGAGTTTTTTTTTTTTTTTTTTTTTTTAGAAGAGCAAGTTAAGAGAATGTCCTAAATATTTTCCTATGTTGCTAGGAGAGCTATCATTACCAGAGCTATCTTTGACGCATGACAATTCGCAACGTATTAACGAATGATGTCATAGTTTACGTTTAAAAACCCAAACAAGCTGGTCACGTTAGCGAGAAACAAGAAAGCGCTAAGAAGTCTGCTCCAGTGGTGGAAAACGTAAAGTTACCGCTTTATCTCGGACGAAAAGCATTGCTAGCTTCTCAAAAATAAATGCTAGATGTATCGGTCATGTTACTGATACGTTAAGGGAAAAAATTAACTGCGGTATGTTTTCTCTTGATCCTTTCGTTTTAGAAACTTGCTCTCTGTTGCAAAAGGGGTTCATTTGTCCGAGAGGCTTGTATTGTTTCATTTCCAGAGAACAGCACGTCAACTGAACGAGAAAATCGAGGCAACCGTTTGGATCATTTACATTAACTGCGGTTTTATCTCATCAAAAATCTAATAGCAGGTTTATTGCTCAGGTTTCCAGTTTCATACATCAAATCAGAAATGGAATAAGGGCTTGTTTACTGTGGAGCAAAAATCAAAAGTGCCAAAGTGTACATATTCCAGTTGCGTAAAAAAACAAAAAAAACAAAACACAAACAACTCTGTCAGTGCTACAAACCCATTAATAATAATAATAATAATAATAATAATTAAAAAAAATAAAATAATAATAATAATTCTACCCACCTCAAAACAATGATGAAAGGCAATATGGCCAAAAAAACAAAAGGAGACAAAAATTTCACAAATAACAACAGAAAATAAAAACGTTTGAAGCATAAAAAAACATTTCTAGTAAACCAAATTTTTTTCACGCCAACATTTGTTATAAACACCTCTGAAGTAAACGTGACTCTAATCACAATAATGCAACGCCAGTGCTGTGAAGCCGTCCATGTCATCGAGTAACACGTGTTCCTTGGTGTGCGCTGTGTGTTAGTCTGTGGAACCCTCCTTGAAGTCTGCACGTCACATCAGACTGTCCACGCACGCGACTGTCTCAATCATCCCGAGAGGTTCCCCGAAACGGATCTTTTGGCCTGCTGTGAGGTTAAAGGTGAAGTCTTGTGGAGCTTCAAACAGCAGAACAATGGTGGATCCCAGGTTGAACTCGCCCAAGTGCTCGCCTTTTCGCAGACTCACACCCTCCTGGTTGTTTTTAGACACGTAGCTAAGGTCATTGTATGAGCCTTTATTGTAACGAGGGTTGTTTGTACGGAGTTCCTACAGAGGGAAGATAACGACTTGGTTAATGCTCCTTGTAGAGCAGCAGAACAGCTTCGAAACCTCACGCTCAAGATTATGTATGCATATTGTACATGCTTACTTACGCACGCACTTACGCACTTAGTTATCCACAAACTTATTATTTACGTACATATTTACAGAAAAAAAGTATTTGAATTTCTTCTGTTTTTGTGCATCTCTCATAATAAATAATTTTAGATCTTCAAACGAAATACAACATAAAACAAAGGCAAGCTGAGTAAACAGTATTTTTTTTTTTTTTTTTTTTTTTATTTAACTTTTTTTATTGAAGCAAAAAAAAAATAAGTCTATCAAAACACCCATCACCCTTAAAATCTGGTTGTGCCACCTTGAGCAGCAATAAATGCAACCAAACACTTCCGATAACTGGAGTTCAGTCTTTCACAGTCCTGCGGTGGAATTTCGGCCCACTCTTCTTTGCAGAACTGCTTTAATTCACATTGGAGGGTTGTTGAGCATGAACCGCCGGTTTAAGGTTCTGCCACAGAATCTCAACTGGTTCACGTTAGGACTTAAATTGAGCTTTTTTTGAGCCATTCAGAGCAGCACTTACTCCTGTGCTTTGGATCACTGTCTTGCTGCATAATCCAGTTGCGCTTTAGTTAAAACTTACAGACTGAAGACGGGACATTCTCCTTTAGGATTTTCTGGTAGAGAAAGAATTCATGTTTCCCTCAATTATTACATGTTGCACAGACTCTGAAGCAGTAAAGCATCCCCACATCATCACACTTCCACCACCATGCTTGACCGTAGGTATGAATTCGGAGTTTGGTTTACACCGGATGTAATGGGGCCACCGTCTTCCAAACAGTTCCAGTTTCGACTCATCAAATCCACAGAATGCTCTCCCAAAATGTTTGAGGATCATCAAGGTGTGTTTTGACAAAATTCAG
This sequence comes from Ictalurus punctatus, assembly GCF_001660625.3. Classification (NCBI taxonomy): domain Eukaryota; kingdom Metazoa; phylum Chordata; class Actinopteri; order Siluriformes; family Ictaluridae; genus Ictalurus; species Ictalurus punctatus. The sequence goes on along the minus strand of NC_030443.2, from coordinate 16,194,011 downwards.
ATCAGCCTTAATGTTCTTCTGGGTTAGCAGTGGTTTTCCTCTGGCCACTGATGCCATTTCGTCATGAACAGTGACCTTTATTGATGCAAGAGAAGCCTGTAGTTCCTTTGATGGCGTCCTTGGCACTTTCGCGACTTCCTGGTTAAGTCATTGCTGTGTTCTTGAAGGAATTTTGGAAGGTCGCCCACTTCTGAGGCCCACTTCTTTTCCATTTGGAGATAACGGCTCTCACTGTGGTCTATTTGGAGTCCCAGAGCCTTTGAAATATCTTCGTAACCCTTCCCAGACTGATGCATTTCAATCACCTTCTTCCTCAACATTTCTGGAATTTCTTTCAAATTTTGGCATAGCGTGTTACTGGGTAAGACCTTTTAACCAACTTCATGCTGTTCAGAAAGTTCTATTTAAGTGCTGATTTGATTGAACACAGTTTGCAGTAATCAATCCTGGTTGTGTCTAGTCCAGCTGAACTCCGTTATGAATGCAGTTCATAATAGATTTGGGGAATTAGTAACAACGGGGGGCAAATACATTTTCACACAGGCCCAGTTAGTATTGGATAACTTTTTTAGTTTCATAAATAACATTATTATTTAAAAACTGTATTCTGTGTTTATTCGGGTCGCCTTTGTTTTTATCTTAGATTGTGTTTTAACTTCTAAAACAATTTAGTAAGAGATACACGAAAACAGAACAAATCAGGATATACTATATACTAGTAAATACTTTTTCACAGCACAGTACTTATGCACATATTTTAACTTGCGTACTTTTCCTTTTACTTACGCACTTAGTTACTTATCTACGAACATATTTATATACATATTTACTTACAAGCACTTTCGTAGGTATTTGAGCTTACATGCTTTTTAAAGCATTCTTGCAAGAAATATTATTATGTATAAATTTTTGCTAACAATTAACAAACATTTTTTGTACTTTATGACTGCAAGAAAAATACACAGACTGGTGTGAAGAAGAGAGAAGAGAGGCTGGGGCTGATTTCTTTCTAACCCAGACCGTAGATTCATGCAGCCCATCAGAGACAGTCGTGTCAGGTGATTACACAGAGTGACGCGGCCGATAGAAACACATCCGTAACACATCAATCATCAGCAGTGACCGAAAAGGCGCATGTCAAATACAGTTGTGGGTGTGACGAATGTAAATGAGGTGAATTATTTACTCCAGTATCCTTTTATTTCCCCCAAAATGCATTTGGATGAGAAATTACAACTAGAGAGACTAAACACACATCGTCCAATCAAAGTAGAAATTACCAGTAGATCATTACAGAGACGTGAAATCATAAATGCAGCTGCCTATCTGCCTTTAAGTGTGCTTCTGGCATGAGACCTCGTGATATAATGCAATGCTCAACCCATCACTTCACTGTCTAGTTACGCACATTCGATTTCAACCTTCACATCTAATATCACCAGCAGGCGTCACTGAGGACGGGCAAATGCTGGAAAACACCAGGGAACCATCTGCTTAAATAGCAGCATGACAGTAATAAGGTTTACACAGAGAACAAAAACAACGGGACTGAAAAGGAAACAGGGAAAGAAAGACGGGTTGTGCTGAAAGAAAACCGAACTCTGACCTTGTCAAAGTAGATCCGGATGGATCCGACGTTGGTGGCTCCGACAGCCGTTAGTGAAAAGAAGCCGTGTCTCCACTCTCCGCTCAACACCACGCGCTCATTGTGACAGAAGAGCTCTTTAATCCATCGCGCTACACCCGGGTTCACTGACATCAGAGAGCCTGCAAAACACAGCCATGGCAAGAGTCCAAATATCAGGGTTTGGATGTACCATTCAGTTCCTAATCCACAGGCCATAATTTATTATAAATCAATCAATAATACGCTGTCCATTTTTAAGGGTGTTAAAAGCACAGACACTATACAAAATGGCATTATTATTATTATTATTATTATTATTATTATTATTATTATTAGAGAAAGGCTTGAGCCTCACCTGGAAAGTGGCGTCTGTGTGCAACTGTCCAATCAGTGGGTGAGTGGAAGCAATGATAATCTCCTGGTGCCAGATACACCACGCAGTGGTACAGCTCATTCCCCTCCTTTGTCACCAGCAGGTTCTGGAAGTTGCCGTCATCATCCTCATCTAAACACCACACGCGCAAAAACACGGATATTAGAACAAACATTAAACAGCTCAGTAAAAAAATTAAAATAAAATCCGTGACACAATCATAAGCATAAAAAGGTACTCACTTCTGTTGATTCCTAAGCTCTCGGCCCACGTGCATGGACCAAGAAAGGTCTCCAGGGAGTAGGTGACGCCCTTCACCTGCTCCACCTCGCAGTTCTTTACCCGGCCAAAATGAAGGATCTTCCCATCAGCTGGACTGATCTGAGGATGTATATGTATGATTAACATTCATTCTGGATAAACAATAGAGGGGGAGAGATAGGGGAGGCAAGACCTAAAATTTTACTTTGGAATTATCTAGCACTGTCAAGACTGTTAATCAGACACGTAATGAGCGTAAAGTCCCCGTGAAGTGCCTTGAAACACACAGCGTTATTCGACGTGGTGGTGTAATTTCCACCGAAACATATCGAGCGGCTCCGCCCTCTTTTTAAATAGCCAATAGCGTTTAGCTTAGCTCGCAGCCCGGGCTAAGCCGTACTTGACAGTTAGTACCATAGATTTTTTAAAAAGTTGGGGGCGGGACACTTCAGATTGTAGAGCGCGTTTGATTTGACAGAAAATCCGACGAGAAGCGGAAGTGCAGAATGATGAACAATCATCCAAATTGTTGATCGGTATTGGTCGTAGAGAGAGATGGTGAAGCATTTATATATTCTTCTAAATGCGCATTTTGTCATTGTTTTGGTGCACACTAGCTTATAGTTAACCTTAAGGCTAACATATTCATCTTAAAAGCCACAAAACATCAATTTTGATTTCATGGGGACTTTAATGGGGTTTGATTAGTTGACATGGTAATATACCATGAATAGTAGTACTAACGACTTCGGCATACTCAACGCAGAAACGACATCTGTGAAGGCTGCGCAGACAGGAAGCCATCTTCGCAAGTTTACAAGCTTGCATAATCTCAGTGGTTTTGCACTGGTCGTCGCTTACAAGAGCTCCGTTACCGGTGGCCGTTTATTTATTTATTTTTTAAATTTCATGACAATTCCAACAACTACTGTAATATGATCGTCTGCTGCAAAGTGCATAAATTACTGCAAATTGTTCGCAGTACATAAGGAAATGATCAAATACGAGGAAGAAATGCACTTCTTGCATATTTGCAAAGATAAAAGGAAGAGAGAAATTAACGCAAGCCGAGGATGGCAAGTTTAGCAGGAAACCTGTTTAGCATGAAAAAGTTAGCTTGGGCACAACTTGTTTTTTGTGACCGAATCACAGGCATGGTCGGCCATGGAGTTCATCCAGCTGCTAAGTACGATACCATGATATGGTGATAGACGTCTATTTGCTCCACAATTATGTTATGTTTGTAGAAGCCAGTGCATGCCTTAAGACTCTCATTTAAACCAACGTTCTAATACTGACCTTCTCATAGTGGTTACACACGCCCACTTACCACACAGTGCGAGTCACACACCGGCCGGGCCTGTGGTTTGAGCTTGCGTCTGAAGAACTCGCCCAGGTTCTTGTAATGCTGCAGGTCCTCCACAGCCGCCTCCTTCATGTTCACCCCAAATGTCCATATGTATAGACTATAAATGGGTTTCCGTAACCAGACGGGCAGGTCGACCTGGTTAAGACGACCCCAGGCCCTGGAGAGCAGCCGTGTGGGTATGGTCTTGTATATGGTAACCTAAGTCAGGAATTCAGACAATTAAGTATCTGGCTGTTTACTGAATAGTTTTAAATGTCACGCAATATGTAACAAATAACCCAAATGATAACCAGTCAAAAGCATGAAATTGAAAGGAACTATGCTCTTACATTCGATAGTATTTACTAATGTAGAAGATCCAGAAGAGGCATGAACAGATGTTTAGGCAGGGTTAAAGACAACATGAGAGATTTTTATTCTTTCATTCAAAAGCTAACCATAATATAGGGACATCGGTCAAAATTAGCACGCGTGTGCGATTTGAGACACTGCAAGTAGCTGCCCAAAGTGTTTACTCCAAGTGGATTACAATAGGCAGCTTCAGCTCTAGTGGACATAAGGGACATCTGAATACTACAGCACACTTCTGGAGATGTAAATTATGGATTTAATTTCAGGGACTTTAGTTTTTACTAAGTGTGGATATGGGGGGGAAAAAAAAAAAATCATAGTGAAAGTAGTTTATTGTTACAGATTAAATTTGAGTATTTAACAAAATCCTAATAGGAAAAGGTGGTTGTCTGTCTGCCTACACTACCGGTCAAAAGTTTGTGGACACTCGACTGAAATATTTCTCATGATCTTAAAAACCTTTTGATCTGAAGGGGTGTGATTAAATGTTTGAAATCGGTGTTGTAGATAAAAATATAATCGTGCCGACGTATTCATTTCTTTCAGATAAGAAAACTAATATTTTATTTACAAAAAAAAATTATCTACATGGAGATAATTAGATAATATATAGATAATTTTATTATATATATATATATATATATATATATATATATATATATATATATATATATATATATATATATATATATATATATATATATATATATATATATATATATATATATATATATATATATTTTTTTTTTTTTAAACGGACGACTTGGAGCGAAAGATTCAGAAAAGCAGCCGATAAGTGTCCAGCGTAGGAAGGGCGCCTACTTTGAAGATGATAAAATACTAAATTGTTTTGATTTATTTTGGATTTTTTTTTTTAATCACAACACAATTCCCATAGATCCATGCGTGTTACTCCAGAGTTTTGATGACTTTATTATTATAATAAGATGTGGCCGGGGAATTAAAAATAAAGAATGAGCGTGTCTAAACTTTTGACTGGTAGTGTATATCTGGCTATTGATCTAGATAGATAGAGATGGATACAGAGAGGCAGACAGACAGTGATAATTGTAGATACATACAGACAGACAGTAATGGAAAGACAGACTGACCGATAGCGATAGATGGTGACAGACACACAGACAGACAAAGATAAATCTGGTTCACACTGCACCGACCAACGCCGACAATCACCAACATTTAAAAGTTGGCTGTTGGATTTACACAACTGTCATATTCACAATGCCCCAACCGACACCAACAAACTTTTACTAGTGTCTTTAAGCATCGTTCTTTGCCTGAAAAGACGAAGAGTGAAACGAAACAGGTTGTGGGTGACGTCTTGGTGGTTGCGACGTGAGAGACAGGGCGCTTACTTACATTTACGCAGAGAACTGCAGGATGTGCAAAGCTTTCAAAATTTTACTCGGTTTGTCCCCAAGCAGTTTCAACAACTCGGAGCAAGACGTCTACACGGTAAGCCAAGACCATTATTACATCATACGCTATGAGCAATACTTGTTGCGATTTCGGCATTCGGGTAGCGGATGATCCCGATTTAAAATCCAAAACGCAGGAGTAGATGATCCTCACCAGGGGTCAAAATAAACAACTTTATTTAAACAAAACACACCCATATATAATTGATCACCTTCTTTCTGATTCGTCCAGAAATCTGCCATTTTATCCACAACAATGATTTAACACGTCTAGCATCTAAGGCACAATCTTTTGTCTCCGTGGGGTTTTCAGGGACGCTTGCCTCGCTGTCATGGCAACAGTTTGTGCCCAGGTCAGCTTATATCAGTTTGTTGGAAAATCAAACCACACTGCTCAAGACATTCCATGACACGACTGCTTTCACTCGGTGAAAGAAAACGCAGATCAACGCCAACAGGGTTAACACACTGATCTGACAAATCCCGACAAACGTGTCTGCTGGTGTCGGCCGGCATCTGTTGGTGCTGTGTGAACTAGGCTATAGAGACAGACAGAGACTGACAGAAAAAGACAGGTAGACAGACAGATAGACAGACAGACAAAGAGATAGAGGAAAATTAGTGTACAGAAAAGAAAAAAAAAACGAGGGAAATGGTTACGATTTACAGCAGCACATGTAAGCAGTTGCATTTAATCTAATACTCTCATACTACACTGACAGTGTGTGCTTATAATTAAATGTCCTATTAAGTTAAAGCAACAGCCTCAAATGATAGAATGGAAGCTTAAAATAAAATCTGAGTGAATAAATAAATAATCATTTCGAAACCGTATCAGAGGCTGGGCCTGACTGGGAATTCTTTCAGATACTGAACAATGCTGTGAAAGCTGCCATGGCACACTGGTGCGGAGCTGGACAAAGCTTTCCTCAGTTCAGTGAACCTCAGCAGGACAGAGGGCCTTTTCACTCCGGCCTGTGGAGAGTGAATACGCAAGCAGCCATCTGCACTACATGCTCTTGCACTCAATGCACTCTTTTCTGTTTATAAAAGATTTGTATTGGTGATGGTCGGCATGTTGAAATGTTAAACTAATAAAAGAGAATTTGAGGTTGTCTCTGGATACGGATTTTATACACAGCTCATCACACACTCACACACATACACACGTCTGTTCTTTTGGCCATAATGCCCTTCCACTAGACTTACTCTGCTCGTGGGCCGCCAGCCCACCTTGGCGAGAGGTTTGAGTACAGCGAATGGCAGTATGTAGTGGAGGAAGGAGAGTGGCCATGAGCGCAGTCGGGCAGTGGGCCGGGACATACAGCTCAGCTGTCCAAGGCGCCGCCGCAAAGCCAACTGCGGGAACTGCAACCTGTGCGACACGCATGACGAAGCCAGTGAGGCTCAGAGCGCAAACAGTACAGTACTATATTACTACAATAATGGAAAGACCTGAACAGGTAGGATTAAAACAACAACAACAACAACAACGTTAATTAAGGTTATTCACGTAGCAGCTATTTCATCAGTTTAAAATATAAACATGTAAATACAAACAGTATTATCATAACTAGAATTATCTAGGGCTAAACAGGTAATTTATGAATCAAGTTTCAGGTCTGATACAAAATATAAAGAGAAAACAAAAAAAGGGCCTAAATCATAACCTTGAGGGACACCGTACTGCATTTTTTTTTTAATGTGCTGAAGTGACTCCGTTAACTCTAAATAACTTGTAACTTAAAACGTATCTTTCAAGCAAGATCTAAACTTCTCTGAACGGACAGTGCCCATTAAAATATCGTGTTAGTATTCCAGAGGTCCGGCAGTACCAAAACAAAACAAAAGATATCCGCAACTGACCACTTCCTGAAAGCTCAAGAAAGTAAGTTGCATTATTACTACATGGAAAAAAGACGACATGTTGGGCAACACCCGTCTCTAAAATCGTATGTATAAAACGTGTTGGAGACGTGATTGGAGTGAGAAATTCAAAGTTATTTATTTATTTTTTTGTGGTTAGTCGAACACAAGCATTTAGTCTAGGTGTATGTAGCTTGATTTAACTACGAAAGGAATAAGTCAACATAAATATACACAAAAAAATAGAAAGAAACCTAAACCAAATTTTTTTTTTACTTTTGATGGCATTGCAGTCTAACATTATAGTTTACACACCGATACATTTGTAAGTATCTGTGTGTATCATAGCATAATGTAAAAAAGTGATTTACTCTTGTTTTGTTACTTACTACAACCTGAAGTGGAGAATGTTATAGAAAATGAACAACAATCAGCTATAAAACGTTTGGTCAAGTGCACAATGTTTGAGGGCGGTTGGTGTTTGCAGATGTGTTATAGCAAATCTATTAATGTTTATGACTAGTACATTTAAATCAAGTTAAGTACTCTTAAATATTTGCATTTATATTTATGGTATTTGGCAGATGCCCTTATCCAGAGTGACTTCCAATTATCTCATCTCTACAACTAAGCAGGTGCGGGTTAAGAGCCTTGCTCAAGGGCCCAGCAGTGACAGCTTGGCAGTGCTGGGATTTAGCCTCATGACCTCCTGATCAGAAGTCCAACATCTTAACCATTGAGCTACCACTTCCTGCACTGCCCATTTAAAAAAAATATATTACATCCATCAACCGATACTACACAGTGAAGGATTTAAGTGCTAAACACCACCAGAGCCTTGAAAATGGATCAGTCCTATGCAGCTTTAGAACATTATGAAACCCATGTGACCTTGTAAACAGCAAGCACAGCTGTACGTAACCACGGCTTTAGTACTACACTGGTGTAGCGTGTTGAATCCAGGCAGCTCTGAAACACACAAAAATGAACATAGTTTGCAGCCCCAGAAAGCTGCCATACATGTCTTGGAAAGGGAAAGGTATAAAAAGTAGTTTGTTTGCGAGCGCACGGAGATTGAGGGCATGCTAGCAGACTAAAACAAGATTACCTTCAGTATGTCAGTGAGCTGGGGATTTTTGGAACTGAAAGTGATGAGTGAGCAGTACCGGGGTCAACTTGGAATGCAGTGCGGAAGCTATCTATAGGACCTAATACACGGCCTGTTCTAATCAGGATCAAACCCTGGGTATGTGGCCAGAGAAACCATGTGGCCAGAGAGAGTGCCTTGACACGGATAGTCTCACACAGAGAAATCCGCAGCGTGGAATTAACAGGAGGTTGTGACAACAAGAGAGTTTGCCAAAAAAGAAAGATAATATAATATAATATAATGATAATATGCAGATTTAGAGAGTAAGTTCAAATCTGCAAAATGTTAATAAGAATAATTTTTAGTTTATTTATTTATTTTTTTAAATAAGAGGGATCATTAAAATCGCATTTAAAATTTTTTTTTACTTAGTACTACACTGAATAAGCTATTTCACACGTACACATAGTCCACCAGACATCGGAATAACCGAATTATTTACATGCTCGATTCTTAATCCCGTGCGTCGTTACCTGGATGATCAGCGACTGTGTTTATATGTTCTGTGAGAGTTGTTCACGAGTCCCTTGTTTGTCCTGAGCAGTTAAACTGCCCACTGTTCTTCAGAAAAATCTCCAGGTCCTGCACATTCGTTACTTTTCCAGCATCTTCCGCATATTTGACCCCTTTCCAACAGTGACTATATGACGTTGAGATCCATCTTGTCACACCGAGGACGACCGAGGGACTCGTACACGACTATTACAAAAGGTGCAAACATTCACTGATGCTCAAGACGGCAACGCGATACATTAAGAGTCAGGGGGTGTGAACTTTTGTCTATATAAAATAAATAAATAAATAAATAAACTAGGATGGGACTCGTCAGAATTCCTTTGGGAGTGGGAAAAAAAATAAATTTAATTTAAATTTAAATATCCCATGCACACCTTCACGTTTATGTAGAGCAGTTAAGGCTCTGGGTTACTGCTCAGAATGTCGTAGGGCCCTTGAGCAAGGCCCTTAACCTTATCTACACCAGGGGCGCCATATCATGGCTGATCCTGCGCTCTGACCGCAGATCCTAACAAGCTTGGATATGAAAAGGAGAGGGGGGAAGAAAAAAAAAAATAAATAAAAAATTTTCCCTGTGCTTTATTGTTTATATGACAAATAAACGTCGCTTCCTGAAATTCACTGATGATAATACAGTTTACGCAAGTGTACACTTACAGTATTCCTAAGTACCATTTTAATCAATACTAACATGAGCACCTGGCCTTCTCAGCCTTGACTGCAACACATTTTTTATGTGGTTGTTCACTCACTCACTCACTCACACACACACACACACACACACCATTTCATCTTGTATTACAATAGAGCTGTCAGTAAAGCCTGAATGAGCTTGAATGATTTTCCACGCAGTGTTGACCTAATTGTCGGCAGGGCTGGATGATTCTTCCTGAGAATATTGATTCAAATAGTAGTGTTGCGCTATCCTTGTAACACGATCTCAATAGAGCCTGTTTGGCACAAAGAGATACAGATCTTCAACCAAACAATTTAATTAGCACAAGAGAAGTAAACTTGATCAATAGTGAAGTGGGATTATGCACAAATTTGGTATTAGCAAGTCTCACAAACGTCAATCTTGCATCATACAGTATTCTCTATAGCTAGATAAAGCTATATTTTTTAGTATAATAGGTAATACTATTTTATCAGCGATGACTTGTTTATTTCTGTGAAGAGTGCACTGTAGCTTTAAAACTGCACTGCAGAGGTTATGAGTAGCCATTTTTAAAAACGTACCACTCTTGTTTTTCCTATATTACATAACCTCGCTCACTTCCGACGTAAATAAACGCAGTCCAGGCATCGTCATGCGGCCTGGAATATTATCTCATGAATGGCTCTACACGAGTACGGTTATGAACGTTTCGTTTGGTATGCCAAGTTAAAAAGGTTTTTGTGCACTACCCCCCATCCAGGCTGTCTGGCACAGCCGAGTACGCTGGTATGAAGAGCACTGCAGCTTACTTGCTATTCACGGTACAGAATAAAACGCAGGGAGAATCGCTGGCTCGGCCTAGGTCTGAAATCGATGGCAAATGGAACAAAGAAAAACAAAGGGAACCAAGGGGTGGGGGGGGGGGGTACAAGGTGTCTCTTGAGAGGTCGTTTCTCCGACTGTGTCCCCGCATGACTGACTGAGCAGCTCGTTATGAGGAACAGGTCATGGCTAAGGCACGAGTAAAGGCTAATAAAAGGCTGTGTTAGCTCACATGCATTGTTCACACAGGCTCCCTGGCAAGATCTTAATAGTATTAGTGCAAATACAGGAAGGAGAGCTGAAGGACTGTATTAGAGTCAAACCACATACACAATCGTACACACACACACACACACACTCACACAAATGCATTGTGTGTCATCAGGGACATAATTTAATTACATTAGATCCCATCTGCTTTGTCTTTTTTTTTTTGGCCTCTCGTTGTTATCCATCATCCATTATTCCAATATCATCCATTCCGCTAAACACAAAAACCTTCATCCATCAACACCAAAGCTGTATTTGTATTTCAGTCGCATCCACTCTCGCACACACACACACAGGCCCACGTTCTACTCCATCATCACACTCTCCACATCCACCTCCTGTGGTACCTGAAACGGCTCTGATGGCTGATCTGAACGACCCCCGGAGCACCGGGGCCTTTGGCATCAGCGTTTCTACTGCAGCCTGCAGACCCCCCTGCCGCTCCTGCTAAGGAGGAGGAGCCGAGCGATCGGAGGCGCCGGGCATCGACCCTGACTCTGTGGAGATTGTAGCAAGAGGACGGCCTGTGCAAAGCTCTGCAACATCTCACCATTTCCCTACTGCGGTCCGCCGCTGCTGCTTCAGGCTCGGCTGACACATGATCACGGTAGAGAGATGCGCACCGCAAGATGCTTCTGTGGTCCTTCTGCTCTCTTTGCTTCTGCCGGTGCTTTTCCCAAGCTCTAAGCCCAGCCCTCTGAGTCGGTCACCGGTTGCACTGTGTGGTTGTGATTGGCCGGCTGAGTGCTAGGGCCGCCTCCTGTGGTGTTAAGCTCCTGAACTGATGCTGCTGGGAGAATAGTGGTTTGGAAAATGGGGGTGGGGTGAGTGGATTTGTTTTTTTTTTACCCCCTACACTAGAAAGACAATACAGTGAAGTATGTCGACCCTGAACTCGCTCACCCCTGTGTTATACCCAGTGCACCACAGTTTAAAAATCTCAAGCTAAAAAACAGGTCATTTTCTACAGCTGTTACACAATTAAACACAAACCTCTAATTCTCTCTCACACACACACACACACACACACACACACACACAGAACTGCATAAACACACTAAAATGGTTAACTGTAGCTCTACAGGATCTGTACAGCTGAGTGCAAAAGTTTGTGCACCCTAACGTGTTTAAATTGAAAGTAGGAAAATATGCCTCGATTGAACAGTTCATCCCCATGGGGGGGGGGGGGGCTGGTTGGGGTGGTTGTATCTGGTCCATGTACAACATGTTTATTATTTATTTATTTATTTTTACAAATAAAAATTAAAACAATAACTATTATAACAATAAACGCTCATATTTTCCCTTTGCTTGTTGTTCACCATTTCAGATTCATTTTGGGGCTAAATTTATAAACGATTATCTAAGAAATTATATTAATTATGGAGTCCTATAGTTACAAGTCTGTTCAACTGGTGAGTTTAAATGAAGTTCAGGAATTAAAAAAACAAAACAAAAAAAAAACAACTCTCAACAAAATAGCCACAATCTATTGTACATTTCGTTATGATGAACCGAGTACTCGAGAAGCTGGATTGTGTTCACGAAATCAATTTGAGCTAAGGCGGTCTGTGCTAATTACAGTTAAAAAGTTGTAAAACGTTTGAGAAACCCCACATTAAGTGACCATATTCCATGACCTCTCATAATGAAGGAACATCTATGAAACTGAAAAACACTAAAGGATTTTGTTTCTATAAAGATCATTTTGTCTTAAGGGTATACTAACTTTTACACCAGGCTGTATTCTTCAAATATTTCAAAAATACTGTATTAGTAAAGAGATAACTATGGTGAAATTGTCAGATTTTCTGAATAGTACACTTGCATCACTATTATTAAGTAAATGCTCGTCGAGTATTTAATTCAAACACAAATCAATTTGAAACAAAAATCAATCTGTAGGGAGATTATAATGACCTGATTTTACCCACAACAGTAAAGACATCATATGACAACACATGGCTAGTTGCTTCCTTCTATTCCAAAAACGCAAGTAACAGGAACTTCAGCATTTAAACTAGCCGAGTACCTCACATCTTGTCAAATATACACAAATCAGTATCATTTCATGTAAGAGCACATAACATGACATCTAATTACAGTTTATTTCCATCCTAAACGGATATGAACACACTACCTACACATATCGCAGCCCAACATCGAACATTTAATATCAAAACACAAATATTAGAAAAACAAATGTGTTTTCATTTAAAATCTTTTTTTTTTTTTTAAAATAGTAATAAAATCGAATAGTTTTTAAACTTACTTTTAGTGGCAATCTTTTGACTTGTGGTGAAAAGTGAGTTACGGGAAGTTTGTACCCCTCTTCCTGTCTGCTTGTGAGAGGAGGGAACTAAACGCTAGTCAATGTGACTCATCTGGACTCTGAACAGCTGAGGACGCCCTTTAACTTGATCTCACAGTGACGTCATCATCATCCCACATCATCAGCCAGGCCAATGAGTGAAGGGTCTTACATCCTGTTTACCGTGGTTATGAAGAGAGACTCGAGAGTCAAGATCAGAGTGGTTTTCGGATCGATTTTATTTATTTCATTAAATCACAGAAGGTACTTTTTTTTTTTTTGCACCCCCAGTTGGACAATTTGTCTACTATTGAAAACCGGCTACATCGTGCAACATGGCAGTAATCCAAAACCATAGAGATCGAGTCATCTGCTTGTTTCTGTGCAGACCGAAACAACGTTACGGCATGGCAACAAACTATTTTACTCGGTGGTGGATACGTCTATGAGCTCCGCACTGGTATAACAGTGCTATACATGGATTATACATCAACAATGCTTTCAGACATGCTATGATTAAACGTAAAAAATATTAGAGATAGTGTATCTACAAATAATCACTGTTTGAGGAAAAATTGCTTAGAATATAATTTTTGTTAAAGACTATTTTTTATATATTTGTATTGTACATCAAGGACCAAGATCATACCGGCTTAGTTTTTCACTCTTTACAACTTTTGTTGAAAGTTATGGGAAAATAAGACATCAGACTCATTATTCTGTAGATGAACAGTGGCAATTTTCCAAAGTTAAACTTTTCCGAGCTGCAAATATCAACTTTAAATAAGCAAAACATTAATATGACTTATTACTTTGACGCAGATGGAGGATTTTTTTTTTTTTTTTTAAAAACGGCAAACAAAGAATCTAAACCTGAACAGGTTGTGTACTGGGAAGCATTTGTGAAATTTCGTTTAGCTACAAGCAGTAGTAAGAAAACAGCAAAGAAAAAGGAAAAAAAAAAATAATAATAATAATAAGTTGTGTGACTGCAACGTAATAATTAGCAGCTACTCCATCTTTTTACCAATGAAAGTGACTACAGTCCTGCCTTCTTTGTTTTTACTGACTCACAAGTCCAAGATTTGTGAATTCACAGGTCAAAGTTGACTAGGTAAAATTGGTGTGAGGCGAAAGTGGACGTCATGACAAGCCAGTGCATGTATTTGACGCCCTTTCCCCTTCAGTGAACTGGTTTCCCGGCGGGAGAATTTCTCTTCACGGCTGGTCAGACAACTGCTTTATCTAAAACTGCAGATAATCCTGCTATATAATTCGTGTAGATGCTACAGCTAAACCATAGATGTTGGACTGCTACAGTTTCTTCAAACTGTCAAAAGCAGCTGCACACTGTTGCAAAGCTTTTTAAAATTTTTATCCCCCCCCCAACTTAAATCTGAAGTCCAACTGAAGTTAACTCAAGTCTGAAAATAATTCCATTGATTTATCAGAAGGAACCTACACCTTATCTGACCGGATCCTAAAAACCTGAACTGGCACTAAAATCCTTTGAGAAATTTCTATGAATTTTATTTCCAAGTGGAAAAATTCACTCTTAATCATACACGGTTATAAACGTGGCGTTTTCAACTCGGAGTAAGAGGCGTCATGTTGTGCCAGTCCCACAACTCAAACAGCAGCACTTCATTGGTTGCGTCTTTATCTTATTTTATTATCTAACTGTCCGCCGTGACTCGGGTCAACACCAGGTCAAAATGAATGACAGTCAACAAAGCCGTGCTGGAGGGATGATGTCTGTGTGATGTAATTAATGCAAAATTAAACAGATAGGGCACGACATACGAGTCTGATAAGAGATAAAACACACCGAACAGCTTTCCACAAACAAAACCAGCCAATCAGCTCGACACTGTGTCACGCCACTCTCGGCTCATTTCTGCAACGCCACCTTAACCAGGCAAACGAGACCATTTAACCCCATCATGTATACCGTTATACTATAATTTAGGGCTGTTTTTAGAAACGTGTCGATGTAAAATCCCCTCTAAACCACTCCAATGTTTTATTCACCATTATCCTTATTTTATCATGCGATTATTTCTATTAAGTGATGCTCCTCCCGTTCCAAAATGGCCGACGATGACAAATGCAGCATGTCTTGGGAATTCCTATCTAAACTTTCTACACACACAAAAAAAAATCTAATAAAATTTTTTTTTTAAATAAGTCAAAATTCATTTAAATCTGTACGCCATTTTTGATTAACAAAGGCATCTAAAAATCCGGATACGTTTTATAATAATTTATACACGAAACTGTTGATACTTTAGCAAACATCACGAGTGCAAAATGAATAAACATTAAGGCTGGGTAAGATGACAAAATATGAATAACCCACAGGATTTGTTTTCCGGTGAGACGACTTCACTGTAAGTGTGCCAAAGGTGAACATGCTGAACTTCCAACCAGAAGAACACTATAATCAAGTTTTATCGTTACGTAAGTGACCATCACTATTTATACCAATACCCCAATCTTGTATCCTGATTACACAATCACTGGGAAATGACCGTCCCATGACAACGCAGCTGTTATGAAACAGTATTCAAGGACAACATTGAAGGATTAATAAAACATCTGACAGTTTACAGTGAAATGCAGAAATTAAAGTTGAATGCTGACGGAATTTATCGGAATGAAAGTTGCTTAGAGGTAACGTATAAAAGGTCAGTGAAATCCGAAGCTGTATCGTTAGGAGCACGAGATCACTATGACCTTCTTCCAAGGTCGATAAGCCCCAAATAACCGTTTATTTACGGTGTGCCCTAGACAACACTATAACAGACCGAACAGATGGGGACAAGTGGTTGCATCAGCACTGGTTTTAAAGAGCAAGTCCAGTCTCAGCTCAGGTTTTTAAGATCATAGTTTTATCCGAAAAATTAATGAGTGATTTTTCATTTGGGAACAAACAATACGCAAATCAAATATACTCCTGAGTCATCGTGATACATGTGTGTCAAAAAATTTTTTTTTTAAAAATTCTGCAATATCACCCACTCGCCTCCCGTAAAATAAAATGACTAAAATATTATAAGCGAATACAAGCCTACTCCACATGCCAGTGGATTCCCAGGCCAAGGCAACTTCCCACTATGGATTCAATATTACAGCGTAAGCATATCTGCTAAATAAAGGCAAGAAGTGAAAAATATTGCACAGTAATTTCTATGACTCACACACACACACACACGCACACTGAGCATGGTATCCAGAGACACTGGTGAAAATTTTACGTGAAATGATCAGACTGCTCCGTCAGTGCTACTCAACAATACTGCACACACTGCCAGTAGAGAAAGCAGACTGCCTCGGAATGGATAGAAGTATCTGTATGACAAGCCTGAGAGCAAGCCATGTTCCCAGACTGTAGGTATACACACGACATGTCCAAAACCACAGCTGAAAACTAAGTGAAAGCCACACCTGTAGCTCATTGGCGAGATGTGGAGGAACCTCAAGGCCAAGCTTCTCCAGCTCCCGGTCTTTATAGCGCTCATACCGATTGTAGCCGAAGTATCCGCTTCCGGTAGCGATCAAGAGAGGAAGTGTGCGCACACGTGCTTGAAGACCTGGAGAGCCTGAATCAAACAGAGACCGTGGGTCATTTCAGTGGTCCTGTAAGATCTTTACTTGTCACGACGTATATAATATAGTATAAAGAACATTACTAGGTTCCACTTACATCATAAACATTCTTCAAAGTGAGTTTGAGGATAAGGATCTTTTCTTCTGTTCATTAAAAAGTTTTGGTACTACACTACTATATGTAGCTGGTCTTGTGAGTTTTGCGTCATCCTATGCCGGCCTCCTATCGGTGATGAGCTTCGTAGCAGTGCTCACATTGAGATTATTATTATTTTTTTTAAATTCTAACCAGAACTTTGTCATCAGGTTGCGAAGGCACTAAATTGACCGCCAGTGTAAATCTGGCTAAAAACAACGAGACTATTCGGAGAATTTCATTTCACTGAAGAAATATTTGAACGCTTTTTTCTTTCTCTCAATAGCATTATCTATGAACTTCTTTGGAGAAATCTGCACCAACATTGTAAAAAAAACAAAAAAAACCCAAAACAATTCTTGGACTCTGATGCCGGGAAAAATACATCGTATGATATTCATCCTATTCAAGAGCACTGTTTTAGGTGTGAACTCGACTGGTATATTTGCCTGAACTCTAAAAAAATACATTTGCAAAAAGAAACAAACAGCAGCTGTTTTATAACAGCTGAAGAAAAAAAAAATCATTAGAAACCGTTAGAGAACAACTCTGAAATGTGTTTTTGGTGGTGTGTAATGTTTTGTTTCTAATGAGTCCCAATGCTTAATCTAATTTTATTTCGAAAGAAGGCTTCATTGGGTTTTGGTGGTATTTATTAAAAACTGTCAAACCACTAATTATGTCTATGTGATGGTAATGATCAGAAATGCTCTAAAGTTTTAGTTGTTTTTTTTTAAGCAGGGATTTAGATCAGTGGTTTTCAAAGTGGCGACCACCAGGGGGCGCCCGGGGGGCCTCAACAATTTGGTGTGAAAAACAAATAAATACATGATTTTCTCTTTCTCACTCTCAGACAACCACACACACACAATCAATTCCTAAAGTAATGTAAAGATGCAAGATGTAATTATTAATAATAAAAAAAGGGGGGATATATTCAGAAGTGTGTATTTTTAATGTGTTTTAAAGACATCTTGCAAAAGGGGGGCCTTGATCAAATGTTAATGCCATTTGGGGGGCCTTGCCCTGGAAAAGTTTGGGAACCCCTGAATTAGATAACTAGTTCTGCTGTGGTAAATATTCAACCGCTTGCTTTGCTAGCTTACAGCTAGCAGTAACAAACAGCTAGCAAACATTTACAGCTAGCTGGCTAGGAAATATGCCTGGATCTCCCATTCATTTAAGTCTTTAAAATAATGTTAGAATATTCTTAAATATTTCTCTATTTTAGCCAAGATCAGTACAGTTTGTTTAATATAGCTAGCAAAGGAAATGCTCATAATAATAATCAATTATAAATGCTATTATTCCTGTTTAGCTCGTCCTGTTTGAACTGCTTGTGGTTAGATAAAACTATTTTACACACCAACAGCTACAGATTTGTGTCTTGTTGAAGTCTGTGGAAAATCCAACGGGGTTTTAAACTCAAACATGGTTCATTTCTGTTTTTATTTTTAATATTTGTATTTAGTAAAAAGACATAAAAATGCATTTAGGAATAGACCTAAAGCAGCAGTAGCCATGTACATGAACCTGTAGCACTAGAGTACACTGGAGAAAAGGAAGGGGGGGAAAAAATCCCAGATTATATCGCCACCATCATTTCCCCATTGTACAGCATTCATTAGCATAGAAAGACAAGTGTGAGTGCAAAAAAACTCCTTACAATCATTGTACAATAAGAAAAACAGTAATGCTCACCTTTCGAATATCCACGTAGGTGTGCGTGTTGACTCCATCTGATTCGGTGAGCGTTGAGGAGTAGCACACTGCACACAACACAAATTTTTTTTTTTTTTTTTTATTTACACAGTACACAATAAAACCTGTTTTAGAAGTCTTGTGTTATATACACATCAAAGCATAATTACTTTAATCCTCAAGTAATCAAACAAGTATAGCGTAGTCGTTAGGTTTAGTATTTATTTAGTAATTATTAAACATGTTTAACGCTGTTCTACGAAGTGGCCTTCCTAGTACTGGTTGCCATAGTAACATTTCAGTTTTACGAACCAGTTTTCTTGCAGTTAAAATGAAATGTGCTGTAGGGAGAGCGTTTGTATATAAAATTCACCAGTGTATATATGCATCATATCCTACGAGATGCAGGAGAAGCAGTGTGCCATCTATCTGAGGTGAAAGCGGACTGTCTGGGTCCACGAAACTATTCGGACTAGCAGGCAGCATGGCAAATCAGGCATCACGTGCGTTCTACTGTCTTCACTCCCATTTGTAGTCGCTGCTCCAAGTCGCTCCAAACTTTTCTCAACTTCGTTGCATCGCTGGACACGCCCACATCTAGTCACCATTAGTGAGGTCAGGCACTGATGTTCGGTGAGGAGGTCTGGGGTGCAGTCGGTTTTCCAGTTCATATCAAAGGTGTTCAGTGGCGTTGAGTAGGGTTGGGTCTGAGTCCAACTTTGTCGAGTTCAAGTCGAGACCAAGCCTTTAACCAATCGAGTCCGAGTCCACAAGGGACCGAGTTGGACTCAAGTCCGAGTCCTTAATGGCGGAGTCAGAGGTGATTCCGGCAGAGACCAGAAAGTAATTAATTAAAAGATATTATTAAGGACCAATAATGGTAATAGCTTTAATGGTTAGCTGATGGATTGTAATGATATTTATAGTGGAAACCATTAGACTTTCTGTGATGGTTTCTATTGGGGTTTTTTCCAGCAAGATCATCATCATCATCATCATCATCATTATTATCCACTGCTGAAAAAAACCAGAAACCCTCAAAGAATTTGCAATAGTTTTAATTTTTATAATGGGAATTGTATTGGTTTTAATGGAATCTGGAATGGTCCGTGTGGGTCTCTACTGGTAATTTGTAGCCTTATATTGGTGGCGTGTTATGTCTAGTGGATATCATTAAGGACCAATAATGGAAATGGTGTTAATGGTTAGCTGATGGATTGTAATGATATTTGTAGTGGAAACCATTAGACTTTCTGTGATGGTTTCTATTGGGAGTTTTTTTTTCCAGCAAGATCATCATCATCATCATCAGTGTAACTGAACAACACACAAACAATTTCCTCATTACATTACATTTCCTTTTAAAACACGCGACGACGTGACATCTCGACTCGGTATGCTTCACGCACCGAGTAACGCATACAATTTGCCCTGACAATAATAACTCACCCAGTTTTTCTTACTGCGCTCGGAACACTGGAGAAACACATCTTGCACAAGGACGCTGCCATTTTTCCTCGACTCCACGAGGACCTCCAGGACGTCGGCACAGATTCACTGATCTTTATTACAACGTTTCCAGGAAGTGTTTCGCTGTTATGAGTTCTAGATCAGTTGATTTGCATCTGCGCTGCATTAAAAGCACGCAACATAGAATCACAAAAGCACCAGCGCCACCTGCTGTCTGGGAGCTTGGCCATTTCTCACATAACACCACCTAGTGTCGAAAATTAGGTACGACATTATGGAGACACCTGATCCAACTGCTGAAGGGCTTCATAATTAGCTGATAAGATACAGTTGAGGTCGTAAGCTCACATACTCACATAAAAAAACAATAATAAGAGGGTTAGTCCTGCCCTGAATAAGCTATTTCACATGTACATATTGTGCACAATACATAACTGAATTTACACAAATGAACCAGTTCAAAAGTTTACACACATTTGATTCCTAATCCTGTGTGTCGTTACCTGGATGATCAGCGACTGTTTATATGTTCTGTGAGAGTTGTTCACAAGTCCCTTGTTTGTCCTGAGCAGTTAAACTGCCCACTGTGCTTCAGAAAAATCCTCCAGGTCCTGCACATTCTTTACTTTTCCAGCATCTTCTACATATCTGACCCCTTTCCAACAGCGACTATATGACGTTGAGATCCATCTTTTCACACTGAGGACGACTGAGGGACTCCTACACGACTATTACAAAAGGTGCAAACATTCACTGATGCTCAAAAAGGCAACAGGATACATTAAGAGCCAGGGGAGTGTAAACTTTTGAACAGGATGATTAGTGTAAATTGTTATGTTGTCTTCTGTGAAACATGTAAATATCCAATGTAACTGCTAAAGGGGAGTACTAAATGGAAAAAAAAATTAAACAAAATAAATTACACTAATCATCCTGTTCAAAAGTTTAACCCCCCCCTTAATGTGGTGTGTTACTTTCTGAATGTTTGCACCTTTTGTAATAAGTAAACATCATGTGAATAATGTGATTCTCTCCATTCCCTAGTTTTTGTTTTAACTCATCAAAGAAGACTCTTTACAAAATTTGTAATGATTCATATTTGTAGTATATTTATTTGGATCTTAGCAGCGTACACTTTATTTTTCACACCACAGATGAGGTCCGGCATTAAGCAAATAAAACAATTTTACAGTCATTCAAAGCAAGAAGAGGATTCCCCCCCCCATAAAACACAGAAATACAAGGCAGCATAACAATTACCAAAGCTGAGATTTGCTGTTGTTATTTTTAGTGTCCCCCCAACCCCACGACAGAGTAGTTCTACGATCCAGGTTCCTCAAGGGTTCTTTGAATTTGAACCTTTCTTAGCTTCCTAAACTGCTTCTACTTCAACAGAATCTCTCTGAAAGAGAAACCCTCTGGTGTAGGGTTTTATATAAACCCCTTAAGGATTCCCCCAGAGAGATGTACCAAAGAACCCTTAAGGATTTGCACTGAATAGGACGAGTGAAGAAGAAAAGAATCTCCAAGTTGTGAATTGTGTTGATAGTAGCGTGCAGCTTGACTAGTCCTCCAGTCCCTGGTGAGAGAAGTAGTCCTCCAGTTCACGAAGTCTCTGGATTAGCATGACGTTCAGGTCTGCGTCTTTATTTTTGGCTCTACGGGATCCCTTTAACCGAAGAGAACCCAGGTTGGCCTTGGCTTTGCGTTTGCGTGGTAGGGTAAAATCTGGGAAATCTAAAACCCGCTTTCGTTTTTGATTGCCGATGCAAACCAGCGTACCGTCCTTCTCCTTTGGCTCCTCGAAGATTGTCTCCAAGCTTCTGGGAGAACGGGAAAGACGCGACCCATTAAATTGCAACCATGCAAATCGATATGAAATAAAATTGGATTACAAGCAGCAACGAACGAGTCCAGACCTGTTTGGAGTTGGAGATTTGTAATTCTTGTTGGTGTAAATCTCCTCCAGACTAAACTCCTTCTTCTTCAATCTGAGGACAGTTTTCAGATAAGACCCAACAAACTTTAAACACGGACCCAAAGGAAAAAACACGCACTTATTAATCCTTTAGTCTATTAATTAACAAGTGATCTTCAATGGCATCCAAGATGCATTTCATAACGTTGGAACTTCTTAGTTTAAACGTCTTTCAACAACATTTTGGTTTATTTTTACTTTTGTCTAACCAGGCCATATAAAAACAAGAGTCAGATACTGACTGGCTCACCTCTTTGGTTTTGGGAGCCCCATCGGGGTGAGGTTTTTGTCTGGTTTGGGCACCGTCTTGCGGATGCGAATCTGAGAAACCCTTTTAGACCTTTTGGCTGGTTGCAACGAAGAGCTCGATTCATGAAGCCCCACCTAGAGGAAATTCATACGATAGATATATATATACACGAAAATAACATAACATTTATATTGACTCAAATCCCGTTGTAAAAGTGATGGAGATACCTGCTTGGCCTCTCCAGAGTCTTCCAGGGTGTGCAGTTCAGGGTTCTTAACGTTTGTACCAGTAATGGAAAACGTGGACAAAGTTTCAGCGGGGGACACCTCCAACCTCACAATCTTGACACTAGGGCTATATCGTGCAGTAATATCTGAGCTCCTCTCTGGGCTGAGGGATGGAGATGAGCCAGATTGCCTGTATAGATTAAATAAATAAATAAATAAATAAATAAATAAATAAATAAACTGAAATGATCTAGCAAAAGGCTAATACATTGTATTTATTGTACTTAAGCCAAGAATTTAGCTCTTCAAATCTAGTTCAGGAGATACAGAATCCAACAGGGAAATCAAATAAAGTCAAACCCCCAAGGACTGCAACTGATGATTTAGAATAAATCATGGATTTCTCTCATGTATTCTTCATTTATTTACTCTAAAGATTTACTGGTTAAAGTGAAATAAGTCAAAGAAGAAAAGTGTGCCTCAGGTGCAAAATATTACCCTGGAACATAATCCCTTTCCTGATTAAAAAGAATATGATTAGAAAAGCTGAAAAGAAGACATCTATTTGCAGGAGACCCACCGCACTGAATCGGTTTTCTTCCTGGGAGGAGAATCTTGAATGAATCGGTCAGCGTAGCTATTCGCGCAAAAGAGAAGACAATCAGGAACAGGTCAGATTCAAAGCAGCATGCAGGCACAAGTCCATGATGAATCAGAGAACCTACATGGTACTTTCAGTACATATCGTGTGGCTGATTTAGCCAGATGCGTCCCTTTAACTGTAGAGGTTTTACAAGAAATCTGATCAATAAAGCAGAAAAAGTCAGATAAATGCAATGTACAGACGTCCATCTTGAATTTGAACAGCACACAGAATGAGACGGAAGGGAATATGACCATCATTGTTTCGTTTAGTTTTTCGGCCATTGATTTGACTAATGATTTGATCCTGGTGGTTCTTTCAGAATACAAGATTTAATGGATATTAAAGTAATAAACATCATGGACACATTATGAAATTCCATACACAATGCTCGTCTCGCACAACAACGCGTTTTAGATCTTTTGTCTTTTCTTTTTTTTTAGTCCCATTTAAGGCACAAACCTTGAATTCACGAGGCTTGCACTTTTTCACAGCATATTCCTGTATCATTCCTATTAAATTCTTCAATTACAGCGACTTATGGTGGCAACACCACATAATCTAACTAAAGCTAGCAATAAACAGCTAAAAAAAAAGAAAAAAGTTAGCATTATTCACAAATTTAGCATTTTCACTGATGGAAGGAGTCTCCAGTGTCAGTGCTTTGGAACAGTCGGAGGTAAGGGTATTTTCTCACATGGGAAAGTTGAAGGATGTGGCATTTGAAAAGTTTCTCCATAACAAGCTGCATTTTGTGTCTTATTTAACTTCAAGGGAAAGTGGGGGAATGACTTAATAAAAAAAAAAATTTGGGGCCAAATTTCTGTGGCATAAGAAGAATAAAACACTTCGGGACCCGCGTTTCTAGGAAAATATTCAACTTCACGGTAGTAACAGTAAATAAATAATGTCACAGCATATTATCCTAGACAAGCAAAGCCCTACGTGTTTTATTCCATACTTGGAATCCCAAACAGGGATTGTGGTGTGCTTTGTTCCATCTTAAAAATAAATAAATAAATAAAAAAGATGACAAGTATTAACTTGATTACTCACCTGTGATCATTACCCAGACCTGGAGGACCGGTGTAATCAGCCAATGGCCGAAGAGGAGAACATTTGGTCTGCGCTATAATCTGGTTCTTCACAGTATTGACCAAAGAAGATGACGAGGATGTGAAGGAAAAAGGGGGGAGGATGTAGCGTAACCAGAGTCTGAAAGAGGCCGGAGACGACATGGCCAACACTGTGCTCAGGCCTGCCCTAGGGAAGCTCCCTTTTCTCACAATAGACATGGGGAAATATGTGGGAATCTGAAAAGCTTGTGCCATACTTAGCAGATGAGGTGGTGGGGTATGGAGGTTCAAGTCTCCACTCTGCTTTGAGTGAAGTGGGTGAACACTGTTTTCATGTCTCACAACAGGCCCCCAGGTATCCATTTTTAGGTTTGGAAGGGGTAGACGGCACACTTGACTGGTGTTCAGTGGAGACCATTTAGAAAAGGAATGGTCCTTAGGATGGTGGTGTTTGAGTTTAGACGCAATTCTGTGGTATCGCACCAGAGACAGGACATTTTTGATAGGGGGTCTATTAGGAAGCAAGCGGCAGGCAATATCATCCAGGTGATTTAGAAGACTGCTCATATTGTAGTTAGATTGTGTTCCTGTATGACGCAGTTTTGTTAGCCCATTCTTGGCACCGGACACTTCTGAATCAGTCGACTGCAAAAGAAATCCCACGTCTGAAAGGCAAGCTTTGTAAGAGTCCAAAGGTAGCACCACAGAGGTGACTAATGTGCGATGAGAATAAGGGTAAGATTTTATCCTGGCACAGGCCAATGCTCCATTCCTTGAAGAAGACTGGGAAGCTATAACCTTTGACTGTTTCTCCTTTCCCTTTCCACATTGATTTGTCCTCTCATCAACAACTAAACTGAAAGCATCTCCTAAAAGTAAATCCTTGCTTGAGCCTGGCATGATCTCTGAAAGGGATGGGATTTTGAACAAGGTAGGAACAGATACAATTTCAAAAAATGGCCACTCGTCTTTTTTGGCTATTGTCGTAGGACTTTCTGTGGACAGAGTCGTGATCAAAGGAGCAGGACAAGTTTCAGGTTTGTCAGCAGTACTAGACTGACCGACTAAGTGCAACCTACTTGCCATCAAGTCTGGTGAGGGATGTCTCAACAGGACAGACTTTCCTTCTGACCTGCAATTTTTAATATCTGAACTTACACTACTAGGACCATGATTCATGCACGAGCTTCCCTCGCCTGAACTTTTAAGAACTTCACTACTGAAAGAAGGCACCTTAAATTGTGCTGATCCGTGTAAACACTGATCAGTAGAGTGACACTGAATACCTGCATCCAAGCTCTCAGAAGACTGGGGCTTTGGATAACAAGGTGGCTCATTTTGGCTGTCTTTCTCGTCAGATTTACCGAGCAACGCATCCTGTTCCATGTTCAAGTCTTCAAAAGCCGAAACCCGTAAGTAGTTACCAGCTGCAAAAGCTGTTTTCTCCTGTCCGGATGAATCTCCATTAAGCACCAGAGGGTCCAAGACCTCCGTGTTATGATTACAATCAGTGTTATGTGCTGAGAAATCAATGGCAGTCCCTGAATCAATCCATGGTTGGTACACAGTGTCCCTACTTCCATGACTAACTGATCCCTGAGAGGATATCTTGGATATGTCACCATCTTCCTTTTCCTCCACGGAGTGCTTTTCTGTAAGAATGCAACAATGAAATACATCAACTGTATTATATTAGAATTATGATATTTCAATACTTTCACAGTCTGATTTTCATATCTTACTTACGAATATTCAGTTATTCTATGTGACAAAGTATGGTTAATATATTTCATGAAAGGGTTCGATGTTAATATTCGAATATCTGGTATCTATCTAATCAGATATCTTGAACAATCTTGCATTTGATCGGTGGTTTACCAACACTAGGAAAAAGGGAAGCCTTATCCTTTTTGATGCTTATTTTGGCTATTTGCTATATTACAGACACAACACACTGGGTTATGTTTTGGCTACTTGCAATTGGTATGTAGTATTAGACATCTTTGGTAGAATTTTCCTAACTGAGTCTTAAAACCACAGTACACATCGTAGTCAGTTTGAAACCGTTTTTTTTTTTTGACTAGTTGCTGCAGGAAACTAAAACTGCATGAGGTTACTTTTTATAACAACGCATTTTGTATTAAAACGCATTTAAAGCAGGCATGGCAACCTGATAAGTGTCAGGGAGGTAAGTGGCATATTTGTCCTGCTGTACCACAATCACAAAAAAGCCATAGTAGTAAATGTATCAAGAATCTACCCATAAATCAAACTGGTGGTTCATTTTATATTGGAGCAGTACATTTTATATTATATATTTGAACCAATCACATGCAGGAGGAGGTCTCAGAGCAAAAACGTAGTAGTTAGGAGCTGTGCTTAGAAAGTATACCACCGGCTTTGCATCATAGTTGCAACTAATAATACAATTTTAAATTTTGTGGGTTTTGTTTATTTTTATTCATAAGAATATAGTCTTGATATTTGAGCAAATTAAAAGATGCAAATATTAGAATAGCAAAAGTGCTTAAAATACCCATCCCTGATTTTACCTAATGATCATTTCACCTATCTAAAGCTATCTTTTTGCTAAATATTTATACCATAAGTGCCGGAAAGGGGAATACTCGGAGCAGTCAGCGTGCTTGAACAGCCAGCAGTGATGCTTCTTCCCAGGAGGCTAACTTCGCTGTGAAGCAGGGCTAGACTTTTTCCATGTGCAGTGCCCTGGACATGCAGCTGCTCGATCCTTCGCTCGACTGCCTCAAGCCGCTGACTCAGGACACCGAGCGTGCCTGTCAGCACGCGCTTCATTTCAGTCTGATGGGCCACAAGAAAGCGCTCCAGAGAACCCAGTTGCTCTCCTTTTGGACATTCAGAAGGCAAGGTCAACGGCAGTTTCCATTCTGTAGTTTTGAACAATAAATGACAAATAAACAACAGGAGATTTTCAGCAAATTATAACCGCTGCTCTTTTTCATCATGATGTTTAAGGGCTTTCACACATCAGGAGACTGCTGACCACGTCACTGTGGTAACCATGGCAACAGCAATGCTAAGCACAAATAGTACTTATCTAACGTGAACTGCATGGTTATTTTTAAACTCCTAAGCTAAAACTTAATTAGGGAATAACACACAACAGGCTGTGCTGCTATATGAAAATAATCAATAATTCTCTGATGTGATGTTCATTCCACCCGGAAGTTGGCTGTTTTCCAATACCAGCACAGCCTGAGGTATATTATTCCTCTCAGATGGCAGCAATTTGTCGGTTTTTAAAAATTTATTAACAAACGGCACGTTGTACTTTTTATCCATGTATACATCACGTTTTACGTAATGCATCGCCCATGAAATTTATCACTTTGATTATAAAAGCTATAAATAACCGTTCCCTCACCAGCCACTTTTCTCTCTGTCTTGAAATTAATGACAAAAAAACCCCCCATAAAAACCACAAAGTCTCCATTATAATCACTGCAAACTTATTAGACTGCACCATACTTACAAGATATAAAGAAGACATGCTGCGAGTACATTTTATTCTCATATGAAGCAACCTCAAAAAAATAAAAGAGGTGTGCAGGCATGTATTTATCTTGTGCAATCCTGGGTTGTTGTTTTTTTTTCTTTCTTCTTCCAGGGTTAGGCCTATTTGTTAGTGCCTGTATTGCTTTGCTTGCCCCCTCGCCTCTCATTGAACATGAATGGAAAATGATAGTCACCTTCTGCATGGTAATAACATGGGTAGACATGTATAAAGGTGATTTTTTAAAAATAAATAAATAAATAAATAAATAAAAAACCCGGAAAGAAACTAAAATCAGGAACTATTGATAAGTTGAAAGCGGAGCTGCTTAATTCATAGGGAGAAAAAAAATACAATGTTTGCAACTGCTCTAATACTTGATAAAAAGAAGTACATCCATTACCTTCATCTGTGCTAGCTTTGAAATTACTATTGCTTCCCAAATCACCATTCAGCTCTGAAGAAGTCTGTTTCAGCTGTTTATCATTGTCCAGGAAAGCAAAACTTGATGTCTGAGGTTCCTGAACTGAACACATCATATTATCTTCCTTCCCAATCTCTGCTTTTGCAGTTCCTCTGTAGGCCATCGCCAACAGGTCTTGATAGAGTGCAGACTGTGGGCAGGGACCAGTCGAAGAAACCTGCCGTGTTTCGTTAGGGTCGGTCAAAGGGTTGGATAACATCTTCAAGGACTGATGGACCAGGAACTCTGGGGTGAGAAAAATATTATACTCGTATATAATCATTGCACACAGAGTACCAATGTGTAAACAATGCTTTTATCCAAAGCAACCTACAACTGAGACAGGATACAACTGAGCAGTTGAGGCCTAAGGGTCTCACTCGAAATCCAAACATGGCTAGATTGGCAGTGCTGATATTTAAACTGACAAACTTCTGATCAACAGCCCATAGTTTTAACCACTGAACCACCGCACCCCCTACCAACCTGCACCAATATCAATTTCAGTACCCGATACTGATCCAATGCTGACATCCTCACAGTAATCAAGTCTGCGCTCTACAAGACTGTCTTGCCAATTGTCTGTGGAGTTATTGTGTCATATTTAAGACAAATTATGTCCTGCGTTCTCAACCATAACCTGTGTCATGGCAGTCAACATTACAAGCATTCATAAAAACCATAAAATACATCAGACAAACTGAGTCGTCAAATATGAAATCTGAATGCAATGTTTATCCAGATCTTTATCAGCCCAATACTGATATTCAGCTCAATTTATCCCTACGTTTGAATGACTCATATGCCATTCTAAGCCAAAAATAAATAAATATATAAATGAATAAATGAAGCATCAGGAGCCATTTCTGATTGGCATGGTGATGCAACAGGTTGTGGTCCTGCCTCCCAGCTCCAGGGTTCAATTCTGAGTTTGGGTTATTGTCCGTTTGGAGTTTCCTCACGTGGATTTCCTCAGGGTTCTCCGGTTTCCTCCTACCTCCCAAAAACATGCCAGTAAGTGGACTGACTGTTAAATTGCCTTTAGTTGTCTCTCTCTGTGTGTGTGTGTGTGTGTGTGTGTGTGTGTGTGTGTGTGTGTGTGTGTGTGTACTGCAGCAGACTGGCTTCCCATCCATTGTGTATTCCCATTCCACACCCAGTGCTCCACCAAGAACCTAACCAGGATAAAGTGCTTACTGAAGATGAACGAATGAATCAATGAATGATTGAAAAGATTTCTAAACACTTCATACATTTCTCTTTAAACCAGATGACAAAACATCTGAATTTTAGTATGCAATGCTATTGCCAAACAATGCATTTGTGGCCTTCCAGCGAGGTCTATCAATTCTGTAGTCTATAAATGAAGTCAGCATTTCGATGCAGTCATGACTTGGGATCATACTTGTCTTTATGTTTAAGAAATACAACAGCTTTTTCAACAGTAGGTTGAAAAACAAGTACTAAAAATACTATGAGACAGCACAGGATGACTTGGCTTCACAAATGAAAGTCAGCAATAATAAATAATAACCATGAGAGGATTTGTTTACAAAATAATTGCAGCATACCTTAATTAACAGCCAATCAACGACTCTCAGTCCTTCAGTGTAAACTCTAGTAACAAGATGTTTTCTTTAAATTCGCTGATTACTTCTTGATCCATCCCTGGGTCCTGCTGGATGTAAATCGCAACAACTGTTTCCGGCGGCGTCACGCGACCAAGGTTTGGTGGATGGTAAAATGGCGATTTAAAAGTCTTATTTCTTCATTAAAACTATTATCATTTCGCGTCTCGTTTCACATATGCACTTCAAAAGCACTTTAAATTACATGTAATTTTTTATCAGACTATTGCACGAATAAGGAATGGGACTCCTGAATTTGCAAAACGTTACTTCCTGTCTTCTCGTAGCTCGTCTCCCATTGGTTGGTTTCAGACAGGCGTCGCAGCTCATTGGTTGTTCGGTGTTCACGCTTAAATAATAATAGTATAATAATAACAATATATTAATTCATTTTCTTGGAACTTGGCTTTTCTTGGAATTTTCTTAGGACTTTCTGGATTAAATTCAATGTAAAACTTTAATAGGCTACACAAAAACAAATGACCAAACACATTCATTATTTATCAAAAATTATTTTTAATTTTCCAGGGTCGGGGGTTTGATTCCCGCCGTGGCCGTGTGTGTGTGTGTGTGTGTGTGTGTGTGGAGCTTACATGTTCTCCCCGTGTTGTGGGGGTTTCCTCCGGGTGCTCCGGTTTCCTCCACCAGTCCAAAGACATGTATGGTAGGCTGATTGGCATGTCCAAAGTGTCTGTAGTGTATGAATGGGTGTGTGAGTGTATATGTGATTGTGCCCTGCGATGGATTGGCACCCTGTCCAGGGTGTACCCTGCCTTGTGCCTGATGCTCCCTGGGATAGCCTCCAGGTTTCCCCGTGACCCTGAAGAA